>NC_089837.1:241909053-242252705 GCF_035609145.1 Eleutherodactylus coqui
TCTTTCTCCACAAGATAGGTGACAGCACATCAAGAGCTTTGCTTCAAGACCAACTTTACCACCGACATCACAGTGCATATGCTGTCACACCAACAAGGTCATTATCATACCTGACCAGGGTGTATGTGAGTCTTGGGTAGCACCAGACCTTGGGCTTGCAGCCAGAGGCGTAACTTGAAGCTCCCGGGCCCCAATGCAAAACTTGTAACAGGGCCCCCAACTATAACGCTTTACTCATAGTACTGGGTTCCCTATATGGAGAAGAGAGGCCTTATGGGCCCCCTAAGGCTCCTGGGCCCGGGTGCAACTGCATCCCCTGCATCCTCTATAGTTACGCCCCTGCTTGCAGCCCTTTCAGCTCTCCTGAGCTATCTGTTTTCCTTCCCCCTTGCAGGACTGTGGAGGTTTTATCTTCTCCAAGCACACCCTACAGCTGTCCCTGTTACTTTAGCACACAGAATGCCTGATTTCACGCCCTCCGCAGCTCATTCCATATACTGCCGTACCACAATATAATATACAATGAAAAAGCCAAAATTTGAATATAAAGTATTTACCTGAAAGAGAGTAATCTCCTCTTTGAGTCTCACTCAAACGGATAATAAAAGCCCCGGCCTGATTGTCTTGCTGATTCAGCAGCATTTCTGCCTCTAAACGTTTTATACCATGGAAGAACCATCTGCAAGAAAACATTAAAACTAAGTGGAAAGGCTCAAACAAACAGAGGAACATATTCTGAATCTTACCATTCATAGGTTTTTTAAAATAGCCACATTTGGGATAATGTACTCTCTACTTGACATTATAAGAATATTTGCAGTCACTGGGAAGTTCTGTGACCTTAAAAAAAACATGGGGCTTCAAGCTGAATTTTTTAGAATACATACTTCCCCAATGGACCACAGCCGGATTTGGGGATTAGTGATGGGGACAATCAGCCCCCACTATGTAGAGCTGGATCCCCCTGCCATCATAGAAAGCACCTACTAGTCAGCCTTCTCACAGTTGCAGTATTCTTGTCAGCAGTTCTTCACCACAGATCCTGTGTAGCATGGCAGGAGCCACTCCATACTTACAGCACAGGAGCTATGAGAGCCATGGAGATGGAGGAGCCGCTAACAAGAAATTTTATACTGCAAACGGGGAGAGGTGAGGGGGGCGGCCGTTGGATGCCTTTCACTGGGGGAGGAGTGTGTACAGTGGGGACAGAGATGACACTGGTGATGATAATAGAGGTGGAGGAGAAATAATACTGATGGATAATATTTTGGGGGAGATGATACTGTGAGGGAGATATGATATTGGGGGCAGAGATGGTACTAGAGGGGAGTAGATGATACCTTGGGGAAGAAATGATACAAGGGAAGAGAGAAGATACTGAGCAGTGGTGATCATTTTGGGGAGGTTACATGATTCTGGTTGGATGATACTAGAGGGAGGGGAGAGATAGTACTACGGGGAGTGATAATACCTGAGGTGAAATGTATAAGTCTGTGGTATGAAAAAAACTATAGAAAATAGGAGAACTATTTTTAAAGTTAATTTATTTTTCATTTTTAGAAACCGTGACCTAGCCTTTCAGTTTTTTCTTCTATAATGGTTGTAAAGGAAGTGGAGGGCCAAAATAGCCATGTAAACAAAGGCCAGCCCTACACCTAGGTTGGCCTGGCCAGAACAGAAGACTCACAGTACCCCCAGGATAATGTCTGCTTACCTCTCCTGACATATCCTGGCTGCACTGGCGTCCAGTCCCTCTGCAGCGCTGAGCTTCAGCCTCACCACTGGAGTGGTGCAGTGAGTGACACATATTACTCACTTCCCAACCAGACTGCTGATCTGTTAGGATTCACTCCAGGCTCCCCTACAATCAAATGGTCACTCACGTAACATACACTTTGACTGCTCTACTATCATCAACCTCCTGGGTCCCATCGGCCAACTTCTCAGAAGGCAGAACATCTTTATGTTTAATATGGAAGTCACAGCCACACTCAGTCTGTACTCCCAAGCAGTGGGAAAGCTGGGTTATAGCTGAGCTCACCCCTGCAACTCAGCTTTCCCATGGCCCCAACGGCTCAGGAGCAGTGACTAAGTAGCCATGACTTACATTATAAGTAACAGAGTACATTATATAATTGATGGGGGTTTGACTATGCTGCTGGAGATAGTTGAGTACAAGTGCTCGGCTATCTCCAAGTTCATTTTTACAGGCAACCTCTATAATGTAAGCACAATCATGTTAAAACAAATGAATCGATGAGTGAGTCAACTAATGTATTACTGATTTTCAAAATATACTTTCATCAGGTTTTATTATTCTTTAGGGCTCAAGCAGACGGTCGGGTCGGATCTTGCTGAGAGAATTCTCGCAGCGGAATGCAACCCGCGCCCTGCGGCGTCTCCTCCTCCACTTTACTATGTGTCGGCTGCCTCCCAGGCGCACGTGTGCAGAGCAGAGCAGGTGCGTCAGGGGTGATGTTTCTGTGCGAGCCCTGCACATGCCGCGATTTGTTTACCACGCAAGTTTTCACGCAGTCAAATCGTGGCAATCTGCATAGGATTGCATAAACTAATGCAATACTATGGCAGCGTGCACAGGCGGAAATTCTGCCGGAAATCCCGCTGTGGAATTTCTGCCTGTGTGCATTCACCCTAACTGATCAACTAACAAATAATACATTATTTGGTGTATTCACTAGATAACTAATTTTAAACATGATTTTGGCAGACAAAATCCCTCGCTGCTCAATGACTGAAGTATTGTTCTATTCTGTATTGCAGTGAAGGAATGCAGAACAAATGTTGTTTTAGTACCTTTTTATACTACATACCAAGATGAGAGCCATTTTTAGAAGCAGACAAGCAGGTTTTGAAGAGGCATTCATGCAGTAATATTTTAAGTAAGTAAAACAATGCTGTCTCTGTGTATAACAGGTAAAGCTTTGTCTGTCAATTTTCTCTAAATTGTATGATATTTATACAGCTGATCTCTTTGATCATAAGAAGAACTACATAAAACAACTAATATTCTGCTCACTCTTTTTATATATAGCTTTCAGACACTTAACCCTTTCCAATCCAATTTCCCTGCCACCCACACATTACCCAGGTTTTATTTATTTTGGGTGGAAAAGTGCATTGTGGATTCCTTGGAATTACTCAAGAGAAACACATAAAAATGATCGGTCATGATGATTTTATTAGCATTTTTTCATCATGTCACGAGTGTTTTACATCGGCAAGATCATTTGTAATAATCCTGTAAATATATGTATATTGATATTACATAGATGTATATAATAGGACTCCATTTCTAGTTTCTCTAATAATATCTATCTATCTATCTATGGCCGCCTGCACACGGATGAATTTGCATTGTGGAACCCGGAGAGGGCGTCTGCCTCTGGATTTCACAGCAAATGCCGCCCATAGCATGCTATGGCAAAACACGATTTTATCTACATGAGTGGAAATCGACGGCGATTTTCTGCTCCCGGAGGAGAAATCGCAGCATGCTGCGATTCTGTGCAGCTTTTGTGCAGAAGGCTTCTATTGAAGTCAATGGAAGCTGTCCACCCCGTGACCTTTCCGTAATCATCATTGCGAAAAGGTTGCGGGATCTACGTCACTGCCTAGCGACGGCGCGGCATAATCTGTACTGCGCACGTGCGCCAGTCAGCACATCCGCAGCACAGATTATGAAGACGGCGGACAGATACGCTGGGGTCACTAGCTGGGCACAGGGTGGAATTTCACTGCGGATCCCACGTGTGCAGGCAGCCTATCTCTGTAATACAGTGCCATACAGAGGCATCCTATAATTGCATACAATGTGCATAGCATATGTATATTACAGTATGCAGAGGAGAGCCTGGACATCAGAGTTTTCCTTTGCATACTGTAATATAGTTTTGCAGAAGAGAACTCCAATGTCTGAGGTGCCCTCTGCATAGTGTTTGAAATGTGTCGGACCTCACCCAACATGGGGTCTATGCAGGAAAATCTCAATGTCAGACGAGGTTTGACACTGGATTGGAAAGGGTTAAACCTTATATTCACCTTTTGTGAACACATTCTTAGAAATTAAGGCAGTAATTCCCAATTTATTACCATTCACAGGTATTGCTGCTGGGTGGTGACTTTAATGCTACTATAAATACCTTGATAGACACTTCCAAGCAAACTGGTATTTTTACCCATGCTGCACTTGGTAAGCTCAGGAGGAATCTTTCCTCTTTTAATCTAATAGATGTTTGGAGGCTTCATAACCCTAATATTAGAGACAACACTTTCTTCTCAGCCTCACACAGTATGAACCATAGACTTGACTATATATTTGTTTCTGATAGACATTTGAAGTGTGTCTCATACCCACAAATAGGTACTATTTCAGTTTCTCAGTCTCTATCACTTTAGCCTTCTTACCAGTGAGGTCTCCGGCATGGTATTAATTGATACATTGCTATTTGATACCAAACGTTGTAGAACATAGACAAAGCAATTAGAGAATTCTTTCAATTCAACAGCATCCCTGAGATTTCCAGGCCTTTAGTCTAGGAAGCCCATAAATCAGTGAATAGGGGGAAGGTCATCGCCCTGGGTAGTAGATTGAAGAGCACATAGTTGCCAAATTGAATGCACTACTTCTACACATCTCCAGAATGATAAATAGCAGTTCAGGTTGAGTTTGGAGAGCTCTGAAATAAGCTTAAAAATCTCCTTAATATTGAAGCATATACCCATGTTGACAGGGGTGTAGCTAAAGATTATGGGCCCGAGTGCAAACGTTCAACTCAGACACCCCCTTCCTCCTTCACACCTGTACCTGTACCCATACCTAAACCGTGCTATATACAGCTGCAAAACAAATTTACATACATGATCTAGCCAGTTGGCATAAGCTTTCCAAACATGACTCATTTCCCAGACTACATGAAAATTTGTGTGTAGCCCTTAGGCTTCATGTCCACTAGTTAATTTGGGCCCGCACAGATTCTCCATGTTGAATTCCGCAGCAGTCCCTCATTTCCCGCAGACATGAGGCCTGAAAATTGACTTTTCTTACCTGTCTGGACGCAGCAGATCTTCCCTCCGTTGCAGCCGGATCTTCTTTCTTCGGCCCAGCGGATGTGCTCGGCTGAGCGCACCACAACTGTGAGTGAAGGAGGTGAGGGGAGGGGGGGGGCCGCTGTGGGGTGTCACTATTGCACTGGAGGCCATTGTGGAGTACCACTATTACACTTGGAGCCGCTGTGGGGTGCCACTGTTACACTGGGGGCCGCTGTGGGGTGTCACTGTTACACGGGGGGCCACTGTGGGATGTCACTATTACCACTGGGGCCACTGTGCGATGTCCCTATTACGGCTGGGGCCGCTTTGGGATATCACTGTTATGGCTGGGGCCGCTGTGGGATGTCACTATTACCGCTGGGGCCACTGTGGGATGTCACTATTACACTGGGGGCGGCTGTGGGGTGTCACTGTTACACTGGGGGTCGCTGCGGCATTTCGCTATTATTCTGGGGGCCGCTGTGGGATCGCAGGGCTATTTCAAAATAGACCGGGTGCAGATTTTGACTGCTTTTTGGATGCAGAAATGCTGCAGAATTTTCCACAGAAAGTTCCGCTGAGGACATTCTGCAGCATTTTCACATCCAAAAAGCAGTCAAAATCTGCACGCTGTCTATTTTGAAGCGGCCCTGTCCTTGTTAGAACGATGGGGGTAAAATCATACGTCGTGATAAGCCCCGCTAGATCACATGACTGTGACATCATCACAGGTCTTGGTAGCTGCTGTCCGGCTCTGTAGGTGGCTCTATGGGTTGGTGCTTATCCAGTATACAGTACTTTCTACCAAATTCAAGAATGGCTGCTCTTGCGGCAGCGCTGGTCATGTGAGAGTAATGTCACCACAGGTCCTTCAGCCCTCCGGATTTCTGTGGTTGTGGTGGTAGGTTGTGTCTGGGATAATAATGGCTTAGTTGTATACTCATTTTGTTATTGTTGTCCTCTCCTTTCAAGAGCGCTAACTTTGTTCTTCTTCCATCAGTCAGGCTCTTGTGTTTTATATATGCTTTAGAACCTGTGATGATGTCACTGTCATATGATCAGGGACGGAGCATGTGAAGCCCTCACACACACACTCACGACAAGTGGTCCTTAGCACTTTGATTCACAATTGGTCCAAAAGAATCAAAATGGAGGATTCGTCTTACCAGACATACAGATCTATTACAAAGCTAATCATCTTTTCTGCTGGCTCTATCCGGTGTCACAGTCTGCTCTACCCTTAGATACTGAGAAATCTCTTTTAGGGTTAAGACAACCATTTTTTTTACCATGGTCACCTGTGAAACCTTACATACATATTCAGGTCAATAGTGAAATAAAAAGAGGTTGTCTGTGAGTGTGGCAGTCTGTTTAGTCGGGCCAGCTTACTTAGTTCTCCTAGCTCCTTCCTTTCTCTATGAACTGCCTTTGTTCTCTCACTGATAGGCCTCACATTTTGTTCAATCCTTGATCAAAAGCAATTAGGCATTATAGGAAAATTAAAACCAGTGTAGAAAATAGTAAAACTTTCATTCCTCCATAGGTTGACCTGGAAGGTTAATTAGAAAACTTAATTCTTCTGTGAGGGATGCCAAATAGTTTGAGAGCTTCCTTCTCCTTACCAAACTTTCTCTGAAATTACTTTCTAGAATCTATGGGATATTTCTTGACTCTGTTTCACTTTGTACTCCTATTTATATTCCAGTATGGGAGAATGAATTCAACAAGAAGTTTTCAATAAATTAGGTAAAGTTTATCATTAAGCACTCCACAACTTTTCTGTCTGTGTGAGAATCCAGGAGAGTTCCTTTAAAACATGGACAAGGTAGGTATAATACTCAAGTCTTCCTTAAAATAGCACATTTATCTACTTCTGATGACTGCTGAGATGACACTCAGCACAGGGGACTTTATCCCACTTACAGCTCTTATGTCCTATGCTTTCACAATTTTGAAGTCAAGTGAGGCTCATGAACAAAAAAGTATGCCAAATAGATATTTGTCTCATGCTTGAGTTGATCCTCCTTTGGGCCTCTACCTCCCTTTTCAGACCCTTAAAAGTATGACCTGCTAATCTGGCTGCTAACAGCAGCTAAATTGTTAATTCTGAAATACTCTCAAATTGTTGCTAGTAGTCAAGAGAGGTATGAAAAAATTGATTAGCTGTGGCATAGATGGACTTCTTTTAGCCATTCATTATAACATCCTCTTTATCTATCTTTTCTCTATATATTCGACAATCTAAACATACGAATATCACACACTTCTTTATAGTTTCCTACCTGCAAAGCCTTCTTGTTGCTTCGGTTTATGATATTGAAAGCATTGACATTTTATGGTTTGTGTTATCTCTGTTATTTTTTTAGGCCCCTGGGCATTCTGTATTCTAGCATGTTTTGTCATATGTTATACCAATATATATATTGGGATATATATAAGTATATCAATACTATAGTATTAATGCCCAAGAATGTCGATAGTGGAAACGAAACCAATGTTTTCGTTTTGTTCCGCTATGCAGCTGTGATTTTCATGGCCACATTACAGGAGAAAATCAGCCCATCTGTTTAAGCCCTTAACCCTTTGCAATCCAATTTTGGATTCAGAGTTTCCTAGGGGGCTTTCTCTTTCAGCCATTATACAATGGCGCCATCTGCTGGCCAGAGCCAGCACTGCGGTATGGGACATGCTGGAGAGGCCCCCAACAACAGAACGGCCAGTAATATATAGTAGGAGTACCCTGCCAGACGTCTTCCGATATCGGAGCTGTACAGCCTTCAATCAAAATGTCTTCAGACGTCAGACAGTGGATTGGAAAGGGTTAAGCCTGAAAGGTTATTTTAAGAATGAGAAAAATTTGCGAATTTAAACTGATAGAAACTTCCCAGTCATCAATAGTGTTGCTCATCTTGATTAGCTGGGCAAAATCGAAATGAGTCAGTCTAAACCGATTTTAGGCAAAAATCAGGGGAAAATTGAATTTCCCATAATGCCTGCTGCAGAGGCTAGTGTGCAGCCAATCAGCCATCAGGGCATCTTGCTGATGTCATCAAACGTGTCTTCCATCTTGCATACGGGCAGCAGTGTCACCAGCACATGACCTAGTCATATAAGACATAGGCACAGTGTAACCAGTGACCATTTTACAGTTGAACCCAGGACAGGGGTTATAGTGGAGGAAATAGAGAAAGAAGCTATATCATGTTTATATGCCTGTGTAACATGTGGTCTGTAGTGAATAGGAACAGATATTCTACAGAGGATATATTGTCCCTGGGTGTGAAAGCTTGTATACCAGCCGAGATCTTAAACAAGGTTCTATTGTAGAGGGCAGAAAAAGTTGCTGCATCACGTTTATGTATCTATATGAAACGTAGTCTGTACATTGAAGAGGGTATGTTTTTGATGCAGTCAATGTAAATAGCAGCACAGCAGACAGACACATGCTTTGGCGAGGGGAATATTGCAGTTCTCTGTTTGTGGCCTCAGAAAATGCTCAAAATCCCCAATCCGGCCACTATGAATTATTTGTAAGCAACTAGCAGTATGGTTTGGGAATTCAATTACGCTGTGCCAAACAGGGACAGCCCACAAAGATACAAGCTATACTCTGTGGCCTTCTGTTCTCAGATATCATGCCTCCCCGGGATTGCGGCTTATTTAGTTGGCTTTTTTTGTTAATATAAAACAAAAAGAGAACCAAACAGGGAAACAGCAAATACACACAGTGCATGTCAGTGGCTTCATACGTCATTCAAAGTCACCAGTCTGTCCACTACGAATTATTTGCAGCCCTTGCAGCTTGCAATAATTTTCTACAAACTCCAAAGTTAGCTGATAATTTACATACAGCGCTTCTTTTTCTGGTATTTTGTGTTAGATCTGCAACAGAACCTTCGAACTGAGGTTCAAGGGCAGATGTGAAAGCGGCCTAAGTAATCACATTTTCACCTCCCATCTTATATACAAAACTTAGTTTTATTGCTCTGGCTTATCTTAATGACGTATCACCTTGTGTACTAATGTCTTGATGTAACATCGGTTAAAGGTTGGGCATTTCTTTCAGTAGTTTGTTTATCACCTGCCTGTGAAGGAACCTTTGTGTTCTGAAAGCTTGCAAATATAAGTTTTCTGGTTAGTCATTAAAGGTATCACAGCTACACTATTTTTATCTTTTCATACAAGAATAGTTTAACACCACATAGATTTTTCTCACTACTATGGTACCATGCTATTTTTGCCGTACATCATAGATTAAAGAAAGAAATGTACGCATGCACTCTTTTTGCTCCTAATGAACCACCCAAAGAACAAACAAACCTATGACTCAGTAGCAATGAATTTATTAAAACTGTATTATTGTGATGAATACAATGGGAAAGAATAATCAATAAAATGTCTACATTTAAAATGGCATGTCTTTTTACCCTGTGTGAAATGCCATTTGAAAAAAAAAAAGCAAAACACATGCATATTACCTTGTTATATAATATGCTTGATGAATATCCTCTAAAGGAAAAAGATCTAATGCAGCAACTGTCCAGTCCTTTTAAATGCCCTGCTGTAAGCAGCGGGGAAGCAATTCCATGTGCAAGAGTTTCTATTAACTCCTGCTCCCATAGGAGTTACGGGAAACTTTGGCAAAACGCGCACCTATGTCCTATCTTTTTTAGGCTCGTGCTGTTTTGCGCTGCTAATTTGACACATATAAATGCTTCTTTTGGAAACCATTGGTTCTTTTAAATGGGTGCATTATGCGCGCGCCAAACACACGCTCATCTAACCGAGCCCTAAAGGGAATGCGTCATTAGAAACTAACTAGGAATGAGCGAATATGCTCGCTAAAGCACTACTCGCTCGAGTAATGTGCCTTAGCAGAGTATCTCCCTGCTCGTCCCTGAAGATTCGGGGGGGCAGCGAGCTGCGGGGGAGAGCGGGGAGGAACGGAGGGGAGATCTCTCTCTCCCTCTCTCCAGCCCGGCTCCCCGCTGCGACTCACCTGTCAGCTGCGGCGGCTCCCGAATCTTCCAGGACGAGCAGGGAGATACTCGGCTAAAGCACATTACTCGAGCGAGTAGTGCTTTAGCTAGTATACTTGCTCATCCCTAAAACTAACCTATTGTATGAATCAATTTTTTGTTAAACATTTAAAACTTCTTTTTTTTACTTTTGATGTCACTACATAGATTTAAAACAATCCTTATATCTGCAGTTTTCATACTGACTTAGGCCGCCTGCAGACGAGCGGGTCGGATCCGGCAGCGAGAATTCTCGCCGCGGGACCCGACCTGAGAGCCTGCAGGGACGAGCGCGTACTCACCCGCGCCTGGCGGCCCCGGCTCTTTCATGTGCCGGCTGCAGCGCAGCCGGCACATGCGCAGACCGGAGCCGGCGGCCGGGTGAGTGCGTGCCCCGCACAAAAATAGGACATGCCGCGGTTTGTTTGCCGCGCGAGATGTCGCGCGGCCAAACCGCGGCCGTCTGCATAGGAGTGCGTATTGTAATGCACTCCTATGCAAACTTTCAGTGGCGGAAATCCCGCGGGATTTCCGCCCGTGTGCAGGCGGCCTTAAGTATTTTAAGCAATCATCTATTGATGCTTACTATTAGCAGATTGTTGTAGACAGTCAGTAGTATATCTTCCTTGACTTTGCAGTTGCATTTTATTGCTATTACTTAGTAAACAAGCAACTTAGCACAGTTTGAAATAGATTTAATTACTATTTAAACAGTTTTCACCAAACATACTACAATGGAAATACAAACTAAGGGTGCATTCACACGAATGTATATCGGCTCGGTTTTCACACCGAGCCGATATACGTTGTCCTCATGTGCAGGGGGGGGGAGGCTGGAAGAGCCCAGGAGCAGGAACTGAGCTCCCGCCCCCTCTCTGCCTCCTCTCCACCCCTCTGCACTATTTGCAATGGGAAGAGGCGGAGCGGGGGTGGGGCTAATTCGTGGCCCTTAGCCCCACCCCCGTTCCGCCTCCTCATTGAAAATAGTGCAGAGGGGCGGAGAGGAGGCAGAGAAGGGGCGGAGAGGAGGCAGAGAGGGGGCGGGAGCCTCAGTTCCTGCTTCTGGCTCTTCCAGGCTCCCCCCCCCTGCAGATGAGGAGGACGTATATCGGCTCGGCGTGAAAACCGAGCCGATATACGCTCTTGTGAACGCACCCTAAGGCCGCCTGCAGACGGGCGGGTCGGATCCGGCGGCGAGAATTCTCGCCGCGGGACCCGACCCCAGCGCCTGCAGGGATGAGCGCGTACTCACCCGCGCTTGGCGGCCCCGGCTCTTTCATGTGCCGGCTGCCGGCGCATGCGCAGACCGGAGTCGGCGGCCGGGTGAGTAATGTTTGTGTGCGAGGCTCTGCGAGTCCCACACAGAAATAGGACATGCCGCGGTTTGTTTGCCGCGCAACATTTTGCGCGGCCAGACCGCGGCCGTCTGCATAGGATTGCGTATTGTAATGCACTCCTATGCAGGCTTTCAGTGGCGGAAATCCCGCGGAAAATCCCACCGCAGGATTTCCGCCCCTGTGTGCAGGCGGCCGTAGATGTGAAGGTTTTATGGTTCCTGAATTAGTGTTAAGAGATCATCAGGTCAGCAGTGTTATCTGTGCTATAGATTTCTCATACTTCCCAGTCACACATAATCATTTTAAAGCATTTAGGCCTCTCTTGAAAGTGTCAAAAGTTGTTCTAAATTTGTATTTCAAATTTTTCGATGGCTTTGTGATTTGAAATTGCCTTTCAATATAATAACTTTCATGTCTTCCAAGTTGTGTCCATTGCTAGAAAAGTGCTCGACCCCAGGGAATTCTGTCTTTCTCAGTTTAATTATGTGGTAATAAGATCTCATCCTCACTTTGAGTTTCTGTCCTGTTTCTCCAACACAGAGGGCCACAACAGGACCTGATCCTGATCCTGTGCATACGTAGTGACAGGGGTTTTATCAACAAAGTGACAGGCACTCTATCAAGCCATGCCATAGCCACGGCTTGATAGGCACTCTACAATGGCAGCCCTGGGGTCTTTCTTATCGTGGGCGGCAGTGCAGGATCCCTGAACATTGGTCAGGGCATTTAAATACCGCCATGAGAAATGATAGTGGTATTTAAAGGGTTAACAACAGCTCCAATGAGCAAGTGGCTTATTGGAGCTGTTGCGAGGGGTGCCATCTGTAAGAAACAGCCGACACCCGTGTTGTATGGAGTGGGATCCACCCCCGATCAAACTCCATACAAACCCCAGTATGGACATATGAACAAATGCATTTACGAACAGGCTCTTAGAATGGAACCTGATCATAAATATGGGAATATCTGTAATTAATCATTCTTAATTCAAAATCTCTGATTACTGTAATTGAATGAAAAAAACTCTGGTTTACATCCAGCAGATTAATTCATTTCATAAAAGATTAATAAAATGCATTTGAGGCTATAACTTTCAGGAATGTGAACAACTGTGCTTTCTCATGCTAAAGTAACTGAATATTTGCATAAGTGAGCAGCAGTAGCATAAATAAGGAAACAGGACAAAAAACTTTGCTCCATGAGTAAGCAAAATTATACCAGCCACATGCGGGTTGGTTTAGACGTGATAAAATTGTACTGTGAAAATATGATACACCATAAAGCCAAAATTACGATGTAGCCTGCCTCTAAAACGGACCCAACAAGAAAAATTATTTTCTATGTTTTATGTCTTATTTGAATGCTATTCTCTGGAAAATTAGGCAAAAACAATAACACTGAAATATCTTAATTAACTGCCATATAGCATCACTACACTTACATCAACACCAAGTAATGAATTTATATAGCAATGATCAAGTAGTCCTGCACAGCCTGTTTATAGCCACCACTGCAGATTTTGATCAAAGCAATTTGTGCCAAAGTCCTAGGGTCAGAAGAGCGTAGGTAACTTCTATGGTTGTAGAGACACCTGAAGCTGAAAAAAAGTTCCACCAGATGTGTTTCCTCGATCTATCTTGGAACACCAATCTGGAAATTCATTCTTTATGTTTGTAATGCCAGTTATCCACTTAGATATATCTAGGTTACTAGTAATTATTAGGAAATTATAGTACCAGTGTTTCTGGTGGCACAATGTGCCACAAAGCAGTGCTACATGTGCATCACATTCAGCACTGCTACATACATTGTTCATCCCATGCAACAGGAATCAGAAGCAGCACAGCAGTGGAGTTGAAGGACCTGTGATGACGTCACCGTCTTGCTCTACCCCTGATCACATGACGGTAAAGCTCATTGTGAGTGAATGACTTAGACGCTCCGTCCCTTATCACATAATGGTGACATCATCAAAGGTCCTTCATCGCCAGTGAAGGAGTTACATGCTCTGTCCCTTATCACATGACGGTGATGTCATCAAAGGTCCTGCATCCTTGTGCAGATTGCAGGCAGACTACAAAACCCCTGCGGCCTCAGTTGCTATAGAACACTAACGAACACCTAGCCGGACAGCATCTGTGTGCATACAGGATCGGTGATGATGTCACCGTTATGTGATCAGGGGCGGAGCATGTAACTCCCTCACTGGGGATGAAGGACCTTTGATGACGTCCCCGTCATGTGATCAGGGACGAAGCACATAGGTCACTCAAACCCACTCATTCACACACGGACAGACTAGTCATCGTTAGTAGTTTGATTGCCATTATGTGGTCTGACAGCTGTAACTATTATTTTTGTTAGTGTGTGCTAAAGGAGTATTTCCATTTTAGACATTTATGGCATTTTCACTGAATATTCCGGATGCATCACACTTTTAGGACCCACACTTATTTCCATCACAGGGGTCTTCCCCCATCCGACTTGGTGACACAGCTACTGGTCACCACACCCAGATGGAGAAAAAATGGAGAGTGTCTTTACATGTGCACAGATCTCTATGGTAACAGACAACAAACAAATTCAGTAACATCTAATCCTGCAGCCATATTTCCTACCATTCATCTTCTACTTTATGCTAACATTCATGTTTTAAGTAAAGGCCCATTTAGACACAACGATTATCGCTCAAAATTCCCTCAAAAGCCATCTTTTGAGCGATAACCGTTGCATCTAGACGCACTGCCATAGTGCACTGTTTATGCACTATTCGTTCATTGCTGATTATTAGCAAGCTAAAAGTCAGCAATGACTCTTATCAGCACTGCACAATGAGTTCTCAGTGGGATAACACTGATAGCATTCTTTCAACTGGTATCTCGCTCGGATTTCTCAGCGATAGCTCCGAGAACAAAGCAGCTGTCAGCCCTCCTGCTGTTCTCGGAGCTATCAGCTCATGGAGACACCACTGATAACTCTGATAACAAAGTAGCTTTTTGCATATAAAAGCCGCTGCTGTTCTTGGAGTTATCAGCAGTGTCCCAATCCAACTTCATTTAACACTTAAGTAGCTAATTAGCAACTTGAGAGTTTATGCAAAGATGATCGCTCAAAACTGTCACTCAAACTGTCGTTTGAGCAATTTTTGAGTGATCATCTGTAAGTGTAAATGGGGCTTAAATCAACATGTAAAGGACAGATAAAAAGGACTATGACTGCAGGATCGGACTTCCAGGTTTTGTTTATAGTATGTTACCATGAAGACACATGGGTCTGTGTAGGAACTGTAGAGACAAAACTGTACTAATCAAGAGGCAAAAGAAGCCCCATCTCTTTGTTACTGCAATGATCAATATTAATCACAACATTACAAGGGTTAAATGGGTGATATTGGCGTTTTCCCTGATCTCGGCTATTGGCAATCAATCACAGCTGGCCTTTGTGTGTGATCATATGTGTGCAATAGTAAGGCTACTATTACATACAATGTTTCTCCCCTGCAAAACTCAGATGAAGAAATGCAGACTTTAGCCGGCACCTGTACTCGTCAATTCCAACAGCATGAGTTTAATGGCGAAGAAAGGCTGCCGTATAATAGCAGCCTGAATGTATACCAGCACTGTACATTTATAGAGCAGTACGGGAAGGGTTTACACACTATTTCACATTTTTATTCTCTTAACTTTCTGTTAAACAGAACAATGCAACATTAATATAGATTTCACAGGTATAATAAAAAGGAAATAAGCAAATACATTTTATTTACAGTAATCAGCATCGTACATACAGTATATGAATAATTCATAGAAACACATGGGCCTATACTATGATGAATATAAATTTACTGTAGCAAATATGGGTGTAGGTACGAAACTGTGAGGGTGTGATGTCTTTTAGTCGTCCCTGTAATGTTTACTCATTCTAATTAAAACTGTTTATAGACTACGATAGTATTTCCCAAACTTGTTTAGGTTGCGGCACACCTCAACAAAAAAAAAAACTTCATCTCACAGCACCCATGCAAAAAAAAAAAAATATCTCTCTCACCTCCCTAGAGCACCCCTTATCACTGAACTAGGATTACAAAACTATCCATTATAATTCCAGACATTCTTCTTAGATGAAAATTAATTGCAACTTGAAAAGTGTTATCGGCTGCTAAACAGTTTTCAGACAGGTTTAAAGAACATATGATTAGCTACTATTTATTGTTAGTCAATAAGAGGAGTTAAATTTAGCAGCAACTTTAAGTGCTGATCTGGATGTAATGTGTCTGATAACATAAAATCTTCATACATTAATATATAACTCATATTTAAATGGACACTAACTTTTTAAACAACTTGTGCTTATATATGATAACAAGTGTGATAATTAGCAAAACTGCTATTTACTTTATGTACCTAAAATAATGTTTTTGTGCTCAAAAATCCCTCTAAAGTGCTGTCTCCACCCTACTTTGCTGTACACTGTTTGCTCTCATATGATTGACATGGGATGCTAGTATGACAGAGCTGAGGGATGAGCAATTCTGCTTATTGAACCGTATACTAAGAGCATAAAGGACAGGGAGGAAGAGATACAGACAGATGTTGATGCTGGAGCTAATGCTAAGATATTTGCTGCTATTTATACACATGTACACTATCAAATCTTTCTGTACACACCTACATGAGGAGGTTGTGTCTGCGTGTGTATGTTACAGACAGTAGGAGAGCAGAAGCTCTGCAGTTCTTTGTGTATGGTCTATAGAACACAACACACATAGCACAGCAGCAGCTCCTTCCAACAGTCCAGAGAGGATCGAGAATCAGATATACACACTTCAGAGGGGGAAATTACAGGATACAAATCATATAATGGCTAGAAAGAGTGTTATTCCAAATGTGTAAACATATAACAGCTTATTCTTAAAAGTCAGGCAGGCTTTCATGATATTTCTGATAATAGTCAATTTTGATCAATTAGAGCATCTATAACATATTGATATTTATGAGGATAACAGGTGTAAGCAGCACAAATTGCTCAGCTTGCTGCGTGGTTCATAACTTTGCATTCACTGTAAAAGTGTATCTCTCTCAGCTGAATCTGCTGTAATGTGGACTAAAATTCAAGTAAGTTTTACTGTTTTAAATACAATATGTATCTTCTAAAAAACATCCAGTCATGGGTTTAAGGGCGCACTCAAGGGGTGATGATAGATATATCTTTCATTAACAGAGGTCTACAAAGGCTGATTTAGACACAATGATTCTCGCTCAAAAATTGCTCAAAGCTGTCTTTTGAGCGATAATCGGTGTCTAACTGCACTGACATCGTGCAGTTTTCGTTGAGGAATCGTTGATCGTTGTATTTCAGCATTCTGAAACAGAATGATCAGCCTTATCTGGAGTTCACAGCTGGATACAGCTGATACTATTGTTTCAGCTGCATCCCGCTCCGTGAACACAGCCGGGGTATGAAGAACAGAGCGGTCCAGCTGTGTTGTACATACCCCACATGGAGCGCACAGCGGTATACCAGCTGAGCGCTCCGTGAACAGCCAGAGTATGAAGAACTTAGCGGTCCAGCTGTGTTCTGCATCCCCCGCTTGCAGCGCTCGGCTGTATGCAGAAGACAAGCGGCCCCGATTGTCTTTTGCATACCCCACTCAGAGCGCAAGGTGATCGCTCAACGTTTGAGCGATCACCTTGCCCTGTAAATGAACACAATGATTTTCACCCAAAAGTCGCTCAAAAGACGTCTTTTGAGCGATAATCATTGTGTTTAAACCAGGCATAACTCAGTGTTTTCCAACTGCAGTCCACAAGGCACTCCAACAGGTCACGTTCTCTGCATTTTCGCAGTATCGCACATGTGCTGTAATTATTGTCGGTGCCTCAGACATTGCCACAGGTGTTGTTACTATAGGATATCCTGAAAACATGACCTGTTGGAGTGCCCTGGGGACTGCAATTGGGAAACATTACTATAAAGCTACCTACAGGCGAGCGTGCGCGATATTGGGCTGACAAACTCGACCCGATATCTTGTTTGTGAATGTGCAATTTACCCATAGAAGCAAGGCAATTTACCCGTGGAAACGTCATATTGCACTCGCATGCGCATCGCACAGCCTGCAAGAGCCAGGCGATGCATTGAAGATCTCATTGAGGTCAATGGGCGAAGCTTTCCAAGGGACGCAAAAAGATAGAGCATGCCATGATATTTTTCCCATACCGTATCGCTCGGATATATGACTAAATTCAAAAGAATGGGGTTCATATTTGCGTGAAATTTGTGCGTCTCGTAATGCATATTTTTTTGCACGAGTTTCTCGGCCATGTGAAAGCTTCCCAATGGTTAAAAACAAAAAGCATATTGAACAGGCAAGACTAGGTTCACACCATGTGTGTAGTGTATCACATGGCATATACACTGGAAAATCCTCCCAACAGTACATCTATTGTACCAATATACTTCAATAGGTGGTATGTTTGACCCGTATATGACAGGATAACGTCTCATCAACTGCACTGAAAAATGCAGTTGACTACTTTTTTAATAGAGCTGTATGTTAAAAAACATGCACACCACATTGTACACTAAGTTTTTTAATGAAATTTAATGGTAGATATATACAACTGTGTAGTCATACAGTTGCTGATTGATATATAATTTCATGGGAAAAATTCAGTATAAGAGTACATGCACATGGGCGATTAAATAGTTGAACCCAAAATTCTTGATATGTGTTTATTGAACCCTGAAAATTAGACAACAATAGGACATGCTACAATTGTTTTTCACTTGGAGTGTTTGTTCAAGTAAAAAGAAAGCCCATGTGCATGCACCCATTCAAATGAATGGGTGCTGTTCTTCATTCGATTTTCAAAACGCTTTTTCGGTCTGAAAATTTGACGGAATAATAGACCATATGCATATACCCTAACTTGTATTTTCTTCATTTATATCTCAGCTCTTTGTGAACTGCAGTCAAATGGGTGGTCCTATCAGTGACAGCTATCTATATATGACTGTATACAGGGGTAGCTGTCAATCACTCATGAGTCATTTCATGTCAACTGGTCTAATGCTCCCCACCTTCATATCTCAGATTTTGTTCAAAATTTGTATATTACACGTCCATGGTATCAAAAGAAATTTCCCAAAGTTTTAGGTTCCTACAGCTAATGTTTCCTGAGTTAGACCCCCTCTTGTTTAGGGGGATGTCTGCAAGTGCGTGCACAACAATGAATAAAATGGCATTTTTAGCTATTAATAAGAGGTCAGACAGCTTCCATTGACTTCATTGGAAGCCATCCGTGCGGACACCACACAAAATGCAGCAATTGGTTTCCGCGAATCTGCAGGAAGAAACGATTTTCCATAGCATGATTTAACGGTATTTCCTGCAGATCCGCGGTGCGGACACCGACAACGGATTCCGCAATGCAAATCCGTTCGTGTTCATGTGACCTAAAGTCCCACAAGACTGGTTAGCATAAGGATAGTCAGATAACTTGGCTACCTAAGGAAATATTGTACGGGACAAGTAGACTGAAATAATAAGTAAACCACATCGATCAGGACATCTCAAATAAGTATTAGTCAGGACGTAGAAACAGCCCACAGAGATCATGGGCTTTTACTGTGAGCGGGTTCAATCGTGGGGCTAGAGGAGCCACAGTTGATGAGAAGAGTTGTCTTGAGGGACACGTGCTGGCGGCACTTTAGGTGGCAACTTAACTGTGGAACGGGAGACCAGCCCAAGTTCTCCTCATTTGAGTTGTGGAGGGCTCATGGTTGTTATGCTATAATTTATCAGCCAGGAGGAAAGGAGGAAATAGAGTTAAAGAAAGGGTCTCTTCAGGAAAATGTCCTCTTCAAATCGCTGGATGTGGGTGCGACCCCACTGAGGTTTCATAGTCTTGTGTAGTTCATTGAGTCGGCCACACTGTGGCCCTTAACCCATTTAGGATCAGGCACCGTAAATATACGGTGCCTGACCTGGGTTTTAGGACCAGCCATATGTAAAATTATGGCGGGGATTAACCCTTTCAGTGGCAGGTTTATTATTACCATGTCCTGCCTCACAGGGCATGTTTTTTAAATGCGACAACAATGCAAGTAAAAATCCCGGAAGATTCCAGATGACAGCTCAGTGCTTTGCACATTTCAGCACTAGAGCTGTCCACAGAAATCTTCTGAGGCCTAACTGCGTGGTCAGTGCAGCAAGCCCCAGAGATTTTCCAGGCGTGCCTCTAAGGGCTCCTACCAACTTGCGTTTTTTTTTAATGCTGTGATATCGCTGTGTTTTTTTAACACGATTGTCAAGGGGACTTTCTAATGTTGAAAATGAAGTTTGTGCTTTGCAATTCTTGTGCAATGCGTTTTTAACATTAGAAAGTCCCATTGACAATCACATTAAAAAAAACGCAGCGATATCGCGTGAAAAAAAAACACAAGTGGGCATTCACCCTAAAAGGGTTAGAGCCTCCTGTAATCAATCAGAATCAGGATGGGTTGTCAGCTGTTAGTAACAGCTGATAACCCGGAGAAGGCAGGAGGGGTTTTTAACCCTTTCTGCCTTCTCCTTCCCTGAGTACATAGCATTCAATGAGTGCTGTATACTAAAAAGTAAAAGTGGAAGTGCAACTTCCACTACGGGAGCCCGGGGGTCACGTGACTGCCAGTATTCCCTGCTACAGAGCTGCAAGGTCCCAGAAGACCATGACCAAGTCTGCCAGTGACTAATGGCACTACAGGGGTTATTTTCCCCTGTAACTGGGCCTCCTATGGATGCCCCAGCTATAGTGAAAAAATTTCAAAACAACAAACAAAACAAACTTGTGAATCTCCCCCAGAGGTCTTATATGACATCATGGTGTGGGGGTATATGTATATATTGCCATATGTTTTTTATGCTTTTATACCTGTATGCAAGTTCTATTCAATGCTAAAATGAGAAAAACTTAATATGTCGCCTTACATCAGATATTCCAAAGGTTTGCAAGGCTGAGAGAGATGTGTCCAGAAATTCAGAGATGATACAGAAACAGATACGAAGGCCGTGTGCTTGGCTGTTTTTCCAGAGGTGCCGTATCTAGATAACGACTGTTTAACTACGTATATGACTATCACTGCCTCAGGCGGAAATGCGAACTTCACATATATGGTTATGCGGTGAATTTGAGCCAATGAGACCATTACCCATTCCTAGTGATGTGACCAAAGGGTATAAGACCCCATGTAATCTGTAATAAAGTGTGCAGTTATGTCCCCGTGAGAGGAACTATACCAGACCTCCGTGTGTGGTGTCTCTTCTTTACCGCCGGCAGTGGGGCATTGGGGTGGGCCTGATTGGTGCTGTACACAAAATTTCCCTGACAATGGGGGGCATAGATAGTAAAAAAACATAATTACATACATAAGTAAAACAAAATTACAGAATAAACTAACAATATATACATTAGAAAGAAAATAACCCAAAGCCGACGCCAACCAAAACCGTCACTGTATGCGCCCTGTATTCTAAAACCATACTAATTATATATCAAAACATCCAAAACAAATAGAGAAACACGTTCCCATACTTTATTTTAGCATAAATATACTAATTTAAAAAAAATAACTAGAAATGTTTAAATAAAAAATCTTTTTTTAGCTTTTTACCCTCAATAAACCTAAAAAATGGGGAAAAAAGTCAGTGAGAAAGATATTTAAAAAAATCGCCCTATATGTCACGGAAAAAACGACGCAGCAAATATAATTTGGATAGCTAAATGAAAAAAAAATAGGGCAGTAAAACCACCACATGGGCAAAATCCCTAAAAAGTGTCTGGTCCTTAAGGTACAAAACAGCCTGATCCTTAAGGGGTTAAGTAGAGGTAATAAATCGGTAGTTCATCTATTAGCCTTTGTTTATCAGGCAATATTTATAGTTAGTTCACTGTTTTACTGAATGGCAGCTGAGTCTGTGTTCTGTAGCATGGTATAATTTAGAAAGTCTCCTTTCTGTAAAAATGAAGGCACTCGCCCTTATATGTTATAAAGCAAAAAGAGTGTTTAGGATATTTTATCCTCTTTTGGACGGGACCATAAAAATGAGAGTTTTGCTCAGAATCAGATCCATCAGATGCATGGCAGTTTCCTTCTCCTGTTTCTGCTATTGTCCATATAGAAGCTGAGTTATTAAAGGCTGAGAGGGGAGGGGGGAACCCTGTTGACCATGGGAGTAGTGCACAATATGGTCCCCAGTCCCTTTGGGTCACCAACCTGCAGTCCCACTCGGGAGGTGTCCCACTCCTGCTCCAGTCAAAGGAAAGCTTCCTCTGCAGAGGTGCCTTGTAACAGGAGCGCACCACTGTACCACAGACTAACTGATGTTCCACCAATCAATGAGGCTCATTAGTTCTAGAAGTCAGAGAGCAGAGGGAGGGAGAAGCAGTCTGCCTGTGCTGCTTTGTCTTGTGCTTCTTCCTCCCTCCAGCGGTGGCTGATGGCAGTGACGCGGAGTATCTGCTGGGTGGCTGGCGGCCACTGCATTTCATTACACACAGGTCTGGCCACTTCTACAGTACTTGTCAGTGACAGCGGATGGCCCCATGTATGACAAAGGGGCTATCGGCCCACCAGTAAAATTCCAAGGGAATACATGGCTAATTCATGCCTGTATATTATATATTCCTTATATCCTTTCCTCAGGATATTAAAGAGTATTTCAAGGACTTCTATCCCAAGGCCAGAATGTTTTATTAGTGAGGACATCTGCTGGTCAGCAAAATGAGCAGGAGCTCTGAGTAATCTTCATCACTTACTTAGGCACAGCTTTATGCCTCGATGTGCAGCTGTGCCTGGCACAGCAACTAGCTTCATTCAAGTAAATGGGATGCTTACTGAAGTGCTGCATCGTAATTCTACTGATCTACAAGACAGGGTAATGATAGGCCATCAGTGTTTACAGAAAGTTTCCGAAAATACATTACTATGCCATTATATTCTTCAGGAGCAGCAGCTTGTTTTCTGAATGGATAAATCATTCATCTTCTGGATGTCTGACAGATGACGGTGATTTTGATTGTCAGGAGAACGTCATAGCCCAAACTGTAGCTTAAATTGTAATGTGTGGTGGATGAATTTCACGTTGTGCTCCTGGGACCTGTAGCTCTATAGGTTTACAGGAGCACACTGCTGCTGGTGTGGTTGATTTGGCTGACAGACGGCGTTGATTTCTCCAGGCAGCTAATCACCATGCGGCTGTATATATAAATACCAGCCCCGCCTGTTAGAGGGTGCTGGTCATTATCCATTTCCTCTCAGACCACTGGTGTATGAAATCATGCATACTGTCTTATTGTTTGAATTAAGTGTAGTTTTACTCGTTCTCCCACACCCTCCCTGAAGATAGTCTGGACACCTGATTCCTCTGTTCTCATGGTTTGCGGGCCTCGGCTCTCTTACCCTTCTTCCAGGTATTGTTCAAAACATTTGATGTCCTTTACATTGTCAGATGGGTGACGCCTGACACCTTAGTTCCTTCTCTGTCAGATGAGTGTTGTCTGATGCTCTGCTCCTTACGTGTGGGTGTGGACATTTAAACTATGCCCTGTTTTCGTGTATGCATGCATACTGGGTGGGATCCCCCCTTATCTGTAGGTGTGCAGAAACCTGGTGTAAACAGTGACTTGTTCAGTTTATGTTTGTTTGTTGGCGTGCAGACGTCTGGTGTATATTGTGTTGTAAGTTGGAATTCCCTAGGTGTGCAGATGCCTGTTGTGTGTTATGTCCTCGTTTGGTGTTCCTGCCTATTCCTATCTAGGTCAAGACAGGTGGTCCCTAGGTTCCACCATGGAGCCATCCATATTGGGATAATTGCCACGCTTGTAATCAGGGTTCCCTTTTTGTGGTTTTGTTATCTTGTTAGAGTAGGGACTCACAAGACAACGAAGAGCCTTGACTTGGGCTTGTGAATTTATGTATGTTGTCCAAAATATTAATTAATACCTTTGACTTATTTGTATTCTCATTTGTCTTATTGTTTTAGTGCTTTAGTAAGTATTTGGCCGCCTGGTGTTGGTGTAGGGTCTGTGTCCCTGTTTTCTCTTGCACTAAGTGTTGCTTGCACAATTGGTTTATTTTTGGTGTGGATGGTGTCCATTTTTGTGTCTACATCCTTTCCTTTCAGTCATATTTATATTACTTTTGTGCAAGCAAGGTGAATAAGACCTGCATGAACGTAACAGAATATTGGAACACCAACTGTGGACAACCAATTGGTGTCAATGCCACACCTTACTAATGAACTTGTGATTGAGTTCATACAACTCCCTAAAGCCATCTTTTCAAATTCTAGGAAAATGTGTTCCCAGAAGAGTAGAGAATTTAATAGCAACATTAAAAGTATCATGGTTCCACGACTATAATAACAATCTTTATTTGTATAGCACCAATGATATGTTCCAAATTGCACATATGGATGTGTTGTTCAGTTTTGCACATTCTGCTGGACACGTAGTATAAAAACAAACTTGTTGCATTTAGAGATGTCTTTGTATTTATTGATAGAATACCTTAATTAAAAGGTTATGTAATCCTATAATTAGGTATGCATGAGGAATCTTAGGGCATATTCAGACGAATGTGCTCAATTTTGGTCTGAAAAATTGACTAATTTTAATCCATGTGTATGCCTGTATTGTGTGTCAATTTTTTACGTTCGTGTCATCCATGTTTTTTTCTAATGTGCGTAAAAAACAAACAGGTGCCCCAATTTTTTGTACAGTCCATATAAAAAAATGTATGTATGTACAGCCCCATTGACGATAATGGGTCAGTGTGCTGTCTATGTGCAGTACATTGAAAATACAAACAGCACACGAATGTGAAAACAATTGCAGTAAGTCCTTAGTATGTAATCTATGCCTTTATGTCAGAATTCAGTATAATGCATATTCATGTAGTATTTCCTTCAAACAGCTGATACATGGATGTGTGCGTGTGCATAAAATAAGAGCGTGATCTGGTTAATGTGATCCTGATATCTTAATTAAAGTCCAATTTTATGACATGAAACAAAATGCAAAAACTCTTTGTTTTAAGTAAATAATTCACAATTAGAATTCCAATTCTTAACCTCATATTTACCGTGTTTCCCCAAAAATAAGACAGTGTCTTATATTAATTTTTGTTCAAAAGGTTTAACCTTTTTACATGTATAGCTGCCTGGATACTATTTAAATTGACTTTTTAAATGAACTGTTAGCAGGGCTTAATTTTGGGGTAAGGCTTATATTTGAAGCGTCCTCAAAAAGCCTGAAAAATCATTTTGCATCCTCAAAAATTCTGGAAAATCATGCTATGTCTTATTTTTAGGGTATGTCTTATTTTCAGTGAAACAGGGTAGTAAGTCTTCTGGGCAAAGAATATAAATTCCTGCTATATAAAGGTTTAAAAAAGCGTTACCCCAACAGCATTGCCAACATAGCCTCCCACAAATACTGTAGTTTATAGCTAAAGCCAATATGTCACTGAGTGATATGCTGACTTAAGAAATACTTAATCACAGAGAATAATGGTGTGTAGACGATTTAGTTATGAATTCCATAATAAATATTACTGTAGTTCACGTAGTTTTCTTCAATATGTGAAATGACACTTGTTCCTTAGAGGGCATTCCTAACACATCATATGACACATGTTCTACCTGACTCCCCATCACTGGATACGTAAATCATTATCCCACGTAGCATGAAACATTCTGACTTACGCTTTAGATTCAACACTGGATACTTGAGCGACATAGTTTGCTGGGACATATCCTTCTTCCTTTCCTCGAGGAGTCAAGGCTCTAGCTTTCCACCAACTCTCATGCGTCGAATTTAAGATATACATGTGGTCTCCGGCATAAAAACTTAGTTCTTCACTTGTCCGAGCCTCATAATCATATAAAGCCACATAGGCTTGCCTTGTATTGTCTTTTCTTGGATGTATAACGACATTTTTGGGTGTCTCCTGATGTGAACTAGGATTCTCCACATGTTTATTCTCAAAAACAATGCCACTTACATTGTATTTGTCTTTTTTACTATTTTCCTTATTTTCGGAGGACATACAAAGCTGTAAGCAACAGTTACAATGTTTCCTGCAGAAGTTCCCCATATCCACTGTAGAAAAACAATCCTAATTCCTTATTCTTTCAGATAAAGTTGCTGTACAGGTTCTTCCTCCCCATCACTAAAAGTAAAACGTCTTGTCTCTGTAGAAATAAAAATCTTTTCTATTCAGGTCCATTCATAGGTCAAATAATCCCACATCAGCTTATGGAAAAGGAAAGTACCCAGATAAAAGTGAATCTCCACAACTAGTATTTTTGAGCTATTGAGGTTCCTGGGTCTGTCCGCATTTCACATTGGAGAGAACACCTTGCTGAAGCCCGTATCCAGGTATACTGAATTACTGGAATATCCCTTCACTTTACTTCCTGGTTAAGGTATGCTTGTTTCTGTTTGCAAGGCCCGCCTACAGTGCAAAGTCAATTATCTGGTTATTGTAGATTTACCAGGAAGAGAAAACTAATCTTCCTCATACCTAAGGATTTTGCTAAAGGCACTTTTCTAGTAAATCTAGTAACATAATTCAGAATGTCACTCTGCACAATTCGGGCAAATGAACGCCAGTTTTCACTGTAGAAACTGTTTACCTTAACCTGTCACAAAGGTTGGAAAATCTGAGAAAAAGGATCGGCCTCTGGAAACTGGCGTCATCATTTTACAACACAGCTAGAGACTGCATGCTAAGGACAACAGTGCGAGAGCCGTGATTAGAGGCAGGTGCTGCTACGTTACCTGTTGTATGCAGCATGACGTGTTTCTAGTAGTGACGTTATGGAAAACTCATAGTTTCTTTAGAAGGAACCCTTTATACACACTCCTAAAGATCTTCCTGTCTTACTAGTCGGAATTTGTAGATCTCTTACAGTTCAAACAGAGACTATTAAAAACCATTAAACACTTTGTATCCAGACAAACACTTTTCAAGAAATACACCATTTTCACTTCTGTTTTTTAATTCTAGTATGTGAAGTCATATTTATAGTATGTTCAGGAGTGACAGAGTGTGGATTTTGCTGTTGACTTGGTTGCAGATTTGCAATGGACGTTACATTCTGTAAAGCCCTATTCACTTGTATGGTATTGTACATTCTTAGGCCGCCTGCAGACGACCGGGTCGGATCCCGCTGCGAGAATTCAGAATACAGAAATAGAGCATGCCGCGATTTGTTTACCGCGCGAGATTTCGTGCGGACGAATCGCGGCCGTCTGCATAGGATTGCGTTTTCGAACACAATTCTATGGCAGCTTCCACGGGCGGAAATTCTGCGGGAAATCCCGGCCGCGTGCAGGGGGCTTTACACATATTCCAGCTCAGATATCATAACCAATGCACCCCCACAAATCCACATTATGTGAACTTACCTTAAAGGGGTTGTCCCGCAGAAGCAAGTGCAGTTATACACTTCTGTATGGCCATATTAATGCACTTTGTAATATACATCGTGCATTAAATATTGGCCATACAGAAGTTATATACTTACCCCCTCCCGATGCTGGCGTCCCCGTCTCCATGGCGACGACCAAACTTCTCCTCTGGTCACCGCAACAGTCGCGCTTGCGCAGAGAGGAATCCTCTTCTGGATGGTCTGGGCTCACGAGCTGCGTTCTGGCTCCTCCCCCTTCTCAGTGTCATCGCGTAGCTCCACCCCATCACATGGTGCCAATCAGCCAATGAGGTGGCTGGAATCGGCAGTGGAGCGCAGACAGCAGAAGAACATCCACGGTGCACCATGGGAGAAGACCCGCAGTGCACCGTGGGAGAAGACCAGCAGCAGCCATCTTGGAAAGAAGATTTTTTGAAGTTGCTGAATGGGGATTCAGGTAAGGGAATTTTTTTTTTTTAATAACACCTGGCAGCAGTATTCCTTTACAGGTACTGGGGGACTGGGCAAAAAATGTTTCTCTTTAGGCGTGGGACAACCCCTTTAAGGTCTCCCTCACACAGACTTTTTTTCACAGTGTTTAGTGCTGCCTTTTCTGCGCAGTGCTAAACGCTGTACAACGTTCCCAGTCATTTCAATGGGGCTGCTCACACAAGCATCAAAATGCAGCGGTTTCCACACTGTGCTTTGACAGCGATGCATGTCCTATCTGTGGCCATTTTCAGCCCTGTGTTGCCCATTGAAATGAATGGGCAGCCTTACCAGCGCTGCTGAAAATGCAGTACAACTTAGTGTCACATTTTGGGCAGCGCTAAACGCAGCGCTAGCTGCACAACCAAAAAAAGTTATACAGAGCAATCTCTTGCTGGACGCGGGGTCTTGAAACCCCGTTACCAGCAAGAAATGCTGTGCAGGCACAGACAAGTGCCTGGAAGCCTGTAGGGACGGCGTTTAATAGGTATTTGATTTTTTCTTTTTTTCCAGCTTCCTTGGCTGCATTATTAGCTGTGCTGAAAATGCAGCCAAAACGCTGGCATGATTCATGCAATCGCTGCTGAAATCGCCGTAAAGGCAGCGTTGAAAAAACGATGCATTACTAAGAGCTCCTGAAATTATCTGCTAATTCTCAGTATTGTCATTTAGTATACAATAAAGGTGTGTTTTCATGTTGCTGATGACTTTCTGTAGCAATTGGCACTAATATCTGTGTCAAAATCCACACCATTTGATGCAGATTTTGGTAGAGATCTGCATCAGATTTTACCCCTTCAATTTAAATTCAACCCAACAACAAAACTGCATCAAAATCTACTACAAATGGCGTAGATTTTGGTGTGGATTTGCTTTTTTTTTTTGCGCTGTGGAAAGGCAGCAGCATTTCAGCTACATGTGAACGCGCACAAACTAAGGGTATGTTCACATAGCAGAATTCACCTCGGTAAATTTTGCATGAATTCCACCTCTAAAATCCTTGCAAAAAATATGCTTCTTTCTGTCGCTTTTTTTTTGCGCAAATCCGCTTATGGAATTTCCCCTCTCAAAAGCCCTATGTGGACTTCTGAGTCATAAAATCGTGTTTCCTTGAGTTTCCATGTCAAGAAGTGACATTTTGACTTCTTGAAGTGGAAATGCTTGTTTCCGCATCGGAATTCCACAAGTGGATTTTGCCCAGGGCAAATTCTGAACACGGATCCGTACCAAAAACAGTAGCAGAAATTGGCGGATTTTAGAGGTGGAAATCGGCACTGAAAATTCTGCGATGATTCTGCCATGTGAATATACCCTAAACCAAAGCCGCCTTCTCCCTGGATTAGACGCGCTTGCGCTGAAGGGGATGCTCCGGAGAGCTGGTCTGCGCATGCGCAGAAGCCCTGTGTGGCGCGAGCACGCCGGAGCAGCCCCTTCAGCGCAAGCGCGTCTAATCCAGGGAGAAGGCGGCTTTGGTCGGCGCCATGGAGACGGGGACGCCAGCACCGGAGGGGGTAAGTGTATAACTTCTGTATGGCCAATATTTAATGCACGATGTATATTACAAAGTGCATTAATATGGCCATACAGAAGTGTATAACCCCACTTGCTGCCGCGAGACAACCCCTTTAACATACATACTAGCCAACTTAACCCCTTAGTGACCAGCCTATAGTCTTTTTACATCCTGGCTTTCTGGGCTTTAGTCCCAAAGACTGTAAAAACACGCCAGCCCTAGGGATTAAAGCCGTGGATAATGGATAACGTTGATTGTGTAAAGTAAAAGAAAAATGTAAAAAAAATGTTTCCTTTTTAAGTTTCATCTCTCCTCACAGATCATATTCTTGAAGTGAGATGAAATTACATACCTCGGGCCCCTGGATTTATCAGTGGACCTTTTCCCTGCTTCTGCGCACACACCTGTTGACAAAATGGCAACACATGAGTAAACGCTGCCGATTGTCAGAGTAATTTAAAATCTCCCTGCTCCTGGCTACCAAACATAGCCAAGAACTTGGAGACTTCACGGGAAGCCGCGGTCCTTGTCACTGTGATCGCTGTTATCTAATGGTTAACGGCGATCATGTAAAAAATTTCACCTTCCACTAGGATCCAATCCATGAGGGGAAGTGAAATTACTTACCTAAGGCTTCTGGCAATGTCTCCTGACAGCATCCTTATCTGCGAACCTTTCCCCAGCTTCAGCGCATGCGCCCCTTGGCAAAATGGCAGACACAAGCGCAGAAGCTGGGGAGGGCCCAGGAAATGTAAAATCTCCTTGCTCCTCACTACTAAAGGTAGCCGAGAGCCTGGAGTAGTGACAGAGAGCCGCGGTTGGCTCTACTATCTACCATCTTTTTTGATCTAGGAGTTGAGATAGCCTCTAAGATAGCAAGCAGTAGCCTCAGACTACCATTATTGAGCTTGAGAGGGCAAGATATCCAGAAAGATTGCTAGCCATCTCAACAAAGTATCCATGACACCCTGGGTCTGTTGAGCTGTGAAGGTTGACAGGCTGTTAGCTGACATATTGAGGCTACCAGCACCAAGGGTAACCTCAATATGTCAGCTTTGCATCACTGGGAAATCGTATGACTTTATCGCCAGTGTGAAGGCACCCTAAGCCATAATGCTAGCATACGTTATTATGCAAACTAATACATGGTGGAAGGACTATCACGGTTTGTAGCTCAATCAAAGTCTGGATGCCTTGTGATCATTGAGGGAAGAATTAATTTTCCAGGAGAATATAGGGACAGCTGTCCATGACTGAAGGTGAAGAGACCCAGGGTGATGCAACAACACACACACGAAAATTAACTAAAGAAAGGTTGAAAAAGAAAATTTGTGCTTTGGAATAGCCAAGTCAGCATCTGTGTTTAAAAACTGATGACCTATTCCTTGGATAGATCATAAATAGTTGATGGACAGGGGTCTGCCGCTTTTGACCCCTGTCCATCAGCTGACTGTCCAGCCCACTGCACTAGCAGCTGGGTAGTTGTTGTTGTCATCATGAGTAGTCAGAGGAAGAAGACGGAGCGCTGCCTTCATTCCCATTAAAATCAATGGGAGTGCTGCTCCTACACTTTCTGCTCAGGACAGAACGTAACATCCTGACCATGGTCCTGAGGAAGAGGAAGTGTAGGAGCAGAGCAGTGCTCCCATTGATTTCAATGGGAGTGAAGCCACTGCTCCAACTTCCTTCTCTGACCACTGCTGACAACATTCAGCCTGCTGTGCTGGACAGTGGGCCAGACGATAAGCTGATGGAGGGGGGGGTGCCGATCAGCAGACCCCCTGTCCATCAATTAATGATGATCTATCCAGGGCATAGGTCATCAGTTAAAAAAGACCGAAATACCCCTTTAACACTATCAAGCATGACTTAAAAAGAGCTGTGAAAATAAGGCATCCCAGAAATGTTTAATAAGGCCGGTTTCACACAGGTGACAAAAACTGCGGTTACAGTGCTACAAATCGCATGTATGTGAAGCCCATGCTTTCCAATGGGTTCCTTCACATTTGCGATGTTTTGTAGCCTGTGACACTACGAGGAAAAAAACTGTGGGTTACTAAATATTACTGCAATTTGCAATGTTTTGTAGCCAATGTTTCTCCATGGACCCTTCCTATGTGTTGCATCACACTGCATGAAAACGCGGTTTTCGTGCGGCGTAATGCAACTTTTAGAGTAGGAAATCGTACTGTAAAATCCCTAAAATAAGCCCTAGTTGCAGGAAAAAAACCAAAAACATCAGCTAAGCAGCGCTTTCAGCTCCGACGCGTCTTCTCTCAGGTCCTCAGCACGTGTCTTCAGGCATCTCTTCCTGGTCAAAGATTTGAAAATGCCCGCCTCCAAGAAGCGCTCCCTCTGATTGGTTCATCGAGCGCCACGGCTCAGCCAATCACAGTCATTTCATTAGGCAACGCTTCCTGACGTTGGGGATTTTCAAATCCCTGACCAAGAAGTGGTGCCTGAAGACAAGTGCCGAGGACCCGAGAGAAGACACAGCGGAGCTGACAGCACGTGATGTATTTCTTTTTTTTTTAAACTGCTAGGGCTTATTTTTGTGGTAGTACATCACAGAAGGGAAAATACACAGGAACATAAAAACAATCACAGAAAATGGTCATATACTTACTGACTGAAGAGGGCAGATATCTGCATCCTCTCACCATGCAGGTAGCAGACTACCAGATGAAGGAGCTAATTGCACCTGTGTGGGACACCAATGAGACAGCCACTCACACTGCCTCTATAGAGGGGGGTGGCTGCTTGGTGTACACTCCCACACAGAGTGGATACAAAGTGGCAGCCCATTCTGATACATGTAGTTCACCATGCAGACCAGCAACCTATAATTGACGCCATAATAATTTGGCAGGTTGCCCTGCACTTCCAACAGTGAACCACATTGGTACTGCCACCCTGGGCTCCCCCTGGAGTCTTAAAGGCACGCTGCATGTAAATGATAGATAATAAATGCAAGGCATTAGTTGGATTTTGGCCAAGATAGCTCCCTCATCTGGCAGTCCGCTACCTGCATGGTGAGAGGATGCATCTATATGCACTCCTTAGTGAGTATATGGACATTTTCTGTGATTATTTTTGTGGTAGGGCTTCTATTTTAAGCCTCCCCCCCCCTCCCCTGAAAGTCCCAGCAAAAGAGCGCTACAAAATCACAATATCACCTCAAGAAAACGCAGCGATATCGCACAGACCAATGCGATATCTCTGTGATTTTCTTGCGGTGATATTGTGTCCCCCGTGTAAAACAGGCGTAACTGAAACACATTTGCCTGGAGGAATGGTCCAAAATTCTTCACTGTTTTGCAAACTTTATTTACAGGAGTTGATCACTGCTAAATATGCAAGTTATTAAATTGAAAAGTTAAGTAACTTTTTCTCCCTGTACTGTGAATGTTTACTGAATGCGGTATGTGAATGTGCAACCCGGAGCAAAGCAACTTAGACAGCAAAGGAGGTGAATATATACCGAGATAGATATATATGTAAAAAAAAAATTTTTAAACTATACAGCAAGAGAAGAACCGGGGAAGCACTATTGCTGATGGGGACAAGGGGGAATGTTTTTAATGATGGAGGGCTACAAGGACAGCATTATTACTGATGGGGGCAATAAGTTATTGACCGAGAGCATTGTTCCATTCAGTGTTGATGTTGGTGAGGTACCGTTGCCTATCTGTTGCACCCACAAGCGCCGTGGATGACCAGGAGGCCTCCGCCATTAGGCAGGGGGGGGGGTCGCCTCTCAATTTTCCTAGCAATTGCTAGGAGCATCGTGGAGCAGGACAGCTTCTGACAAGCTGCAACATGAACAAACAGTGCAAGTCGTCTCCTTGTTATTGTTTTTGTGATTGAATCAGGCCTCGTGCAAGCCTGTATGTCGCTGTTTCTGATGAAGTAACACCAACAGACACGGAGAATCTGGCGTTGGCATCGCATGTGAAAGGCCCATGCGAATGCAGGGGCCCAGCCATTACACATGCAGGGGGCCAGCCGCCGCAGTCCCCTCGCATGCAGGGGGCCAGCCGCCGCAGTCCCCTCGCATGCAGGGGGCCAGCCGCCGCAGTCCCCTCGCATGCAGGGGGCCAGCCGCCGCAGTCCCCTCGCATGCAGGGGGCCAGCCGCCGCAGTCCCCTCGCATGCAGGGGGCCAGCCGCCGCAGTCCCCTCGCATGCAGGGGGCCAGCCGCCGCAGTCCCCTCGCATGCAGGGGGCCAGCCGCCGCAGTCCCCTCGCATGCAGGGGGCCAGCCGCCGCAGTCCCCACGCATGCAGGGGGCCAGCCGCCGCAGTCCCCACGCATGCAGGGGGCCAGCCGCCGCAGTCCCCACGCACGCAGGGGGCCAGCCGCCGCAGTCCCCACGCACGCAGGGGGCCAGCCGCCGCAGTCCCCACGCACGCAGGGGGCCAGCCGCCGCAGTCCCCACGCACGCAGGGGGCCAGCCGCCGCAGTCCCCACGCACGCAGGGGGCCAGCCGCCGCAGTCCCCACGCACGCAGGGGGCCAGCCGCCGCAGTCCCCACGCATGCAGGGGGCCAGCGCTGTTGCACATGCAGGGGGCCAGCTGCAGTCACTTTGCATCAGGGGACCAGCGCTGTTGCACATCCAGGGGGCCAGCCGCAGTCCCTACGCATGCAGGGGGCCAGCCGCAGTCCCTACGCATGCAGGGGGCCAGCCGCAGTCCCTACGCATGCAGGGGGCCAGCCGCAGTCCCCTCGCATGCAGGGGGCCAGCCGCCGCAGTCCCCTCGCATGCAGGGGGCCAGCCGCCGCAGTCCCCTCGCATGCAGGGGGCCAGCCGCAGTCCCTACGCATGCAGGGGGCCAGCCGCAGTCCCTACGCATGCAGGGGGCCAGCCGCAGTCCCTACGCATGCAGGGGGCCAGCCGCAGTCCCCTCGCATGCAGGGGGCCAGCCGCAGTCCCTACGCATGCAGGGGGCCAGCCGCAGTCCCTACGCATGCAGGGGGCCAGCCGCAGTCCCTACGCATGCAGGGGGCCAGCCGCAGTCCCTACGTACGCAGGGGGCCAGCCGCAGTCCCTACGCACGCAGGGGGCCAGCCGCAGTCCCTACGCACGCAGGGGGCCAGCCGCAGTCGCTACGCACGCAGGGGGCCAGCCGCAGTCGCTACGCACGCAGGGGGCCAGCCGCAGTCGCTACGCACGCAGGGGGCCAGCCGCAGTCGCTACGCACGCAGGGGGCCAGCCGCAGTCGCTACGCACGCAGGGGGCCAGCCGCAGTCGCTACGCACGCAGGGGGCCAGCCGCAGTCGCTACGCACGCAGGGGGCCAGCCGCAGTCGCTACGCACGCAGGGGGCCAGGCGCAGTCGCTACGCACGCAGGGGGCCAGCCGCAGTCGCTACGCACGCAGGGGGCCAGCCGCAGTCGCTACGCACGCAGGGGGCCAGCCGCAGTCGCTACGCACGCAGGGGGCCAGCCGCAGTCGCTACGCACGCAGGGGGCCAGCCGCAGTCCCTACGCACGCAGGGGGCCAGCCGCAGTCCCTACGCAAGCAGGGGGCCAGCCGCAGTCCCTACGCACGCAGGGGGCCAGCCGCAGTCCCTACGCACGCAGGGGGCCAGCCGCAGTCGCTACGCACGCAGGGGGCCAGGCGCAGTCGCTACGCACGCAGGGGGCCAGCCGCAGTCGCTACGCACGCAGGGGGCCAGGCGCAGTCGCTACGCACGCAGGGGGCCAGGCGCAGTCGCTACGCACGCAGGGGGCCAGGCGCAGTCGCTACGCACGCAGGGGGCCAGGCGCAGTCGCTACGCACGCAGGGGGCCAGGCGCAGTCGCTACGCACGCAGGGGGCCAGCCGCAGTCGCTACGCACGCAGGGGGCCAGCCGCAGTCGCTACGCACGCAGGGGGCCAGCCGCAGTCGCTACGCAAGCAGGGGGCCAGCCGCAGTCCCTACGCAAGCAGGGGGCCAGCCGCAGTCCCTACGCACGCAGGGGGCCAGCCGCAGTCCCTACGCACGCAGGGGGCCAGCCGCAGTCGCTACGCACGCAGGGGGCCAGGCGCAGTCGCTACGCACGCAGGGGGCCAGGCGCAGTCGCTACGCACGCAGGGGGCCAGGCGCAGTCGCTACGCACGCAGGGGGCCAGGCGCAGTCGCTACGCACGCAGGGGGCCAGGCGCAGTTGCTATGCATCAGGGGGCCAGCGCTGTTGCACATGCAGGGGGCCAGCCGCAGCCGATGTAGATGGCGCAGCCCAGCCGCAGCAGGACAAGTAGCGGGAAACAGTGAGGGGCGGCGGAGCTTGTAGAGAGCAGCAGAGCCCGGCTCAGGGAGCTGCACCGCGGACCGCTCTCCTCTCACGCGGCTCTCACTACTTCCCCGACAAAACATGAGCGACCACTTCTCCCTCTCGGACTGCGATGTCATAGGCTTCGACCTGGACCACACGCTGTGCCGATACCGGCTGCAGGAGTCCACCAAGGTGAGCGCACACAGCAGGGCGGCGGCTCCGGAGGTGCGCAGTATACCCGGAGCGCGGGAGCTTGTCCCTGCCCCGTCCGTAGGCGGACGCCGCACCAATATGACTGAGCACGCTGCACACTGTTGCCGCTTGTCACCCGTTTCTTCCCGCACTTAGCGAGCAAAGGGTTAATTAGCAGTTGCTAGGCAGACAGGCCAAAGTGAGCGCGCGGTAGTGTGTACGGGCATGCGCACTGCTGTGGGCGCTGGTAGCACCATGAGCTGAGTATACGGTGTCAGCCGCGGCCGTAGACTGCAGGGGGCGCTCGTCTTCTGTGTGACCTCTGTGCGGGGCGTTCATGAAATAAAGGGCCTCATTGTTGGTATGCTGTTTGTGGTGACGCAGTTCTGTGCTGCCATCACCACAGTCTCTGTACATATGAGGTCCCACGCATGCTGTAACTGGGCTCTCTGTGAGGGCAAAAACACATTGGCGCACTGCGGAGCGTGTCAGCGCATGACCCGGGTACAAATAAGGGCTCATTCACAGTTTTGGTCTGTAAAAACCGGACTAGTTTCACGGTGTGTGTTAGGTTCCCGCCGGCGTATATGAGCAGCGTATTACGCACACATTTGGCATCTGTAATACGCACTGCATAGAGCCCACTGACTTTATGACCCTAGTGGTGTGCACTGAAGAGTCCAGTGAAATCAATGGCGTGTCGAAATGTGCACAACGTGCGCAGAAAACCTGCTTATTTGCGATGCATATACGCACAAACGCTGTATATCTGAAGGCTGATCCCCACGGTGTACGCACAGCCGCACTCACCGCCATGGAGCAGAGTGGGGAATGATGGTGTTATGTTATGTGGCCATGATTATCACAGCCGTATAATGGGCAAAATCACACCCATCTGTTTACGGCCTAACACATGAGCACAGTTTTAGCGCAGTATAGGTGCGCAAAAAAATCGTGCATATATTGTGCTAGAAATCACGTGAGAGGGCAGCTGCTCCAGGAGGAGAGAGAGCAGAACCCCCACAGGGCTTCGGAACTTCCCCATAGCAGGGAGAGAGAGAGGGGGGCTATGGGGGATTTACCCTATAGCTCCGCTCTGCCTCTCCCTGCTATGGGGGAGTAACCCATAGCCCCGATTTCTTCTTGCTATGGGTTAATCCTCCATAGCCCCGCTCTGTCTCTCCCTGCTATGTGGGATTAACATATAGCCCCACTTTCTCCCTGCTATGGGTTAATCCTCCATAATCCTGCTTTGTCTCTCTCTGCTATGTGATATTAACCCATAGCCGCACTTTCTCTCTGCTATGGGTTAATCCTCCTTAGCCCCACTCTGTTTCTCCCTGCTATGGGGGATTAACCCATAGCCCCGCTCTGTCTCTTCCTGCTATGGGGCATTAACCTATAGCCCTGCTTTCTCCCTGCTATTGGTTAATCCTCTATAGCCCTGCTCTGTCTCTCCCTCCTATGTGGGATTAACCCATAGGCCTGCTCTCTCTCTGCTATGGGGGATTAATCCATAGATCCGCTGTCTCTCTGTCAGCTCTGGGGACCCCTGAGAGGTATCCCCATAGCGCAGAGAGAGTGGGCAGGGCTATAGGGATTCTCACAGGGATTCCCCATAGCAATGATAGAGGGGGCAGGGCTACAGACGGATCCCTCTAAACACCCCCCCCCCACGCATATTAGCCTTTTACACCCCACCTCTACTCGAGCCAACCTAAACAACCAATCACCGTGAATCAGCCAAACCAAATAACCAATCACCGTGAATCAGGCAACCCAAATAACTAATCACTGTGAATGAGTAAATCCAAGCAACCAATCAGGTTGTGAATGGTGTGGAGGTGGGGTGTAAAAGGCTAATATGCCCCCCCCCCCCCTCCCGGCCACCACCACACTCTCGGTGAAGCCCTTTAAAGGGGTTGTCCCGCGCCGAAACGGGTTTGTTTTTTTTTCAATAGCCCCCCCCCTCGTTCGGCGCGAGACAAACCCGATGCAGGGGTTTAAAAAAAAAACAAAACGATAGTACTTACCCGAATCCCCGCGCTCCGGTGACTTCTTACTTACCTTGCGAAGATGGCCGCCGGGATCTTCACCCACGGTGGACCACAGGTCTTCTCCCATTGTGCACCGTGGGCTTTGTGCGTTCCATTGCCGACTCCAGCCTCCTGATTGGCTGGAATCGGCACACGTGACGGGGCGGAGCTACGAGGAGCAGCTCTCCGGCACGAGCGGCCCCATTCAGAAGGGAGAAGACCGAACTGCGCAAGCGCGTCTAATCGGGCGATTAGACGCTGAAATTAGACGGCACCATGGAGACGAGGACGCTAGCAACGGAGCAGGTAAGTGAATAACTTCTGTATGGCTCATATATAATGCACGATGTATATTACAAAGTGCATTAATATGGCCATACAGAAGTGTATAACCCCACTTGCTTTCGCGGGACAACCCCTTTAACACCTCCCCCCTCTCTCTCTGCTATACGGAAATCCTTTAAGTAGAGAGGTGGAGGGAGTCCCCTACTGCCCCACTCATCCCCCTAGCAGGGGCTCTGGAGGAATTCCCTACCACTTACAGCAGGACATTTAAAGCGAGCTGCCCAGAAGCACATTTTAAATGTCCCGTTGTAAAGTCCTGTTAGTCCCCGCAGGGATTAAGGGAACCCTTGGGGATTCCCCTTTACCCGTGGAGACTAACAGGAGTTTGCAGTGGGACATTTAAAAGCTGCTTCTGGGCATAAGATTTTAAATGTCCTGCTGTAAGCAGCTGGGAATCTATTGCCAGTGCAGGAGTTTCCATAAACTCCTGCTCCCGTAGAAGTCAATGGAAACTCCTGCTGGCGAGCACTTAACATAGTGCATGTTCCATCCTTTCTCGCAGCACGGACCTTAGATGCGAGCATTGTAGCCACTTATGTCCTATCTTTGGCAGGTGCAAGTATTTAACGCGTCTAAAAAGTTTCGTCATGTGAATGCTTCATGTGAACCATTGGTTCTTATAGAAGCACTCTTTTCACGCGCCTCTATTGCTCAAAAACAGCACTCATATGAATGAGGCTTAACATAGTATGTAAGGGCAAAAAAAGACACATGTCTATCCAGTTCAGCCTATTACCCCCCAATGTTGATCCAGAGGAAGGCAAAAATCCCCAATGGGGTAGAAGACAATTTTCCCCATTTAAGGGAAAAAAAAAATCTGACAATCGAATAATCCCTGGATCACTGACTCTTCTGAAGTAATTAATGATTATATCATATAGTATTGTTACACTCAAGAAAGGTGTCCAGGCCTCTCCTGAACTCTTTTATCGAATTTGCCATCACTACATGCTCAGGCAGAGAGTTCCATAGTGTCACTGCTCTAACAGTAAAGAACCCCCTTCTATATTGGGCAGAAACCTTTCCTCTAGCGGTAGAGAATGCCCTCTTGTTACAATCACAGTCCTGGGTATAAAAAGATGATGGGAGAGATCTCTGTATTGTCCCCCAATATATTTATACATAGTTATTGGGTCACCCCTCAGCCATTTTTTATCTAAACTACATAACCCCAATTTTGATAGCCTCTCTAGGTATTGTAGTCCATCCACTCCATTTATTACTTTAGTTAGCCATCTTTGCACTCGTTCAAGCTCGGATAGGTCCTTCTTGAGTACCGCTGCCCAAAACTGTACACAATATTCCACATGTGATCGGACCAGTGATTTGTAAAGAGGAAGGACCATGTTCTCACCCTGTGCCCATATACCACTTTTGATGCACGTCATGAGGGTACTGGTGTATCTTGATGCCACCAGGAAGTACTGGTGGAGACAAGAGTGACGCCCCCTCTACCCAATTGGCTGCTTGAATCGCTCCCCTGAAGGTCCTCACTGAATCTCACAGCTGCTGCAATAAGTCTCCGTGTCCCTTCTGCGCTGCTGCTGCAGCTCCCGTCTCCCTCCTGTGGTGCGTCCCGGTCGGCAGCTGCTGATGGGTCTCCTCTGCTGCTGCTCCCGGCTCCCTCCTGTGGCACGTCGCACCCCGACGCTGCTGATGGGTCTCCGCTGCTGCTGCTCCCGGCTCCCTCGTAACATGCAAGTATTGGCAATTAATAATGTAGGCCTACAAGGAAAATAAGCCCTAACCCTAACCGTCCATGGCAGCCTAATCTGTATACACAGTGTGCTGCTAGGACCTTTGACACGTCAGCCTATCAGACACTAGGGGTGGGACAGGGGCGTCCCTGCATCCAAGCCCTGTCAAACCTATAGCTTCCGGTGGCGTCAAGATACACCAGTACCCCCTCATGAGCCTATTTGCCTTGGCAGCAGCTGCCTGACACTGGTTGCTCCAGTTAAACTTACAGTTAAGGCCTCATGTCCATGACCGTGTTTTCACCATGTATCTTGCCTGTGTTGCATGGACATTTGATACTCGGTAAATGGAGTCAATGAAAGCCAATGGACTTTCACTGCTCCATTTACACTGGTGTGTGGACACTGCGTATTGATACGTAAGAGAAATAAATCACAGCACGCTCTTTTTCTCTGTGTACGTACGCAGTTTGAGGCCCTATACACGTGTATGGACTGCACAATACATTGGTACTAAAATCCCCCAAGTCCTTTTCCATGTCAGTGTTTCCCAGTGGTTTCCCCTTTAGTGTGTAATGGTGTCATGTATTTCCCCTGCCCATGTGCAGAACCTTACATTTATCAGTATTAAATCTCATTTGCCACTTTTCTGCCCAAGCCCGGCTTATCGAAAACCATTTGTAACCGCCTTTCGTCCTCTCTTGTGTTAATTACTTAACATAGATTTGTATCATCTGCAAATACTGATATGCAACTGCACAATCCTACTACAGGTCAGTAATATATTTTAAAAGAATATGGGGGCAGTAGTGGAGCAGCCAAAAATGCAGGCGTTGGCAATTTCCGGTTGTTTAAACACACGTCGTATTTGCGTGATCGAAATGTGCTTACACCTGTGTAAACAAGCCCTTTCATGTATTTTAATGTCGGCTGAGTGATTGGCAGCCTGGGCACCCGGTTAGGAATCACTGATCAAGAGCGCTGTACAGTAGAGGAGGGTTTCTCTAGACCTGATCAATCTGTAATTACAATATGTTTTTTCTTCTTTTGTCTTTAACAGTTAATTTATGACAGCTTTGCTCAGTATCTGGTGGCTGAAAAAGGTTATAAGGAAGATTTGCTATCAGTTACAGCTGAAGAGTGGGATTTCTGGTAATCCTCTTATTTATGATAACCAAATTGAAATATATTCTGTTTGCTCTCTTTCTAGTGTTGTACTTCTTGCATTTCTTGTTTTTATTGTTCTGATGCAACAATTTGTCTTTAAAAGTAGTCTGTCACTTACCTTAAGCCCTATAAGTTAAGCTAATGGGCTGAAAGTAGGTGACCCGCTTAGTCCCGGAATGTAAGTGTTATACTTACGGTACCTTCCCCGTCATTCCCCCGATGTGAGCGCTGAAAGCCGCTGCTGAATGCATTGATCATTGTGATATGGGGATCAGTGTGCCATTATAAAATTAGAACAGGCAGACGTCTTAGCAGCGCCGCTCAAAGCATTCAGTGGCGGCTTTCGGCGCTCACATTGGGGGGGAACGAACTGGAAGGTAAATCTAAAACTTACATCCCCAGACTCCACAGGTCACCTACTTTGAAGCTCATAAGCTTAGCACAGTAGGTGACAGATTCCCTTTAAACTAGCTTGAAAGAGGAAGTTGGCTGTCAGTAATTAAAAGGGTTTTATACACTTTTATATAAAGGATAAAAGAACAAATTGACAGCTGCAGGAGATATCATTGTTCTCTATGTTCACAGATATACCCGCAGCCCATTACGTATGGCCTGTGGGTATCCACATCTTTGCCAAGCGATGGCACTGGAAATATAAACAGACAAAAAAAGGTGTACTGCGCATGAGCGCCTGTGTGAGTATGCAGTTATGCGCTGTACATTATACTGCCGTATATAGGATCACCGGCCCGGCTCAGAACTGGAATCCTCTGTGAGCACGATCTAAGGCCTCCCTCACATGGATGTTTTTGTACAGTGTTTAGCGCTGTGCTAACCACTATACAACGCGCCCATTCATTTTAATAGGGCTGCTCACACAAGTGTCTTCAATGCTGCGCTTTGACAGCGATGCATGTTCTATCTTTGCCTGTTTTCAGCTTTGCATTGCCCATTGAAATGAATAGGCAGCGGTTTCAGTGCTGCAGAAAATGTGGCACAACTTGGTACCATGTTTTTAGCAGCATTAAACAAAAGCTCTAGCTGCACAACCAAAAAAAAACCCAATACTTCCCTAGCAGGTGCCGTCTGGGTCCTCGCCACCGCTCTCTGTAGCTCTGTGCAGGCTGCCGGGCGCTGTCATAACCGACAAAGCATCTATTGCTAGTGACAGGAATTGAAATCCCCGCCTCCAGCAAGAGATTGCTCTGATTGGCTTAGGCTGCTGAGTGTCAGCTGGCTCCCTCAATCAGAGCTGGCTTTTGATGCACCAATCACAGCTATTCAATGAATGGCTGTGATTGGTGCATTCAGGGCTGGCTGTGATTGGCTAAAATGCATGACCACACTGCTGAAATGGCAGTAAACGCTGCGTTTCTGCAAACTCCTGTGTGAGGGAGGCCTTAGTGAGACTCGCCTCTACAGTTGAGCCTTATCTTTTTCTCCAAGATAAAACCATAAATCTGCAAGATATCTCAGATATCTCTGCCATTTATGTTCATTGTTAAAAAAAAACATATAATGCAGAATATAGATTTTCTTTTACCTTAATTAGTAACCTACCGTATATACCGGCGTATAAGGCGACGGGGCGTATAAGACGACCCCCCAACTTTCACCTTATACGCCGGTATACAGTGGAGAAAAAAAAAAAATTCATTACTCACCTCCCCCGGTGTTCTGTCGCGCTCCGGCAGGATGTCGCTCGCTCCTCGTCCCCGGCGCAGCAGTGCTTTCTGAATGCGGGGCTTGAAATCCCCGCTTCCAGAAAGCTAATACACACGCCGGCAGCCATGACAGCATTGAATGGCTGTGATTGGCTAAAACACACGTGGCTTCAGCCAATCACACTATTCAATGACATCATTGAATGGGTGTGATTGCTAACACGTGCGCCTTCAGCCAATCACAGCCATTCAATGCTGTCATGGCTGCCGGCGTGTGTATTAGCTTTCTGGAAGCGGGGATTTCAAGCCCCGCATTCAGAAAGCACTGCTGCGCCGGGGACGAGGAGCGAGCGACATCCTGCCGGAGCGCGACAGAACACCGGGGGAGGTGAGTAATGAATTTTTTTTTTTTTACACTTTTTTTTTTTTGTATTACCGGCGCATAAGACGACCCCCGACTTCAGAGCAGATTTTTCGGGGTTCAAAAGTCGTCTTATACGCCGGTATATACGGTATATTATTCTAGGTAGATGCCTACCTGATAAACATTTGGCATACATATAGTCTTCATTAAACATATGGCTATGTAAGGAACTTTTCACCAAAGCGTTTTCATTTCCGTTTGCTTTTCCATCATGGGAACAGCAAAACAAAAAAGTAATTGTTTCAGTTCTGCAGCCCATAGAAATGTATTGAAACTGAAGAGCTTCAGTTTAAATTTGCTTCTGTATCTTCCATCTACATTCCATTTTTTACGCTAGAACAAAACTAAAGACTTGCATTTTTGTTTCTGTTTTTTATTGCATTGTAGTGATTGGGAGACTGATGAAACTGGAAAGCAATCTTTTTTTATTTCCAGTTTTGTTTCCTGAGTAGCATAGGAGGTTTTTGTGCTTCCCTGAGGATGTGGTGGCAGGGCTTGTTCAATGAATACGGCTCAGTCATTAGTACTGTTGCTTTGCAGTGCTGGGGTCCTAAGTTTGTATCTCAAGGATGATGAACTTTAAAGAAGGAAGACAAAGAGAAGTTTGGTGGCTCAGTGGTTAGCACTGTTGCCTTGCAGTGCTGCGGTTCTAGGTTCAAATCTGTTTTCACTGATGTGAAATGGAAAGTATCCTTTCTTTTTGACAGAATCGTTCAATAAATCTATAAAAGAATTGAAGGAACATAGCCTAGCAATATACGCTTGGATTTGTTTTTCAGTTATTCAAACAGTTTAAACTTGTCCTTCTCTTATATGGAGTATGACATGAGTCCATTTGTTGCTTGTTTTCTTAAAAAAGTATTACATGTATATATATATACAAAGGCCTTAAAAAGGTACTGACGTCACAGGTTTCTTCAATAATCCAGTACATGGAAGTACTTGGACACTGGAACACCAGCGCCTTGTACATGAGAGCTTGTTGAAAGGCTTTAGACTATTGTACGTATAAAAACCTCTTCCATTGTAAATATTAAATGCAGAGGTGCATGATGTACTACACACTCCTTATGTATGTTTATACCATAAAAGCAAAGCTTATCTGTGAAGGTCATGAACATTCAGAAAGGTTAGGCTTCGTTACTTTCTAATATACTTTTCTTTCTGTCTCTAACATTTTCTAAAGAGGACCTGTGTCTGGATAAAGTCTTGGCCTTGCGGACTCTATTCCTGTTTTTTTCCATTCCTCCCTTTGCCTAGACAGTGTTTTATTAGGTTTAGCTCGCAGTACTCTCAATGTGTCAAGTGGGTTGTCTCCAACTCTCACCATCAGCGGCTGACTTCCAGAGCCTCACCAGGAAGAACATGAGCCTCTTCATTAGTTTTAGTTCATGTCAACATTTTTAAAGATGATCTCAATCTAATCTTAAAGTTTGATTTCTGAACCCAGCAGAACATTATTAAAGTGCACAGATACATTGAAAGCCTCTGACATTTTATCTGACACTGGAGCTGTGTGTCTCGCTTTACACAGATTCATCAACAGGGCATGCGTCAGTATTAATAGTTTTCTTCAAAGCATATTAGAAAGTTGTATTACTTTTTATTGTACAGTGGTTAAACTTTACTTGTATGAAACCAAAAAACCCTTTTAAAAATCTCTGTCCATGGACATAAATCGAGTCACTTAAAAATCTGTGACCAAGCCACTAGCGGCTTTTTGTTTGATACTTGACTTTGTGTGTGGCTTTAGCTCTAAACTAAAATACCAAAAAGCGGCTACAGCAGTTAAAAGAAGAAATTCTGCTGACTCAAACTGTCAAATTGAGCGAGTAGACTGAAATAACTGAAGGTAAGCTTTGGCCATTGTTTCATAACACATTTTTCTGCTGATTGTTTTAGCTCCAAAGGCTTGGTGCTGGATTTGGAAGAAGGAAACTTTCTTAAACTTGCTGCAGATGGAACTATCCTCAGGTATCCTCCACATTAATATCTTTTTCACCTCTTAGGCAATTTTTAAGTACATGAAAGTGATTTTTTTTGCTACATATTTGGAGCAGCTACATATTTTGTGAGCCACAAACCTACAGTAGTTTTTGCTGGATGAGTTTTCCAGATAATTCAGCCTGTAATATTTGTAAGCACCCTGCATCTGGTGTTAAAGCTGAATTTCTGTCCCTATGCAGCATGTAGTAAGTAGCAGTGTCCTAAAGTCCGTGTTGTCAAATGCGTAACAACTGGCAGTGGATTGCAAAGGCACTGAAAGGGAGATCCTTAATAGCAGCTACTTCAAACTTGATTTTCAGTGGTAAAATAAAAATATTTTGATTGATGATACACAGACAGGCTATTAGATAAGTATAATTTGTGTGAAAAGTTAGTGCCCATTTAAGTACCATATTAAGTCATGTCCTTAAAGGGTTGAACCAGTAAAGGGCAAAGCAGGAGACCTTTGCGGGTGTTTTTTGGAGATAGCCAAATGTGACTTCTCCAGACCATACACCTAAAGATCAGGCAGGTACTACTAGATTTGAAGAAGATCTGGCTGAAACTCCTGTTCCCCACTTGATCAATAGGGTTGGGGATTTAGATGATTTGGCTAGCTAGGCAGATCTTCGCTTTCTCACTTACAGATTGTGAAGTAATGATGCTCCAGTTCTCCCATCTCATCAAGTATGACACAGAAGAGTATTTCTAGCCCCAATAGATCATTTGGAAAGTGGTTGTAATGATAGAACAGTCACTTTACAAACCAAATGTAGTGCATAATTACTTATCTAACTGTAATGGAAGAGAAGTACAATACAATAGAAGTACATTTCAAAGAGGTTGGAGTTACTGTCTGCGTCCTGAGGGTCCCCAGCAGTTATGTTTTTAATAATACGAGTTGTAATGTCACAACAGTTGAAGAGTCACTAGATACAGACTACTTCTTCAAGCTCATAACAGCTCAAACTCTTTTTCTTCGCTTAACAGAGCATGCCATGGTACCAGACCAATGACAGCGGATATGATTGAAGATGTTTACGGTGAAAAAAGGGAGTGGAAACATTTTAAAACAATCAATGGAACATATGCACGATCAGGTATGGCATTTCCCCGTTATGACCCCCTACATAGACTTGTGTTTTGTTCGACTTGGTGCTACCTAGTAATACCCATTGGCTCCTCAGCCTCTCTTACTTTTTACTTTCAGCACAACCCCTTTTCTAAATGTGTACTAAAAAGGAGAGATATTAAATTCTTTTCAGGGTTGCATTAAACTGATCAATCAGAAAAGTATACTTTTTATATATATTTAGATGCATTAAATACATCTACACATAGTTTGAAAATTATATATCAGATATATTAAATCATGACCAAAACGTGTATCGGCCACACTTTTACGCCCAGCCAATATACACTGCCCATCTGATGCATTGGTTTACAATGCATCAGTTCAGGTGGGCATACTCCCGCGGTGTAAAAGCTTTTGCGTCGGCCAGGAAAGATAGGTCAGGAATAAGCTTCATGGCCAGAATACAGTGGCTGCTCCCATAGACTCCTGTGGGAGCCTATGATAGTTGCCGGAGAAGGGAGGCGGGAGGGAGTTTAGCAGCGTGTAGCACATGTGGATTTTGCTGCTTTAAAACGGGAGTGTTAGCGCCCATTCACAAGATTTTCAGCTGCGCTGTGGCCGTGACACAGACAGCCGAAAATTGTCACGCCTGTGTGAAAGAGCCCTTATTGTGATGTGCTGTGAAAAGGCGTATGCATCAAAATAAGACCTCTCAGTGACTGCCGCAAAAAAAAGCCTATTGGCAATCACTAAGGGGTTAACATTCCACAAAGGTTTTTAAAGATATTATTAATAAAATAGTTATACATTTTCACAATGCATAAAAAGAAGGAGTAGTAATCTAATATATTGAACATCATTTTTTCAGATTTTTGGGGACTTTTGTTGTTACAGAGTGTGTTGTTTGGTATAAATGACATGTAATGTTAGTGTGCGGGGTCAGTATGAATATGACTACAACAGCCTTACATGGTTATATTTTGCTATTTTACAAAATAAAAAAAATGCTTTTTGTTGCCATATTCTCAGACCCATAACATTTTTATTTTTTCATAGATGGAGCTGTATTGGTAACATTTTGGGCTGCATTAGATTTTGGATTGCACTTTGAGGTCTCATTCAGACGAGCGCTGTTTTCGCGCTGTTAGCAGTGCACAGAACGCGCTTCTAATAGGTTCCTTTAGAAGCGTTCACATGAGAGAATGTTAAGCACGCTGAATCAGCGCATCTAACAAAAGATAGGACATGTGAGTGCAAACTTAAATGTCGGCTCTGGGGTGCATGCAAAGATAGGACCTGTCCTATCTTTGCTGCATGCTTTCCATACACTCCTATGGGAGCCTTGAAAGCACACAGCCTGCACCTCGGATCGTGGAACAGGCTACTTCAAGTAGCTGGAAGTAGCCCGTTCACACGATCTTTACATCTCTACTAGTAATTATTAGGACATTATAGTCCCAGTATTTCTGGTGGCACCTCACACTCACAGTAGCTTGATTACCACAAAAGACACACAGCTTGGCTCCTCCCACAGCAGTGACATCACCACAAGTCCTTTAGCCCACCGGATCTCTGTGGTGGTGGTGGTGGATCAGTGTCTTCTGTCAGGACTGCCGAGTTGTGTCTTCTGAGATAAGAACGGCTTAGTTGTATTCTCAGTGTGTTATTTTTGTCCTCCCTTTACAAGAGCCCTAACTGTGTTGCGCTTCTGTCGGTCAGACTATGTCTTTTATATATGTTGTAGGACCTTCGATGGCGTCACCACGGGGTGAAGCATGAGATGCACTCACTCACATACTACAGACAAGTGGTCGTTAGTAGTTTGATAGTCACAATCTTTCCTTGCTGCTATAGTTCACTAAAACAGCGCTCGTCTGAATGAGGCCTTTAGGGAGGTAAGGTGACCAAAAACAGCAGTCCTGTGTGGACTTATCAAGTGATTTCATTTTGGTGAAGTTTATGTATTCAACAGCAGATGGCGCTAAAGTCAGTCAAGTTTCCTAAACCTTTGTGACTACGTCAAGTGCTTCTTTGTGCTACTGCAGTATGTCTGTAGTTTTCAGGATAAAACATGTACTTTAAGGAAAAGCTAAACAGCTTTAACAGTTCTCAGAAAGTCATGTTTCTCAACTTATTTAGCTTATGCTTTTCCAATAATGACTATGTAATATGGTTCCAATTAAATTAATTTTTATATGTAAGTGCTATGACTGTGTACTTCCATGTCTACTGTTATTTCATATTTTTCTCTGAATGGTTTGTGATTTTTAAATAAAATATTGTATTACACAAAAAGAACTAACATAAATATATAGCTCAGATTTTGAGGTATTACTACATGTAGTTAATGCTATATGCACAGTTCGGTTTTGGGATCTGTTTGACATATATTCCAGGAAAGCTTGTGGTGGACATGTTAAACGGATCCACAGGCCCCCATTCACCAGAAGGATGCAATTTCGGCCTCTGTCCATTATCAGCCAGGAATACCATATATTTTCTGTCTGGAATAGCTCAGCAGACTGTGCCTTTCCATCCAGAGGCATATGGTAAAAAACCTATCCATTAAACTGCTATATGGCATTCATCACAGGCAGCCATTTAACAGATATGTCATGAGCTTTTCAATAGCCTTCCATGATGTATGTGTTACAAATGTGCTGTCTTACTTTTGTTTTTTGTGGTGTTAACAGGGTGCTAAGGGTACATCCACACAGGATGTATTTTCTGCACAGGAAACTTTTTTACTTAACAGCAGCAAAATCCACATGTGCTACATGCAGGTTTCACACAGTTTTTGCTGCGGATTTGAACCCCACTCACTGTAAGAAGTGATAATCCACAGCAGAAATTGATAAACTGGATTTAAAATCTACAGCAATTATTTTAAACTTTGTGTGGATAAGATTTGGTAAAATGTCATCCACTTTTCTGTTACTATAATAACTTCACATTTTCACGATGTGTGAACAGCAGGGGCATTCAACACCCACATTTTCTAATGGCATCTGTTTAATGGATGCTTTTTGTTTTAGGTTGCTATTTCCTATGGTCAACAACGTATGTTAAATGTATATGTTGAATTCGTTGCATAGCACATATCACTTACTGGAAGCCATTAATGTAGTATGACAAAAGCTTAAAAAAGTTTTTCAACAATTGTATTACTCATCTATAAAAGTTACTGACCCCCTTAACCCTAATGCTTACCACACTATAATTTTCTAGAAGAATGATGGCCAACTAGCGGCCTCATGTGCTTGATTTGCAGCTCCAAGATTAAGCCAAATTCACATAGCATAGTGGCCTTCCCCATGATTTTTATCAGTTCTTAGTCCTTTACACACCGAATGATCTGTCCATCTATACAGAACACGAAGAGCTCTTTAAAAAAAAGTCATGCAGGTTTGTGCTGATCCTGGCTGATGGCGATGTAATCAAGGGCTGTATTGGAGAGCTCCACAATATATTTGGCTGAGCACAACTGCCCTAGGGTATGTTCAGTTTTTGTCTTATTTTGGTATTCAGTTGGCTAAAAACAGTGTTTGAAACAATGGGTACTTACATTGGATCTCTTTTTTATTAATCCTCAGATTCCCTTCAGTTATAGAATTGTGTTATACAATTTTGCTTAACACAAACTTGCAAAACTTTAAATGTGTTGTCTTTTCCTGTTACAGCTAAATACTACTTCTATGACAACTATTTTGACTTGCCAGCCGCACTTCTGTGTGCTAAGGTTGTTGATTCTTTAGATTTGGTGAGTATAAAATCAGTAATTTTGTGATGGCAAAGGACATATTTGTGATTAAGAGCCAAAGATTGATATTGATTGATTTATCCTCATAGTTCTAAGATTCTGAGGGAAGTAAACGTCAATGTTTATCTAACAGTGATGCCACATAAAAGTCCTACATACCATTACTCCCAGACTTGGTCCATTGGTTCTTATTCTTTGCCAGATTTGATTTCCACCTGCACTTCCAGCCTGCTGAAGAAATACTAAAGCTGACACTGTTGAGGTACCGTATTTTTCGCCTTATAAGACGCACCGGTCTATAAGACGCACCCCCGTTTTAGAGCGGGAAAATGGGAAAAAAATCATTACTCACCTCCCCCGGCGTTCTGCGGCGCTGCTGCAGGCTGTCGCTCCCTCCTGGTCCCCGGCAGAGCATTGTTTTCTGGACGCAGGGCTTGAAATCCCCGCCTCCAGAAAGCTAATACTGTGATTAGCTAACACACGCCGTCAGCCAATCACAGCCATTCAATGACATCATTGAATGGCTGTGATTGGCTGAAGGCGCACGTGTGTTAGCCAATCACAGCCATTCAATGATGTCATGAGGCGGGGATTTCAAGCCCCGCGTACAGAAAGCAATGCTCTGCCGGGGACCAGGAGGGAGCGACAGCCTGCAGCAGCGCCGCAGAATGCCGGGGGAGGTGAGTAATGATTTTTTTTTTGACAGGAGGAGAGAAATCTTCAAACTGATCGCACATTTGTTCGTGCGATCGCGAATTTAACGCGCAATCGCGCTAAATTCGCGATCGCGCTAAAATGGCGATCGGAACAAATTTTCGACATATTTGCTTTATAAGACGCAGGAACTTTTCCCCTCCACTTTGGAGGCGGAAAAAGTGCGTCTTATAAAGCGAAAAATACGGTACTTTAATGTCAGGGGTGACCACAGTATCCATTGTTCTTGACAAAACATTTCTTCTTATTGAGCAAAGACTGAAGATTCGCTCATGAGGGCATACTACCAAGCTTGTCAGCCATGCCGGAGCATGCAGGACTTTTGAATTTATTTCCTGCCGCTATTAGTGGCTTATATTATTTCAGGATGTCATAGATTTTGTTTCAGCTTGTCAAGTAGGCCCACAAAATAAGCCTTCTCGACAGCAACTTGCTAGTTTTCTTTTACCTCTGCCTAATCTGGAGTCTCCCTGGCTTCTTACTGCCATGGATTTCATTACGAACCTACATTGATTGATAGATTTTCTAAAATGCTCTGTCTTACTCCTATACCTCTAGGACTATCAGTTACAATACTGGGACCACTTTCTGAGTAGTGGCCTGGCGACCCTGCAACGAAGCCCACATTCCGACTGGTGCGCATATTTAGTTCCTAATAGAAAGTAATCCAGCATGCTTTATGAAGTATAGAGAAGGGGGTTCTATGAATTATATGTGGTTGGAGCTTAGGATTGTTAGGAAACTGGGGCAAAAGGTAGCTAAACTATTAGAATGCAGGTGCGCAATTTCTTCAACAGTTTTCTTATTAGGCGACAAATATGAAGAGATTTAAATTAAAGTACATAAATTAGAACAACATATCTTATCAGCTTTAAAGTTCTACCTGGTGCAAAATTGGAAAACGTAGAAATTTAAACATTGAGGAAGTGGTTAATAAGATAAATCTTATCATGTGTGGTGAAAAGCCTAATGCAATAAGGTTTGATGAGAGGATGAGATATGGAACCCATTGCTTAAATGATACAAATTTAGAAGTATTACGTTTATATCAGGGCTCAGTCACACAGGTGCATCCGGGCGCCGATGCGCCCAGATTCCTGCACGAAGAAGACGGCCGCACTGCAGGTAGCGACAACTCTTCGCAGCGCCAGAAGAAAGAACACATGACCGGCATGTGTTCTTTCTCCGCACCTGCATTGCGGTTGTCTTATCCTGCAGGAAGACAGGCGCATCGGCGCCCGGATGCGCCTGTGTGACTAAGCCCTTACTGATGTTATGTGGGCAGAAGAATTTGAATTTTTCTCCCCCTTTCCTTTTTTTTAAATTCTAATTTTAATTTTTGGTTTTCTATGTTATTACTATTTTTTACATATGGTAAAGCAATACATATTTGGAAATAAACATAGACAGAGACGCATCTGGGGAAAGATCACCCTTGGTATCCTGTGGCCTAAAAAAGTGGTCTAGCTTTATGGGTGCATGACTGCGGGCTTGATTTACTGATGCATTATATGAGGATGGGCCTGCCTTGACCACCACTGGGAGTGAGATGGAGAACCGTCCGCTTGAAAGTCATTATCCAAGATGTGTGGTATAATCCATAAACGATGCTATTCCTTCCTAGAGTCATCCATTAGGCCCTATTATTTGTATTAGAGGTAAATATTTAAAGTGATACCAGTCTGAGATATAGATTCAAGATTGTCTACATAGAATACTGGATATTTCTAAAAATTAGGCTGGTTGTTACATTACAGCTTAGTGTAATTATAAGAAAGGGAGCAATACCCACTGGTCTATCTATTTAAGAGCCAGAAAAGATAACAAGCTCAGCACCTCTGTACAAATTTACCTGCTCTGAAGCACGGATCCTGCATAGCCAGGCAGCAATCACATGAGAAAAGAGAGTTGACCAGCTGTATGATTAATGAATAAAAATAGAGACTTGACTTGCCTCATGCAAAAGTGTTTCAGACGTTAAGGCTGGGATCTCACATGGCGGAATCCCGCCGAAATCTCACGGTTTGGCAGCAGCGAAAAACAGCGAGATTTCCGCCAGGAAAGTGCTGCTTCAAAACGTGCAGCACTTAGCTGCGGGTTATGGAGCAGCTTGGCGGCACACTTTTCTGTTGCAGCCGGCGCTTTGATAAAGGAGAACAAATAAATAAATAAATTGACATGCTGCGGCCTGGGAATCCGTACCACAGCAGCGGCTTCTGCCAGCTTTGCCGCGACAGATTGCCTGTCCTATGTGTACGAGATTTTTCACAAATCTCATCCACATGGCCGGCTAATCCCAGAATTAGCGGCCGTAGGTCAACTTGCTGCAGCGAAATTCCAGATGGACTTTCCGCATCAAATCCGCCCTGTTTGCACCCAGCATAAGAGATATCTCTAACATCCGAAGTGCGTTTGCATGTAGGAAGTCAAACTGCTTTGGATTTCAATTGTTTCCAGTAAAGATATTTTAATTCTCTAATCGTGGAGCTGGACAACTCTCTTTTCTGTTTATCTAAACAGTTTGCGCCCCAGTGCTTACTTCCTATAAGCAAAATGCAGGCTTCAGCAATATAGATTGTATTGAGAATTTGATGAAGCCATCCAGCCATCTAAATAGTCTACTGTGAACAGAATGAGGAGAGTATTGCTAGTCTCAACTGAACACAAGATAACACTAGTAATAACGCAATAACCCTAATTTCTGGTCCTTCGGTGCAGGAGCCTGGCTACAGCAGGGAGTGATAAAAGGTATCAGTGCAGCACACTAACACATCTCTTCCCCAGCACAAAGAACACAGCTCTGTTGGGTAAGGGAGGATTACACAGATATGTGACTGAGCAGATGGATTGTTTCTCATGCACAGCTAGACCATGCACCACTGCTCTCCAGGGCCAAAATGAGGAGCCCCAGAGGCAGGATATAGCTCACAGGTGGACTACGTACTATCCTGGATAAGGAACACAGTCTAAATATGGGACTGTGGCCCACAGGCCTTGCTTGCATAAATCTTTTCATTTGGTAAAATTAACTTCAGTGTTCCATTTGCTTGCCTGCTTTTGTTGTTGCTAGGTTAACAATGGGCTCAAAAAAAATTGATATTTCAGCTCTACGTGATGGGAGCAGGATCAATAAGCATTGATCTAAAAAATTGGAATCCTGAAACACAGTGTTTATAGTTATTGTTCTTTGCTGCATGACTACAATTTTAAAAATAATTAAGTTACTCCCATTGAGCAGATTCCTTTTACTAAGATCCGCAAATCGAGCAGTCCATGTTGGTATACATGGGCGTCCACAAGTGAAATACAGCATGCGCATTTGATTTGCGGGGCTTCTTGGTCCGGAAAAAAAATCGCAGCATGCTCTACTTCACTGTCAATCCCGTACAGACGGCTTCCATTGAAGTCAATGGAAGCCGTCCGATTCGCGGCCCGTCCACAATTGAATTGCAGACGGGACGTGGATTCTGCGGAGAATCAAAAGTTTAGAAAAAACTCCACATCCACAGTAAAGAAAAGACAAGACGCACAGAATACCCGGACGGGTAAGTAGGAGTTCAGTAAGGTCCTTGGCCTCGGCCAGGGTTGGATTCTGCTTGCAGAATCCGATCTGCCCGTAGACATGAGGCCTTACTGTATATAAGAGTTCTCAGCTCCAATGAACTCAATAACATGATCCCCTTTTGATTGTTTATATTATTGTGTTTTACTATGTGTAGCATGTTTTTCATGTGTTATGAAATTTTCTCTGTCCGTTTAACTGCTGACCACTTTAATGATGGTGTCATCATTATATCATTGTTTTATATATTCCCTTCTTTCAGCTTTTGCCCTTAGATTTTACCTTTTTCATCCATCATTGCCTTCTTGGTCTCTTTCCGCACTTTTCTCTCATTTTTGTTCCCTTTTATATTGCTGTATCATTTGCTTTTTTTTGTACTTTACAGTGGATGCCCTATCTTCTCTTTAGCCAGGTTGGATCATGTGACTGCCCCGGTATAGAGCGCATCATGTCTCCTTACCATCAGCCATCGTTTTATCCCTTTGACAACATCAGCAATTGTCTTCTGCAGGATGCTGATGAAGCGATTCCTCATGCCCCCGCAGTGTCTCATCTCTACTTTAGCTGTTCATTTTCCATTTGCTACCTTTTTGTCTGCTCACAACTTTTATACTCTTGGTAGGACCCAGCAATGATTCTGGCATCATCCTTTGTCTTATCTTAGCTGTTCACTTTAGATTTTCTTGTCTTAGTTCATTAGTATCTGTGATGTCACGTTTTATGCATGTTATAATTATATTTATTCTGTTTCTTTTTTAAATCTTTTTTGGACATTTGTATATAGCATATTTTATGTGGCTAAAAGGGAACCTATAACATTAAAAATCCAGTCTGATCTGCAGGTCTCATGACATAGAGCAGAAGGAGCTGAATAAATTGATGCATCGTTTTGTGGGAAACGATTCAGTATAACCTATTTATTGATCTTAATTCCTGCTCTAAAAGCCATTACATTCTCCCAGCCCTTCAGAGGTGTTTATTCCCAGGTCGCTCTGGATATGACCTGCATGCAGTCCAGCGATACAGATTGGGCCTGCTCAGTAAGAACAACTAGGGACGGCTTTATTTGTATTCAGCTCTTGTGACCAGATTGCTGACGAATAACAGTGCAAGGAGATGCACAGGAAGGAAGTAGAGATCAGGGAATTGTGATAAATCGGCTTTCAAGCTGCATGTTGGCAGGGATGCAGAAGCCACCTTGAAAAATAGCTTTATATATAAGCTCTTCCCTAAAAAACAAGAATTTTAGTGTAAAAAAAAAAAAATACTTAGCTGTCCGCCGCTGCCATGTCCCCACGGGGATGATGCGGCAGATGTTTTCTTCATCCCTGCGAGGAAGAAGAATTCTCTGCTGCACCTGCTACATTTGTGACAAATGCAGCAAAGGAATTCTTCGTCCCTGCGGGGAATAAAGAATTCCCTACCACAGCTGTCACAGATGACAGCTGCGGTAAGGGATCCACCTGCCTGCATTCGGTAATTGTTTTTCAGGGTAGGGCTTTAAATATACGCCCTTCCCTGAAAAACATTAAAAAATGGTGATAAAAATAAGAAAAAACACATACTCACCTTCCTTCAGCTGCCGGGGCTCAGCCGCGTCCAGCCAGCTCTTCTCTCTGCACTGCTCTGAGTATTCAGCAGGCGGGATTTGAAATCCCCGCCTGCTGAATGGGCTGCCTCTGACTGGCTGGGCACTGTGTCCAATCAGAGGCAGCTCTCGGCTATTGACTGACAGCTGAGATCTGCCTCTGATTGGTCCCAGCACTCAGCCAATCAGAGGCAGCACTCACTCACCCATTCATGAATTCATGAATGGGTGAGTGAGTGCTGCCTCTGATTGGCTGAGTGCAGGGACCATCCCCACGGGGACACGGCAGCGGCGGACAGGTAAGTATTTTTTTTCTCACTAAAATTCTGTTTTTCAGGGAAAAGCTTATATATAAAAGCCGTGGCTCCATTGAAGGCAATGCACGGACCTGCATTCACGTGTGTTATTGCACGTACATGGGTGCGCACTTATGTACGCACCTACAGTATGTACGCACAAAAACACGCTCATGTGAAGCCACCCTCACTGCTATTTTTTTAAACACTACTGTCTGCTCAGTTCCTATTGCTCTTTAAGATGTTTCCTGCAGAGTAGACTGTATTTTTAGCATGACAGATTCCCTTCAATGCTTTATGTTTTTTATAGTTTATTTGGTTTTGGAGCTTATGCTAATGATGCAAGGGTGAACTTACCTCGTGCCTTTTTTTTCTGGTAATTTATTGCCACTATTGTTATATAGTATATGGCCTGATAAAGATATTGATTATCGAAAAGCGTTTTTTCAGTCTGCTTTTAACAAAGCAAGTCAAGCTCAACTTTGGATTCCTCAGATATTCTTCACCAATTGCGCTTGTGTAGCTCTTTTCTTTTGTCCCTGAGCAAGTTTCAATCACAGGCTATTTGCTATAAGGCCGCATGTCCACGGCTGTGGGGGAGGAGGGAGGAGCACCAAAAGATGTCTGTGATGAGCCTATCTAATAGATAGGCTCACTGCAGAGAATCCCGGCAAGTCGCAGCATGCCGCGATTTTAATCACTGTTGCTATGATTCTCCACTCGCGGACGTCTAGCTGCGCTTTCCATAGTTCTTCAATGGAAAGAGTGTCATGCGAGCTCCGTGTGCGATTTATCGCTGTGGATATCGCAATGATAACTCGCCCATGGACAGCCAGCCTTAAACAGCTTTAAGTTAACAAAACTTACTATATGTGTAAATCTAAAATGACACTGCCGTGAAGCAGTTAAGGTAAAAACTGAGCTTTACAAACCTGGAACATACAGTTAGGGCCAGAAATATTTGGACAGTGACACAAGTTTTGTTATTTTAGCTGTTTACAAAAACATGTTCAGAAATACAATTATATATATATATATAATATGGGCTGAAAGTGCACACTCCCAGCTGCAATATGAGAGTTTCCACATCCAAATCGGAGAAAGGGTTTAGGAATCATAGCTCTGTAATGCATAGCCTCCTCTTTTTCAAGGGACCAAAAGTAATTGGACAATGAACTCTAAGGGCTGCAATTAACTCAGAAGGCGTCTCCCTCGTTAACCTGTAATCAATTAAGTAGCTAAAAGGTCTGGGGTTGATTCCAGGTGTGTGGTTTTGGATTTGGAAGCTGTTGCTGTGACCAGACAACATGCAGTCAAAGGAACTCTCAATTGAGGTGAAGCAGAACATCCTGAGGCTGAAAAAAAAGAAAAAATCCATCAGAGAGATAGCAGACATGCTTGGAGTAGCAAAATCAACAGTCGGGTACATTCTGAGAAAAAAGGAATTCACTGGTGAGCTTGGGAACTCAAAAAGGCCTGGGCGTCCACGGAAGACAACGGTGGTGGATGATCGCCGCATACTTTCTTTGGTGAAGAAGAACCCGTTCACAACATTAACTGAAGTCCAGAACACTCTCAGGGAAGTAGGTGTATCTGTCTCTAAGTCAACAGTAAAGAGAAGACTCCATGAAAGTAAATACAAAGGGTTCACATCTAGATGCAAACCATTCATCAATTCCAAAAATAGACAGGCCAGAGTTAAATTTGCCGAAAAATACCTCAAGAAGCCAGTCCAGTTCTGGAAAAGTATTCTATGGACAGATGAGACAAAGATCAACCTGTACCAGAATGATGGGAAGAAAAAAGTTTGGAGAAGAAAGGGAACGGCACATGATCCAAGGCACACCACATCCTCTGTAAAACATGGTGGAGGCAACGTGATGGCATGGGCATGCATGGCTTTCAATGGCACTGGGTCACTTGTGTTTATTGATGACATAACAGCAGACAAGAGTAGCTGCAAAGTTGATCGGACGGCGCTTCACAGTACAGATGGACAATGACCCCAAGCATACAGCCAAAGCTACCCAGGAGTTCATGAGTGCAAAAAAGTGGAACATTCTGCAATGGCCAAGTCAATCGCCAGATCTTAACCCAATTGAGCATGCATTTCACTTGCTCGACTTCAGACGGAAGACCCACAAACAAGCAAGACCTGAAGGCTGCGGCTGTAAAGGCCTGGCAAAGCATTAAGAAGGAGGAAACCCAGCGTTTGGTGATGTCCATGGGTTCCAGACTTAAGGCAGTGATTGCCTCCAAAGGATTCGCAACAAAATATTGAAAAAAAAATATTTTGTTTGGGTTATGTTTATTTGTCCAATTACTTTTGAGCTCCTAAAATGTGGAGTGTTTGTAAAGAAATGTGTACAATTCCTACATTTTCTATCAGATATTTTTGTTCAACCCTTTAAATTAAACGTTACAATCTGCACTTGAATTCTGCTGTAGAGGCTTCATTTCAAATCTAATGCGGTGGCATGCAGAGCCCAACTCGCGAAAATTGTGTTACTGTCCAAATATTTCTGGCCCTAACTGTATTACAAAGCTGCCTTTAAATGCGTTGTTCTATGAAGAATATGGTATATAGTGATATCCAGCCCATAATTATAGGTATTTTTTGTATTTACTTATTTAGAAATGTTTATATCTTGAGATATTCGAGGACTAATAAAATAGTGCCACCTGTTGTTTTTACTCTGTGTCCACACCTGCTCAGTCTTAATTTTCTCTCTGCTTCACTGGATATGTGGAAGGTTCCTTGATGTGGTGAGTTGGCAGAGGCAGAGGAGATGCTGGCCAAGCCCAATTGCACTACCCCTGTCTCTTTCCCCACTCTTTTATCACTTGATCAGCATCTCTTCTGACAGGGATGGGGAGAGGTGAGGATTGCTGTTTTCCCTCCACTCTGACATGGTTTTAAAAATGTTTTCTCCCTGGATTCTTTAATGGGACTAAAAATGCAATGGTGTTACCAATATTCCTTTTGTATCCAATCTGCACAGCTTGCTAGATAAAGTAACCAGTTTAAAATGCGGTAGAAGGTCCAGTTATATTATATTAAGGCAGTGCTAAATTGCGCAAAACATACATATATTTGGTATTAGAATAACTGAGAGAATTTTACCCTTTCACTACATGATTGTATCTCCTACCGTGTGCCATGGCAGGGAAGGGCTTCTGTAGCTACTGCATATGTTTGATCATAGTTCTAGTTGTGTTCTTTAGGCAGTGCTAGAGCATGTTGATGTGGGAGCTGCATACATTTTCAGTTCCTCTTCAGTTTGTTTGGAGGATCTTGGGGGGTGGGGGGTTGGTTGTGACCATTTTCATGACGCTAAGGCCACTCTCACTCATGCAGTCGGCAAAACGCCGCGATTTTATCGCTGTTTTCGGACACAGGTTACTGCCTCTGACAGCAGGTTTTAGCGCACCATATCATTGTGATGGGTGATGGGATACGTTAAATACGTGCAAAATAGAGCAAATAGTGCTCGTTAGAAAGCACCACATTCGAGCACGTCTGCTAGGCCCCATTGAAATCAATGGGAGTGTTATACCATGATTACCATGGCGTTCAAAACGCCACTGTAATCGCGGCAAAAAAACAAGTGTGTGAGAGTGGCCTTATAGTTCTAGGAGACCCCAAGGTATGAGATAACTAACTTTTGTTCATCTTAATTACTCCCACCACCTGTAGAGCATATTTATTTTTATGGATTTTGTGTAGGATGTTGATTAGGTTGCAAAAATATTAATATGCGTGTTTCTAACATACAGACTGATGGGCAAAAGAAGTATGATTTCTGGAAAGATGTGATTTCTGCAATAGAACACAACTACAAAACTACTGCCTTCAAAGGTAAGATAGTAAATAACGTGCATCTTCTTCATTTGTTCTTAAAGGGGTTGTCCCGCGGCAGCAAGTGGGGTTATACACTTCTGTATGGCCATATCAATGCACTTTGTAATATACATCGTGCATTAAATATGAGCCATACAGAAGTTATATACTCACCTTCCCTGCGCTGGCGTCCCCGTCTCCATGGTGCCGTCTAATTTCAGCGTCTAATCGCCCGATTAGACGCACTTGCGCAGAAGGGTCTTCTCCCTTCTGGTCGGTCCGGGCACGAGCCGCGTTCTGGCTCCGCCCCCTTCTACGCGTCATCGCGTAGCTCCGCCCCATCACGTGTGCCGATTCCAGCCAATCAGGAGGCTGGAATCGGCACACGTGACGGGGCGGAGCTACACGATGATGCGTAGAAGGGGGCGGAGCCAGAACGCCGCTCGTGCCCGGACCGACCAGAAGGGAGAAGACCCTTCTGCGCAAGTGCGTCTAATCGGGCGATTAGACGCTGAAATTAGACGGCACCATGGAGACGGGGACGCCAGCAATGGAGTGGGTAAGTGAATAACTTCTGTATGGCTCATATTTATTGCACAATGTATATTGCAAAGTGCATTAATATGGCCATACAGAAGTGCTTAACCCCACTTGCTGCCGCGGGACAACCCCTTTAATATAAAATGGAAGAATTGTCCCTTAGGATTTATTTACATGCCACAGATTTTTCTTTTTTTGCAGAAATTTCTGCAAATAGATTTATGTTTCATATATATCAATTTGGGGTTGTTTCTGCAGCATGTACAGGCTTTCTGTAAGGCTTTATTCACACGAGCGTATATACGCAGCTATTTACCCTTGTAAATATGCCGGGCCAGCTGAATAAATGCATTGAATCCAATGCATTCTTACTAATGGCCAGCGTATTTGCACAGATAAATCGCTGCACATATACACTCGTGTGAATAACGCCTAAGTGTTATTTAGATGAAAAGCAGAGGATGCAGACATTTCTGCAACCAATCTGCCATGTGAATACAGTGAAAACTCCTTCAGATGAGCACCAAAAATTGCACAGAAAAGTTATCTTCTAATGGGGTAGTCTTCTCAAAGAAGACGGTGACTACAAATAATCTATGGTGCAATTTAAAATCTGCCACAAAAAATCCGTTCTGGATAAAGAGGTGGTCTTTAAGAGAGGTTTCACAGTATGTCCTATTACCCCGTACTGTAAATGGGGTGCTGATGTATTTAAACCAGGGGGAAAAAGTGAGCTAGTAATTTAAAGTCTTGTAAATGTAACCTCCACTGTGGTAAAATGTTTGATATTATTACAAGAGATGCCATTGTAAATTCTATCTAAAAATAATCCCGTAACACAGCAATAGGGTATAGTGTCAATCCGGGTATATAGGCAGGTAGGAACTATTAGGGGTTGATCCAGGGAACAGTCTGATTGCCATTAGGGAGTCGGGAAGGAATTTTTTCCCCAAAAGGGCTAATTGACTTCTGGCCTTGGGGTTTTTTGCCTTCCTCTGGATCAACACAGTAGGATAGACAGGCTGGACTAGATGGACAATGTCTTCATTCGGCCTTACATACTATGTTACTATGTTACTATGTTATATTCACACACAGAGGATTTGTTGCAGAAATTTCCTTGACTGCCCCAGTTATCTGAATGGGATCTATAAAACCCCATGTGCTTTCTACAACAATTCTGCTGCATGTGAATCTACCCTTATGGGATTCATTTTACTAGACAAACGTGCTGAACTTTTCTTAACAGGAGCTCAGTAGAGGCTTTGTACTGGACTGTGGTAAGTCTGCTAATGTGGTTCATCTATGATTTTATTGCTGCTCCACATAAATAGTGGCAAAGATTGGACTTTGGGAAATTGTGTGAGTATAGAGTAAATAGATGACTAAAGTATAGACAACAGAGCATTTTCAGTAACTGATGGTTTGTACAGTATTTAGACTGGTTCACACTTACTGGTAGGTAAATGCAATATCCAGTTGAAAAAGTTTTTAACTACTCTCTACAGTGATCTGTATTCATTAAAGGAGCTGTCAGCTACTTTATGTTATTTTATTTTTTTAATCAAGTGAGGGAATGCTGTAAAATGAAAAACAAGACAGTTCTTGCCTCTTTCTCTCCTACTATTGCTCTGGATACTTCCTAGATAGCGTGATCACCTCCTGTCTAAGCACGTGACTGGTGAGTAGCCAATCCCTGGCCTCAGCAGTACGATGTAGCAATAAAGAGGTCAGGGATTGACTGCAGTGGTCACCTGGTTAGACAGTATGTGGGCATATGTTAGGAGGTAAGCGAAGAGCAGAGGAACTGGAATTACGGAGCAGCCAAAGAAGTGAGCATAGTCTTTTTTACGTTACGTAATTTCCCCACTTTATAAAAAAAAAGGCTCAAAGTCTTTTAAATTTCTGTTTAGTAAAGGATATTTGACAGGAATTACAGCCTTGAGTCTGTGCGAGCCATATGCAAAATAATAATATCACCTTCATAGCCAGCAAAGTGTCCTATATAAAGAATAGTGTTAGATGGGTGCAGTGGCGTTTCACTGGTGGATTATGGGCCGAGTAATGTTTTAATGTATCTTATAAAAAAAATCTAAAGATCCTTTCTTTTCTATTACATTCCAGATCCTCTTCATTCAGTCACACAAAACTAGTTAAATGATGAACGAATCACTGTATACAGATTTATACAGCCTCTATTCAGTTAACGGGAGCTATATAAATGCATATGCTGTTGGCAGCCAAGAGTAGGCTTAGCTTACAGATAGGCTGCATCACAGCAACAACAACTGAGGCTTAAAGGGGGTGGAATTAAAGGGCACCTATCACGTCGGAACAACACCATGAACTAAGTTATGGTGCTGTTCCTGTAGGTGACAGGGAATCGGGATGTGTAATTTTTATTCTCAACCGCTCCCTGGTTCCCGCGGTGCTCGCCAGTGAAGATCATGCTGGGCACAAAGATGTAACTCTTCTCTGAGTCATGTGCACACTTCGTCATACAAGTCGATGGGAGAGCACACGTAACTCAGAGAAGAGTCATATCTTTATGCCCAGCGTGATCTTCACCAGCGAACACTGCGAGAACTGGGGAGCAGGTGAGTATAAAATTACATTCCCCGTATCCTCGTCCTCTACAGAAACAGCACCATAACATATACGTTATGGTGCTGTTCCAATGTGACCGATTCCCTTTAACTCCATAAGCTTCTCCCCTTTTATGTACACCCCTGACCATTTTATTTGAAAAATATACCAATTCCATACTTGTATATAGGAGACTGTTTTGAAATTTATTAGTATGTATATCATGGGAATTCTGTATTTCCAAAAAGATATGAAGGGCATCATGAATAAAAACTAGCATAGACAAACTTTTCCAGGTTTTGCCTGTGGTCACGAATTGGGTAGCAACTTTAATGTTATAGAGAAAATTGAAATGTAAAACGAGTTCTCTGTTTCGTTACTGTGAGCAGCACTGTAAGGAAGGTTAAGACAGCATGGCTGCTTTCTTGAAGCTGTGCCATGGATTGTGTCTCACATTGAGTCTCAGCTTCATTGCAGTGAATAGGGCTGCACTGCATTACCAAACACAACCTGCAAACAGACGTCATATTATTCTTTGAAGGAAGCAGCTATGTCTTCCTAATCCTGTACAACTCCTTTAAATTTTTGTCTGCCCTACTGTTTATTCCTGAGATCTTTTGTTAATAGGGACTGCAGACTTTTGTCTTTCTGAATTCTAGTTTAGATTTCTGATACAATGTTTAGTGCGCTAGGTAAGTGAATCAGGTAAGGGTCGTTGTCCTGTTTGACCAAGTCTGGTAACCATTACTTCTAATGTTGTCTAGGCTCCGCATGCTGTGGTCAAACTAGGCTTGATAGTACACAATTCACTAATCCTATTTCATGTTTTTAAGATGGAACCACATCAAACACATACCGCAGCTAAACTGAAATTCAGATTTTTCCATCCTGTATATTTCAGATGAAATTGCAAATGCTAAGAATGTTTCCATTGTTTCAGTGCTTTTGTTATTGTCCATTTAAAATACTTATCAAATAATACCACACCAAAAAAGTTTAGTAATGTGGCTGAATTTTAACGACAGTAGATAAGCCTGAAGGCTTTACAAAACTGGCCAGGAGGTCCTGAAAAATGCTTTGTTAACATTGCCAAGAAAATGAGGTAGAACATTTCAGCAACTACTGTTGGCAGGTTAGCAGGCTGTTTATACATTATATTAAAACGGTTTTAATTGCTTTTGCTTTATGAAGGAGTGTTGTATACATGTTGCAGTGGATTGGTGAGCCAAATATCATTAGTATCCTGACATTTAAAGTCAGTAACATTTTAGGTTAATAGTTCAAGTGGCGTATCGAAAACTGCCTGCTGCTTTACAGCGCCTTCTCCATCTTTCTTCATTTGGACTGGAAATCCACTCCTAGGCTGGATCTAAAATTTGTATACTGAAAGAAATATAACTTTTCTTTCCAAAGAGTCAAAATAGTTATACCGCTATTTCATCTCAAATGGTAGAAGGAAACATTGTTTCTGCCTGTATAAACATTGAGTAATTATGGTAAGTGTAGCTGACAATGCACATTTGAACTCAGACAGCACATTGCTATAAACAAGAGGCACATACACACAGTCTGTTGGGCACTACTATGAAATGAAATGCAGAAAATGTAGAACATTATTTGTTAGGATATTCCATTAGTGTTTGTGTATAGCCTTTTTAGTTTATGTAGTTTGAAATTCAGATTGACTGTACAGTATATTTACTTTGTGTTTGTGTTTCCTTGCTTTTCTAATAACATATACTAGTGACAGGCTGTTTTCACATCAACGTTAGTCACAATTCTGACTCTCTGTTCCATTTTTGGAGCAGAGAAACTGAATTAAACATTTCTGGTTTTCCCCAAATTGTTTTCAAGGGGTTTTCAAAAAACAGATTGCTGTCCATTTGCCTCTGGTCCACTATGTTTCTATATTTTACTGGAACAAATAGTGCTGCATAAAGATAACGGGACAGAAACAAACTGACAGCATTCCGCTTTTTTTTTTTAATTCATTGAAATAATGTGGAAAAAGCTGAAGACTTCAATTCCATTTTACTGCTCCAACAGCGGAACAGTGAGATAGAATTGTGACTGAAAGCGCTAATACAGGTGTGAATGACCCTTTAAAGGCCAATTTAGATGGGGCGAATATTGGGCAAATGATGCCCGACACTCGTCTCCGCACATACTCGCTCTCATGCTGCTGCAGGGGAGCTAGTATCGCTGGCTCACAGCGTGGAGGCTGCAGGAGATTTCACTCCTCGCTCTCCCCCGCCCTTCTCCATTGACTAAAGATTGCGGCCGTTCAATACTGGACAGCTGCTATTTACAATGAACGAACATTATTCAGCTCATCATCCATCGTTTATGCTGCATAAACGATGGATGATAAGCTGAATACTGATCGTTCAGTGTAAATAGCAGCTGCTCAGTACTGAACGGCCGCTATGTTAACTCAATGGAAAGGGGCAGGGGAGAGCGAGGAGTGAAATCTCCTGCAGACTCCCCGCTCCGCTGCTGGCCACTCTGTGAGCAAGCCAGCAATACTAGCTCCCGTGCAACAAAATGGGAGCGAGTGTATGCGGGGTCGAGTGGCCTTAAGGTACCCTTAGATGGGACAGCTGTCAGGCGCATAAGCACAGGAGTGAGAGTCTATCAGAGAATGATGGCGGAATGACTAGTGACTACTGAACAACTTTGCGCTCTGTGCCATCAGGGGCAAGGTGTACATTAGCTAGCTGACAGTCGCCCATAATCGCTTGTTTGAGTGATTATTTGGGTGACTATTGATCTATGCAAAGGTTCCTTTATGCCACCATATGTAGAAGAAAGTTTCCTCTGTAGACTTTGCCGCAAATCCTCAATGCACATTTCACTCTTAAAAATATGCACTCTCACTATGGGTATGTTTGGGTTTCTTGATTATTTTCAATAAACTAAACAAAGAAGCAAATGACAGGCTCTTCAATTGGGAGGGTACCTACCGGGATCTGTACGAAAGAGCTTCCTAGCTGGCAGTGTAAAATATACCTTTCTCCAGTACATTAAACTGTATTGTTTTGCGTACAAGCTTTCCTAGCTATGCCAGCAGGCACATGTGATTTGTAATAATATCTTTAGTAGTTCACTTTGTATAATACCTAGTCCAAGTGACAAGCTTTTTGCTCGGTATCCAGCTGCTGGCCAGTTACAGTTAGCTGTTTTGGTTGAGATGCAAGCAGACACCAAACTTTACTTGTTTAGTATATATTACGTTTTTTTGGTGCAGGTCCATGGTGTCTTATTTGCTGTGGAACTTATTTATTAACTGTTTGAGCCAGAATTTAGTGTCGGTAGTTTCATACACATCAGTTATAAAAGTGTGGTGAAAAGTGGGTGTGGCTTACTGCTTCGTCTCTGATTGGCTGTAGTCAGTAGCTATCTGTGGCTTCCCACTCACTGACTGCAGGAAGTAAACAGACTTGGCAAAGAGAATAGCACATTTGATGCTGGAGCTTTGGGGGTCTGGAACAGAAGAGAATGAGTTCTTTTATTACTTTTCAACAAGACCAACTGGTTAGAAAAAAAATTTAAACATTCCAGAAAACCCCTTTAGGACACAAATGAGAAAAAAAGTCACATCTCACACAGACCTTGGCATAGAAAAGTGCTGTTGTTTTTGTCGAATAGGTCACATTCAATCATAAAATGAGCCACGTTTTCACATAAATATTAGCCTACATTTATTAAAATTTAGTGACATTTTTGTCAGTGTCCCAGTACATTGAAGTAAAGATCCAGAAATCTGTAAAGTGCAACACTTTTTTATTTTGTCAAATTTTTATGACCAGTAGAAATATGTAACAGTCATAGTATTTCAATGAGGGACTCGTTTTAATTAGAAACTTGTTATAGGGTACAGATTTATTTCAATAGGGTACTGCACTAGTCAGTACCATTTTATTCATTTACTTGATGCACCATAATTAAAGGACCAATATAAATAAGATATAAAGGGTTATTGAAAATGAAGCAGTGTCGCATATATCTTGAAATATGCTAGAAATAACTCACTGTTAAACTGTAGCACTTGAATATTGTTGTTTCTTACAAGTAACAAAGTCTGCTATAATATTCATGTACATTGACCAGTTCACATTGAAACACATTGGATGGAAATGTCGTTTTTTTATTCATTTAATTAACAGTTCTTATTAAAGTATCCACAGTACATGTTTATTAATTTACACATCTTGTCTATGTATAAATGGTGTGTAAAGGAAAAATGCTTTTAAAGAGAACCTGTCATGTCTTCATGTCAGGGGGGTCAGCTGCTAAATTTTGCAGCTGCGGCCATGTTGACTCTATTGCAGCCTGTCTTTTGTTCACTCACCTCCGTTCCCCCCTTTCCAGCATATACTATCAATCAAATCTGATGTTACCTATAGACAGTGAGCAGTGGCATCCGCCCATTTGATACATTCCAAGGGCCAGGAGCTGAATCTAAGAATTGGCACAGCGGAAAAGAGTCAGTATGAACCACATAAAGACTGCAGTAATCAGCAGGGCCACGGCTGCAAAGCTATGCAGCCGGCCCCATTGACATGAGCATATGACAGGTCCTATTTAAGTGTGTCTGTTGCCTACTATAATAATAAAAAATAATATTACCAGTTCACTGCCAAATATTGACTGTGCTTCTGTTCGGACATCTGTAAATGTACATAACACATCTCTTACTTCCCTTAGAAAATGGGGTTGGAGATTTTTACTGGGTTCACCTACTAAAATTGCTGTTAAGACACTTTATAGAGACCTTTAAGTGCGTTTCCAGCTCTAAAATATTTATGATCTATTCTTCCCAAGGACATTTGCTGATCAGCTGTTTGCTAGTACTCTAGTGAACAGAGTTATTATATGCTAGGAATACATAGCCCAGTACACTCTGCAGTGGCCTTGAGTGGTATTGCAGGCTGCTACAGAGTGTAGGACCCCGCCTAGCATGATAGGTCATCAATAGTTTAGAGCTGGAAAATCCCTTTAATATTAAAGAATCTGTGTAGTTACAGATCCCTTTATGCCACTGATATGCTGTATCCTTTTATGAATTAATCATATACAATAACCATAAATATCAAGATAACACAAATAAGTTACACTGTGGGGCAACCAGAATAATTTTTGTCAAACACAACCACATAAAATTCTGCTTAGGGATGGATGGAGCATACATGTAACTGCATTGTGTGTAAGACTGCTATCTTGAAGATAGTGATATTAAAGTGTTTTTTTTATGATTGATGCATATCAGACTGTATCCGCATGGGCAATAGTAATATCGCTGCTATAAAATAGCTGCAATATTGTTGCTATGAACACGCAATTTTGTAGCGTCAGTGATGCTTTTTTCTTGTTAAAAATGTAGCATCGCATCACTGCTACATGCGATTTTCTCACACAACAAAATTGCATGATTTTGTAGCAAGAAAGTTAATAGGACATTCTAATGTTAAAATCACATCGCATAGCATTAACCTTACAAGTTCGTTCCATGCGATGTGATAAACAAGAAGGCTCAATAGGGAAACATGGGATACAAAACATAGCAAATTGTAGCTGTTTAGAGCATGCCGCAATTTAATAGTCTCGCAATGTAGCAGCCTACAAAACATCGCTCATGTGGATGAACCCATAGGAACGTATGGGTTCTACATACATGCAATTTGTAACACTTTTACATCACTACAAAATCACCCGTGCGGATGCAACCTTAATGTTCAGATTTTCCCTGCAGTTCTAAATTAATTTTATATTGCCATGACTATCAGAAGTGAGCTCAAAAAGGAAAATACTAGAGTATAAATATATGAAATTAGTCAAGCTAAATTCAAGTTGTATTATTTTGCTCCTTTATCAAGCAAGGTTTGACTCTTTGATAACTGAAAGGCAACAATACATTAACCCCTTGAGTGGCACGCCCGGAAAAGTTCCGTGACGAGCTCCACTGCTCATAGCAACATAGCCCGGAAGATTTCCGGGCTATGTATCACTATGGGAGCTGCAGAGCACAATGCCACAAGCTGTGACACTGTGCTCTGCCTGCACAGACCCACAGAGAACAAAGCAAGGGCTTTGAAAAACCAGCAGAAGATATTGCCGATATGCCGGCAATATCTCCTGCTTTGTTTACAGGTTGCCATAGAGACCATCGGCTTGTCAGAAGCAAGCCGATGGTCTCTGTGGCAGGGAGAGCTGGTTGTTAGCTGTCAGAGGACAGCTAGGTACTAGCTCTTACAGCAGAGATCAGAGAAAACCTCCGATCTCTGCTGTGTTAACCCTTTACATGCTGCAGTCTATGTGACTGCAGCATGTAAAGGGCTGTCACTGCAGCATGTAAAGGGCTGTCACCATCGGACCCCTGGAATGTGATCAAGGGTCCTGATGGGTCCCTGTGGAAGTCCCCTAAAGGGACAAAAAAAAAAAAAAATTTCAAAAAAATTTAAAAAAAAAAAAGGTAAAAAATTATTAAAAAAATAAAAAAAAACACTTGTCTCCCTTTACTTTGTAAAAAATCAAAAATACAATCACACATGTGGTATCCATGTGCGTCGTAATGACCCAGAGAAGGAAGTTAATACATTATTTAACCCCTTAATGACATGGCCCCTTTTTTCTTTTTTCCCCATTTCTTTTTTTCCTCCCCCCTGTTTAAAAAATCACAACTTGTCCCGCAAAAAACAAGCCCTTATATGGCCATGTCAATGGAAAAATGAAAAAGTTATGGCTCTTGAGACGCAACTGCAAAACTAGTTGAAATTCAATGATTAGACCATTTAAAAAAACCTGCCCTCGTGGGCACGACAGGGTGGTAGGAAACCTGCCACTCAAGGGGTTAATGGACCTTTTTATTAAAGAGGATTTGCTACTGAAAAGTAAAATCGACCAGTTAGTAATGTTAGCACATCAAATGTTAGAGCAGTAAACCTTTTGTTTAACTTTACACCGATTTTTGACATTTTTTTGTTCTGTGGCAGCATCTGCTTTTGCAAAAGGGGCAAAAGGAAGGACAGCCGGAATAGCTGCTGCTTTTCACTTAGCGTCTCAGAAACTGATAACTCTCATTTTGTCAGCATTTTCAAGTAATACTACATTTACAGTTTCCCAGTTTGTGGAAGTATTCACTGCTGTTACTTTTAAAAAAGGTCTGCTGCAACATCTCTGTGAGAACATGATGCATTATCCAACCTTGATTACTGCTCTAACGTTTGACTGGTATACAATTATTTTTAGGTTTGGGGTAAAAACCCTGTTTTAATGGTAGATCCATCTGGAACATATAGTCCATGGTTGAAAATCAACGTCAAGATCCACACGCTACATGCAGATTTACCACAGATTTCTGGGCGTATTTGCTGTAGATTTCACCTCCTCATTTGAAAGGGTGAAATTCCCAGTGAAAATCCGCCACCAAAACTGATATCCTGTAGACTTAAAATCTGCAGCACAGGTCAGTTAACTCTGCAGATCTTTTCCATAGTGCTGGGGGGATGCTCTCACGGTGGAATTCGCAGCGGAATTTTCCGCTTTAATTCCACTTTAAAGTCTGTGTTTTTTTGGCTTGTTTTTTTGGGCGTCGATCTGCACCCCGAATTTCTAAAGTCAGTGGGAAAATCTGCATGCTGCATTCCAAAGCAGAAACGAAAAAGAAGTGACATGCCGCTTTCCGTATCACTGGAGCTAAAAGATAATTTACTGTAATTAATGAGTAGAGTGTAAGCTACTAGTGTGACATCTATTTTATTAATGTATTTTCATGGTGCGTTAAATAGCTGTACAAGTCTGCTAAAGCTCTGTTTATCTTCTCTGTAAACTGATCCTATGACACTTCCGAACTCACCTGTTAAAATTCACAGAAGGTTTGCTATAGAAGCCAGTGCTGCTGTACTTACTGTAAGGGTGTATTCAAACTTTAGGGCTGTCTGTCATAAATCTGTGTTACTGTTTCGTTTTTGGAGCAGAGAAACAGAACTAAAATGGAAATAAATGTCTACCCCCCCCCCCCCTCATTAATTTCAATAGATGTAAAGAATTGGAAAACATTCAGTTTTTTTGTTTTTTTTTTACATTTGTTCTGTTTGTTCCATTTTTCTACCAGAACAAATAGCATTGCAGATTGCTTTAAATACTGGGTGGCTCAGACAACAAAGTAATGTTTTATATATTTAGAAGATTCTGTATTCCATCATCGCTTGAGATGCTTTTCACACATTTTCAGCTGGATTTAAAGGCAATAGGCAATTTTTTTCTCTTAAATGCATGTATTTTGAGTTCACAATCATTTTTGCAATAGGGTTTAATTAAAAAATCTGCCCCCTTTGTCTACAGCTTCTACATATCACTATATGTAGACACTGCAGTCTAAGTATCAATAGATCTGCCAGTAGAGCTGGACTGACTGTTTTCCTGCAGTCACGGTGGAACACTGTTACATGCCTGCTACGCCTATATATACACTAATAGTGTTAATTGTGTATGTATACGTGGAGAATCTAATGGATGTTGTGCTTTAAATCAATTACATTAGGGCATTGTTTATAATGAATTCTGTAGGTTTATTTACCCAGTCATGCCATTTTTGAGCTGAAGTGATTTGTCTTATTGAGCAAGCTAAAAAAAACTATCTCCGATGGCTCCCTTTATGTGCTGACTGCAGAATTCATGCACTATTTTCTGTTTGGGGCCATCAGCACATTGCATACAGCCACTCTGGTCCCTCTAATTGTAAATAATGAAAGGGGGGCAATTCATAGGTACCAATAGGTATACCCTTATACATTGTAGCTTCAAGGTCCTACTTCATGTTATACATAGACATTTGTTTTGCTGAGCACCTCGTATGGTTGTTATCAGTTAAATAAAGTGCCAGGCTTGGATTCTTGGTATGATCCAAATAAAAATCTGAAAACCATTTAAAACTACAGCAATTATCCATGCAACTAAAACAAGAAAAAAATACAATGCACTGTATTGTTCTCATATCAACAAAAAAAGAAAAATGTTAAAATAACACCAAATTTCAAGCATCAGATTTAAAATTGAGCAATAATGTATCATGTTAGGCCAAATAAGAAACCTGAGAAAGAGGAATGTATGTAGTCAGAAGAATATAAACCATTAGATTCTGCACTGGGTAACTGTAGCCAAACTTGATCATTTTCTGTAAGATCTATGACGGCACTACCAGATGCCTGGTCAAGGTATCCTTTTTTGTATTCATCATAGGTATACATTAATGGTGTACCATTTTTATATAACGCCACCCAAATATTTGAGCCTTTCACATGTACATGGTAAGAAAAATAATATAGCCCTGGTATCCTACATGTAAAAATTCCAGTTCGACTATCATAGTGATTTTGCCTGTTATATAAAATCTTGTCAAATTTTATGGGTACTCCTACTGCTGGAAATGCTTTAGAAAGAATAGCAGTAAATGCTGACACTCGAAGCTCTCTTAGACCTTGAATTTGCCCTGCTTTTGCATAGCCATCTGGCATTTGATGTGGCATTAATATCTGACCAGGCTCGCCTGGTGGACCTGGTTTTCCTGGTAATCCTGGCTCGCCGTTTATCCCTCTTGAACCAGGAATTCCAGGTGGTCCCATTGGCCCTTGCATGCCATTTGTTGCTATCCCAGCTGGACCTGGTAAACCATTGACACCTTGTTCACCCTTTTGACCAGGAAGACCTGGAATACCCGGTGCTCCTGTTGACCCTCTCATACCTGGTATTCCTGTAACCCCTCTTGGACCCTGTTCTCCACTGTAACCAGATTCTCCTCTTGGGCCTACTGGACCAGTTATTCCTGGCATCCCAGGTGATCCTACACTACCCTTTTCTCCTTTCTGTCCTGAAATACCTGGAATCCCTTTGGGACCAGCAAGTCCCGGCTCACCTGGATACCCAGGTTTTCCATCTAAACCATGTAAACCTCTTTCGCCTTTAGGTCCAGATGTGCCTATTGAACCTTTTGGACCAATGTCACCTTTATGTCCTGGCAAACCAACTTCACCTGGAAGCCCTCTATGTCCCTGTATACCTGCAATTCCTGGCAAGCCCTCTGCCCCTGGCTGTCCTGGGTGACCTATTTCTCCCTGGTCTCCTTTTATACCAGGATTCCCAGGGATCCCTTCAGGTCCTCTTAACCCTTTCTCTCCTGGTAAGCCTGGCTTTCCATAGCCTTGCATTCCTTGAGGGCCTGGCATGCCTGAGAGTCCTGGATATCCTTTGGGTCCTGAAGGCCCTGGAAGACCAGGAGCACCATTTACTCCAGGCTTACCAAGTCCGGTTGGACCAGGCTGTCCAGGTAGTCCTTGGGGCCCAGGTAGACCTTGTAACCCTGGTACACCAGATAGACCTCTTTCACCTACTTTTCCTGGTTGTCCAGGAAAACCATTTATGCCAGGTTTGCCTATTCCAATGGGACCTTGAGGTCCAGGTGGCCCTGGCATACCAGGAGGTCCTCTCTCTCCTGGTTGACCTGGCATTCCATAGCCATTTTGTCCTTTGTGTCCATTAATACCAGGCATGCCAGGTTCACCTTTAAATCCAGGAGTTCCTTTTGGCCCAGGGTTTCCTATTGCTCCTTGAGGACCTGGATTTCCAGTAGCAGAAATTCCAGCTGGACCAGGTATCCCAGGTGGTCCTGGTAGTCCTCTTGGTCCAGGTAATCCAATAGGTCCAATGTCTCCCTTTCCTCCTTCTACTCCACGCTCCCCATGCTTTCCAGGTATACCTGGTTGGCCTGGTTTTCCAATGGAGGAGAATCCTGGTGGCCCTGGCACTCCCTGAGCTCCTGGTGTCCCGGGTGTCCCATAGCCTGGTTTACCTGGTGGTCCTGGTGGTCCAGGCAAACCTCTTGGGCCAATTGGTCCCGGAGGACCTGGTGGTCCCTGTTCTAGTCCGCTTGGAATAACTAGAAGAGAAGAAAATAGGAAAAATATATCAAAATATTAATAGGCTGATTTATGTAAAAGCCTAATCTTAAAAGGAGTTGTCTCATAAAGACAGCTTTGTTTTAAATAGAAGCCAGCCAGGCAATCAGCAAATTGCAGTGCATCTGGATTCTCCTACCTTAGACATAATGCTTAAGGAAGCCAGCAAGTGGCCAGTTATTTTTTCAGTAGCAACTGCCCTGGCATACAGGGTCCATTATTCTGGTTTTCTACTGAACCTACATTTGAATTGTCAATTTAGAAATGTAACTCCTTAATTCATCTACAGCAGGGTTTCCTAAACTCCATTCCTCATGGACTCCCACAGGTCATGTTTTCAGGATTTCCTCAGTATTGCACAGGTGATGTAATTATTGTCGGTGCCGCAGACCTTGCCACAGGTGGTCTTACTATAGGATATCCTAAAAACATGACCTGTGGGAGTCCATGAGGACTGGAGTTTGGGAAACAATGATATACAGTATTGTTAAATTCTATGGACCCTTTGACATATATATTTTTTTAAGTGCAAAAACTTTGCTTTATCATCAAAAATTAAGCAATATTCTACATATATTCCAACTTCTGGCTTCATTGCATTTTACTTATTTTGCTATGTTTACTTTATATCTATTTTATGACCTCAGTTAACACATGCCAAATAGAAGACCCATGGACCGAATCCAACACGCCACCTCGTTTTATGTGGCCCAGTATCCATGCAGACAACTGGTGCATCATTCCACTCACCCATCCTGCAACTCTAGTTTGGCGCACCAGTGAAGAGTTTGTTACCGCTGACCTCTTCCCCCAGTGCCTGCATGTGCTATCCTGTACACAACGCGGATGCTGTTGGACTGCTGATGCAGGCTGGGTGAATAGAATGCAGGGATGCTAGCCAACCAGAGGCAAATAGGGGCGTCACTTTTACTACTAGGACTACTATGGGGAGATTACGTATTTCTACTAAGGCTAATATAGGAGACACTATTACTACTGGACCCACTATGTGGGGGGAGGGGGGGCCAAAATCACTACTGGGGCCACCAATATAGGGAACACATACTCCTGGGATCCAATTATCACTGGGTCCACTATAAGAGGACTCTATTACTATGCAGTCTTACAATTACAATTGACCCTTTGAATGCAACCATAAGGCTGATGTGGTCCTCCGTGAAAATGAGTTTAACACCCCTGCCTTAGTTATGCTAATTCAAGTCATTTCTATCTTGTATATGTTCTTTTCATGGTGTTGGGTGCAAAGCTGTACACCTTATTCAAAATGTGGCCCTACAATTCTGATAATAAGTGTTCATTAAAGGTGTTATCCAAGTTTTTTTTAAATTAGCAATGTTCATTAAAAATACTAAATGAACATATACTCACCCCTTCGAATCCATGCAGCTCTAGCGCCACATCTCCTGTTTTACGTTGCCTGGACTGCTTAAATCCTGCAACTAGTCTTTGTACAGAATCTCATAAACAGCTGCAGTCAATCACAGTGGACCACAAGCCTGACATTCTGTATGTAGACCGACGGCAGCTTACAAATTGACCTAGTGTGGAAGAATAGGAAATGCAGCGCTGGAGCAGTGGAGTGGTGGGGTGGGGTGAGTATATATCCTTTGATATCATTTTTAGGATTGCCTGGTGATTTTTGAAAAATAATTGGAAATAACTTGGAAAACCCCTTTAATATACAACAGCGCATTGTATAAATCAAAGGTTGTTGACGTTCTTCTTATGCGGCTTTAGGGCTTGTTCACGTGAGTATGTTTGCACAGCGCAATACACATGTAATTCACCGTTAGTAGAATCCATTGATTTCAATGAGTTCGTTCACATGTGCATATTTTTTTACACAATGTTCGGTTGCATGGAAAAAAACGCAGCATGCCCTATTTTGGTGTGTATTACATATAACAATAGGCTATTGAAGTAAATAGGCCAACACAAATACGCCATAAATCAACGGGCCTTTCTGCGTATTTTTTATGCATGTAAATGCGCAGCATATTTACATGCACAAAAACCTGCAGGGGTGGCCAAAGTATGCAGGCAGTTGCGATTTTCAGTCATGTAAATATGTAGCGTATTTGTGCGAATGAATCTTCAGGCTGGGTTCACACGGGACAGATTTGCCGTGGAAATTCCATGTGGAATTTCTGAGCGACAAATCCGCCCGTGGCTCCTACTTCCAGGATTAGCCAGCCATGTGAACGAGATTTTGCAAACATCTCATCTATATGGGGCGTCCAATCCGTCGGTGCAAAGCTGGGCGGAACCGGCGACGCGGCGCAGAATTGACAGCCGCAGCATGTCAAATTTTTTTTTCCGTTGCGGTCTCACTCTTCTCTATGGGGAGAGAAAGCCACAATTGAATGCCGGCGGCCAAACTGCTCCAAAACCTGCGACAAAATGCCATGAATTTTGAAGCTGCGGCTCTCTTGCGGAAATCTCGCAGTTTTTCGGTGCAGCCAAGCCGCGAGATTTTTGTGTGATTTCCGTCCCGTGGTAACCCATCTTCAAACGCCAATGTAAATGAGCATTTGAGCTTAAATTTTATTTGAAGTAGCTCATTCGGTAGTACTGATTATCTTGCTGGTAAGCGGTATATCCACATCTTTTTCTTTCTCTGCATTCCATTTAACTAGGGCACTGTACTTTGAACAGACTTACATTTATGTAATAGCCACTGTGATAACTAGCAAAAATGCCAATCACTTTAAACATCATCAAAACTTCATCTTTAGTAAATAAAGTGCCGGCTGCTAGGTATTTCCATTCTGTTTTGCTGTCCACTGCTGGTTATCATGTGAATTTATTTCTAGCAACAGAGACACCAAGACAGATTACAGGAAGTAGACATGGTGCTTTGTTTGCTGCTGTCTTAAGCTGCCCATACTTGTCTATGACGAGGTGAGAATGGAGGAGCAGGGAGCTGCTGGAAGGAGAAAGAGACACACAAATACATGGTTGCAGCTTCTAGAAAGTGTTCTAGCTCACTAAATTGCTGGATTCAAAGCTGCACATTGCTTAGAGCACCTATACAGTGCTCTACATAATCCTGTGACTTAAGAGTTTGTGTTGTAGAGAGATAAAGAAAAAGATATCTTGCTCTGCTCTGTGTGCTGTGTATGGGAGCCATCATAGTACTTAGTCTCCACCCACTAGCTCAGAGAAAACTGAGAAACAGAAAGATAGAAAACATAAAGACCCTGTAGAAGGAAAAATTACTCATATACACAAGACAAATAATTCTGAAAAGTCACCTGAAGGGCGTGGATACATGAAGGGAATGTGTCTTCTTACTTTTCCAATAAACATAATTATATACAGGGTGAGGCAAAAGGCCGCACACAACCATTTAACTGGTGTAATGATAAGAAAAGTGACTTTAAATCGTGAAAGTATTAATTGGAAGGGAAGCTGCATTTTTGATATAGAAAATAAGTTTTCGGTGGTCACTTTGAACTCCACCATATTGAATTCAGCTCAGATTTTTCAAATGGAAAGGAGGTCATGTGATATATCAGTCCTGGCTAGAATGTTCTCAGAAACACTATGGAAGTATTAGTTTTGCAATATCCTGTTTAGGTGTTAAATGAGGACGGAGGATCACAAAGGGCTTTGCATGATGCATTTTATGTATCTACGATTCTGCCGGATGCACATGAACCTACTGAACCTCCACACCCAATCCAGTGCCTAGAGAATTGCACATCCAGCCTTCTGCATACAGCCACAGCAGTGTGTGGAGGTGTGCCATTCTGTTGAAAGTAATGTAGGAACTCACTGATCTCATTGATCAATTCAGAATATGGTATCCTGTAACATCTAGAGGTACTTTTCAACATGTCAGACAGAATTTACCAACATTGCCTTTTGCTTAACTCTTTAACAAGTAAAGATAGTGCAAAACTGACACTTCTGTCTGTTTCTCAGTACATTCTGGTCAAGACTGATATATCATGTTCACCCTTTTCCCATTTATAAAACCTGAGCTAAATTCAACATGGCAGAATTAAAAATGGCCGCCAAAAACATCTCCAGCAAAAAATGCAGCCTCCCTCCCAATTAATACTTTCACACATTGGAAATTAATTTTCTCATTATTACACTAGTTAAATGTTTGTGTCCAGACTTTTACCTCATCCTATAATTTTTTTATTTACTGCATCTAGAGTGTTACTACAGTTTATAACGCAGAAAAGTGAGATAAAAATAATGCCACAGACTTGACACATGTTGTAGCAACATTTCAGTCAGAATGTCCTTCCTCTGGCTATTTAGAGTACAGAGAATAATTTATACATGAGATCCCCTATCCTGGAAGGGCCCAGATCGCCAAGAAAATCCACTGCATATGGCACAATTTAGCCTGACCCTGGCACTATGTATGTCCTGTCAAATGGTACTAATAAAAGCTACAGCTCACCCCCAAAAAAGAGTCCCCATACAGCCCAATCGCCAAAAAATAAAATGGTAATGGATTTCAAAATATTGCAATTTTAGTTTAAACAAAGATTTTTTACTATTCAACATTATTAACACGTGAAAAAAATATAAATTTGAAATCACCATAATTTTAGGTAAAGGTAAAGTCCCCTGATACAACCACTAAGTCATGACTGACATCTTGGCAGACTGTTTTTGCGGAGTGGTTTGCCATTACTTTCCCCAGTCATCTTTCCTCCTCCCCCCCCCCCCCCCCCCTTCCCACTCACCCCGGAAGCTGGGTATGCATTTTACAGACCTCTGAAGGATGGAAGGCTGAGTCAACCTTGACCCAGCTACCTGAACCACGCGGGGATTGAACTTGATTTAGCGCGACTAACAATCGTCCGTGTGAACGCTTCTGTAGAAACCTATTGGTTCCCATAGAAGCGCATTCTGTGCGCTGCTTAGCAGTGCGAAAATAGCTCTCGTCTATACGAGCCCTAAGAGTGATAGATCATTGCTTTCTGCTAACTAGAATCGCTAAGATTGGAGAGGTTGATAAAACTGAACCAAATACCTTCTTTGTCGTATGTTTTGGGGAAGAAATTATTTCGTTTTTCTCTGTGCAGCTATATGGTTTTAGTCATTATTTCCTTAATACAAATAAATAAGCTGGTTACACAGTAATAGTTCATAAATTTTTGCTAGTTTTATTTTAATACCTCCACTCTAAAATATGTTGTACAGCCCCAATTCCAAAATTGTTGGGACGCAATGTAAACTAAAAAAGAATGTAATAATTTTGAAATCTCATATAGCCATATTGTATTCACAATAGAACATAGAACACATACCAGAAGTTGTAAGTAAGACATTTTTCCATTTCATTTAAAAAATAACTAATTTAGAAATTGATGGCAGCAACACAGCTTATAAACATTGGGGTAAAGTAAATGGTACTAATGAAGTTTTAGGGTCAATTTTCTACTAAGTCAAATGACTGAATATAAAAAAAGCACATTAGAGAGGCAGAGTCAGAGATGGTCAGTAGAGATGAGCGAACACCAAAATGTTCGGGTGTTCGTTATTCGGAACGAACTTCCCGTGATGCTCGAGGGTTCGTTTCGAACAACGAACCCCATTGAAGTCAATGGGCGACCAGAACATTTTTGTATTTCGCCGATGCTCGCTAAGGTTTTCATGTGTGAAAATCTGGGCAATTCAAGAAAGTGATGGGAATGACACAGTGACGGATAGGGCAGGCGAGGGGCTACATGTTGGGCTGCATCTCAAGTTCACAGGTCCCACTATTAAGCCACAATACCGGCAAGAGTGGGCCCCCCCCCCCTCCCAACAACTTTTACTTCTGAAAAGCCCTCATTAGCATGGCATACCTTTGCTAAGCACCACACTACCTCCAACAAAGCACAATCACTGCCTGCATGACACTCCACTGACACTTCTCCTGGGTTACATGCTGACCAACCGCCCCCCCTCCCCCCCACAGCGCACACCAAAGTGTCCCTGGGCAGCCTTCAGCTGCCCTCATGCCACACCACGCTCATGTCTATTTAGAATTGCGTCTGCCATGACGAGGGACCGCAGGCACACACTGCAGAGGTTGGCACGGCTAGGCAGCGACCCTCTTTAAAAGTGGCGGAGCGATAGCCCACAATGCTGTACAGAAGCAATGAGAAATAGAATCCTGTGCCACCGCCATCAGGAGCTGCACACGTGGGCATAGCAATGGGGAACCTATGTGCCACACACTATTCATTCTGTCAAGGTGTCTGCATGCCCCAGTCAGACCGGGCTTTTTAATTCATAGACACAGGCAGGTACAACTCCCTATTGTGAAGTCCCTGTCGACCCACAGCATGGGTGGCTCCCTGGAACCCACCGGTGGTACACAGAAATATCCCATTGCATTGCCCAACACAGCTGAGGTAGTAATGTCGTGCTTAATGCAGGTGGGCTTCGGCCCACACTGCATGCCCCAGTCTGACTGGGGTTCTTTATAAGTGTACAGATGTAGTAAAAACTCCGTGTGCACCTACAGCATGGGTGGGTGCCAGGAAGCCACCGGCGGTACATAGAAATATCCCATTGCATTGCCCAACACAGCTGAGGTAGTAATGTTGTGCTTAACCCTTTCCAATCCAATTTGTATATGGTTTTCCTAGGGGGCTTACTCTTTTTCTGCCGTTATACAACGGCGCTATATGCTGGCTAAAGCCAGTACTGCATGAGCTGACACGTAGGATAGGCTCCGACAGCAGAGAGGCTGGCAATATACAGTAAGAGAACCCCGACGGACGTCTACCAACAACGGAGCTGTACAGCCTTAAACCCTAATGTCTTCACAGGTCACACAGTGGACTGGAAAGGGTTAATGCAGGTGGGTTTCGGCCCACACTGCATGCCCCAGTCAGACTGGGTTTCTTTATAAGTGGAAACAGATGCATTTATAATTCCCTGTGGACCCACTGCCTGGGTGGGTGCCAGGAAGCCACCGGCGGTACATAGAAATATCCCATTGCATTGCCCAACACAGCTGAGGTAGTAATGTTGTGCGTAATACAGGTGGGCTTCGGCCCACACTGCATGCCCCAGTCAGACTGGGGTTCTTTAGAAGTGTACAGATGTATTAAAAACTCCGTGTGCACCTACAGCATGGGTGGCTCCCTGGAACCCACCGGCGGTACACAAAAATATCCCATTGCATTGCCCAACACAGCTGAGGTAGTAATGTCGTGCTTAATGCAGGTGGGCTTCGGCCCACACTGCATGCCCCAGTCAGACTGGGGTTCTTTACAAGTGGACACATGTAGGTTAAACTCCCTGTGGACCCACTGCCTGGGTGGGTGCCAGGAAGCCACCGGCGGTACATAGAAATATCCCATTGCATTGCCCAACACAGCTGAGGTAGTAATGTTGTGCGTAATACAGGTGGGCTTCGGCCCACACTGCATGCCCCAGTCAGACTGGGGTTCTTTAGAAGTGTACAGATGTATTAAAAACTCCGTGTGCACCTACAGCATGGGTGGCTCCCTGGAACCCACCGGCGGTACATAAAAATATCCCATTGCATTGCCCAACACAGCTGAGGTTACGTCAGCTGTAATGCAGGTGGGCTAAAAATTAATTTGATTACACTGTAGGCGAGGGCCCACAAAAATTGCTGTATCAACAGTACTAATGTACATCCCAAAAATTGGCCATGGCCAGCCAAGAGGGCAGGTGAAACCCATTAATCGCTTTGGTTAATGTGGCTTAAGTGGTAACTAGGCCTGGAGGCAGCCCAGTGTAACGAAAAATTGGTTCAAGTTAAAGTTCCAATGCTTTTAAGCGCATTGAAACTTTTAAAAATTGTTCTGAAAAATTATTTGACTGAGCCTTGTGGCCCTAAGAAAAATTGCCCGTTCAGCGTGATTACGTGAGGTTTCAGGAGGAGGAGCAGGAGGAGGAGGAGGAGGAATATTAGACACAGATTGATGAAGCAGAAATGTCCCCGTTTTGGATGGTGAGAGAGAACGTAGCTTCCATCCGCGGGTGCAGCCTACGTATTGCTTACGTATCGCTGCTGTCCGCTGGTGGAGAACAGAAGTCTGGGGAAATCCAGCCTTTGTTCATCTTGATGAGTGTTAGCCTGTCGGCACTGTCGGTTGACAAGCGGCTACGCTTATCTGTGATGATTCCCCCAGCCGCACTAAACACCCTTTCCGACAAGACGCTAGCCGCAGGACAAGCAAGCACCTCCAGGGCATACAGCGCGAGTTCAGGCCACGTGTCCAGCTTCGACACCCAGTAGTTGTAGGGGGCAGAGGCGTCACCAAGGATGGTCGTGCGATCCGCTACGTACTCCCTCACCATCCTTTTACAGTGCTCCCGCCGACTCAGCCGTGACTGGGGAGCGGTGACACAGTCTTGGTGGGGAGCCATAAAGCTGGCCAGGCCCTTAAAGACTGTTGCACTGCCTGGGATGTACATGCTGCTCGATCTACGCACATCCCCTGCTACCTTGCCCTCGGTACTGCGCCTTCTGCCACTAGCGCTGTCGGCTGGGAATTTTACCATCAGCTTGTCCGCAAGGGTCCTGTGGTATAGCAACACTCTCGAACCCCTTTCCTCTTCGGGAATCAGAGTGGGCAGGTTCTCCTTATACCGTGGATCGAGCAGTGTGTACACCCAGTAATCCGTCGTGGCCAGAATGCGTGCAACGCGAGGGTCACGAGAAAGGCATCCTAACATGAAGTCAGCCATGTGTGCCAGGGTACCAGTACGCAACACATGGCTGTCCTCACTAGGAAGATCACTTTCAGGATCCTCCTCCTCCTCCTCCTCCTCCTCAGGCCATACACGCTGAAAGGATGACAGGCAATCAGCCGGTGTACCGTCAGCAGCGGCCCAAGCTGTCTCTTCCCCCTCCTCCTCATCCTCCTCATGCTCCTCCTCCTCCTCCTGTACGCGCTGAGAAATAGACAGGAGGGTGCCCTGACTATCCAGCGGCATACTGTCTTCCCCCGCCCCCGTTTCCGAGCGCAAAGCAGCTGCCTTTATTGTTTGCAGGGAATTTCTCAAGATGCATAGCAGAGGAATGGTGACGCTAATGATTGTAGCATCGCCGCTCACCACCTGGGTAGACTCCTCAAAATTACCAAGGACATGGCAGATGTCTGCCAACCAGGCCCACTCTTCTGAAAGGAATTGAGGAGGCTGACTCCCACTGCGCCGCCCATGTTGGAGTTGGTATTCGACTATAGCTCTCCGTTGTTCATAGAGCCTGGCCAACATGTGGAGCGTAGAGTTCCACCGTGTGGGCACGTCGCACAGCAGTCGGTGCACTGGCAGCTTAAAGTGATGTTGCAGGGTGCGCAGGGTGGCAGCGTCCGTGTGGGACTTGCGGAAATGTGCGCAGAGCCGGCGCGCCTTTACGAGCAGGTCTGACAAGCGTGGGTAGCTTTTCAGAAAGCGCTGAACCACCAAATTAAAGACGTGGGCCAGGCATGGCACGTGCGTGAGGCTGCCGAGCTGCAGAGCCGCCACCAGGTTACGGCCGTTGTCACACACGACCATGCCCGGTTGGAGGCTCAGCGGCGCAAGCCAGCGGTCGGTCTGCTGTGTCAGACCCTGCAGCAGTTCGTGGGCCGTGTGCCTCTTATCGCCTAAGCTGAGTAGTTTCAGCACGGCCTGCTGACGCTTGCCCACCGCTGTGCTGCCACACCGCGCGACACCGACTGCTGGCGACATGCTGCTGCTAACACATCTTGATTGCGAGACAGAGGAGGAGGAGGAGGAGGAGGAGGGTGCTTTAGTGGAGGAAGCATACACCTCCGCAGATACCAGCACCGAGCTGGGGCCCGCAATTCTGGGGGTGGGTAGGACGTGAGCGGTCCCAGGCTCTGACTCTGTCCCAGCCTCCACTAAATTCACCCAATGTGCCGTCAGGGAGATGTAGTGGCCCTGCCCGCCTGTGCTTGTCCACGTGTCCGTAGTTAAGTGGACCGTGGCAGTAACCGCGTTGGTGAGGGCGCGTACAATGTTGCGGGAGACGTGGTCGTGCAGGGCTGGGACGGCACATCGGGAAAAGTAGTGGCGACTGGGAACTGAGTAGCGCGGGGCCGCCGCCTCCATGATACTTTTGAAGGACTCCGTTTCCACAACCCTATACGGCAGCATCTCAAGGCTGATGAATTTTGCGATGCGGACGGTTAACGTTTGAGCGTGCGGGTGCGTGGCGGCGTACTTGCGCTTGCGCTCCAACAGTTGCGCTAGCGACGGCTGGACTGTGCGGTGCGAGACATTGGAGGATGGGGCCGAGGACAGCGGAGGTGAGGGTGTGGGTGCAGGCCATGAGACGGTCGTGCCTGTGTCCTGAGAGGGGGGTTGCATCTCAGTGGCAGGTTGGGGCACAGGGGGAGAGGCAGGGGTGCAAACCGGAGGCGGTGAACGGCCTTCGTCCCACCTTGTGGGGTGCTTGGCCATCATATGCCTGCGCATGGTGGTGGTGGTGAGGCTGTTGGTGTTGGCTCCCCGGCTGAGCTTTGCGCGACAAAGGTTGCACACCACAGTTCGTCGGTCGTCAGGCGTCTCTGTGAAAAACTGCCAGACCTTAGAGCACCTCGGCCTCTGCAGGGTGGCATGGCGCGAGGGGGCGCTTTGGGAAACACTTGGTGGATTATTCGGTCTGGCCCTGCCTCTACCCCTGGCCACCGCACTGCCTCTTGCAACCTGCCCTGCTGATGCCCTTGACTCCCCCTCTGAAGACCTGTCCTCCTGAGTAAGCGTTGCACACCAGGTGGGGTCAGTCACCTCATCGTCCTGCTGCTCTTCCTCCGAATCCTCTGTGCGCTGCTCCCTCGGACTTACTGCCCTTACTACTACCTCACTGCAAGACAACTGTGTCTGATCGTCATCGTCCTCCTCACCCACAGAAAGTTGTTGAGACAGTTGGCGGAAGTCCCCAGCCTCATCCCCCGGACCCCGGGAACTTTCGAATGGTTGGGCATCAGTGACTATAAACTCCTCTGGTGGGAGAGGAACCGCTGCTGCCCAATCTGAGCAGGGGCCCGAGAACAGTTCCTGGGAGTGTTCCCGCTCCTGAGCAGGTGTCATTGTAGTGGAGTGAGGAGGCTGGGAGGAAGGAGGAGCAGCAGACAGAGGATTCGGATTTGCAGCAGTGGACGGCGCAGAACTGCGTGTTGACGATAGGTTGCTCGAAGCACTTTCTGCCATCCAGGACAGGACCTGCTCACACTGCTCATTTTCTAATAACCGTCTCCCGCGTGGACCCATTAATTGGGCGATGAATGTGGGGACGCCAGAAACGTGCCTCTCTCCTAATCGCGCAGCAGTCGGCTGCGACACACCGGGATCCGGAGCTCGGCCTGTGCCCACACCCTGACTTGGCCCTCCGCGTCCTCGGCCGCGTCCACGTCCTCTAGGCCTACCCCTACCCCTCAGCATGCTGTATTACCAGTGATTTGATTTCACAGGCAGGAAATAAATTGGCGCAAGACTGCAGGCCAAATATTATTTTTGCACTTTTTGGAAAACGAACGGCCCCACTGCCTTTAGTGAATGAATAATCTAAGTTTAATAACTGTGCTGTGTCCCTGCTAATGTGTCACTGAACGTGAGGGTAGCAGAGTTATTATAACTGTGGCAGAGCAGGTATTTTTTTTCCCAATTAAGGAAAGCAAATGGCGAAGCCAGCAGTAAAGCGTAGCTGGGTGCGTATGATTTAGCAATGTTGTTCACGCAGCTCACACGTGTCCACAGGCGTTAGGACGGACAGAGGCTGGACAAATAGATTTGTTTTCAGTTTTTTCCCACCAAAAGGCAGCACTGCGTATATTCAATGAACATGAGAAGTTTAATAACTGTGCTGTGTCCCTGCTTATGTGTCACAGAACGTGAGGGTAGCAGAGTTATTATAACTCTGGCAGAGCAGGTATTTTTTTTCCCAATTAAGGAAAGCAAATGGCGAAGCCAGCAGTAAAGCGTAGCTGGGTGCGTATGATTTAGCACTGTTCTTCACGCAGCTCACACGTCTCCACCGCCCGTAAGGACGGACAGAGGCTGGACAAATAGATTTGTTTTCAGTTTTTTCCCACCAAAAGGCAGCACTGCGTATATTCAATGAACATGAGAAGTTTAATAACTGTGCTGTGTCCCTGCTTATGTGTCACAGAACGTGAGGGTAGCAGAGTTATTATAACTCTGGCAGAGCAGGTATTTTTTTTCCCAATTAAGGAAAGCAAATGGCGAAGCCAGCAGTAAAGCGTAGCTGGGTGCGTATGATTTAGCACTGTTCTTCACGCAGCTCACACGTCTCCACCGCCCGTAAGGACGGACAGAGGCTGGACAAATAGATTTGTTTTCAGTTTTTTCCCACCAAAAGGCAGCACTGCGTATATTCAATGAACATGAGAAGTTTAATAACTGTGCTGTGTCCCTGCTTATGTGTCACAGAACGTGAGGGTAGCAGAGTTATTATAACTCTGGCAGAGCAGGTATTTTTTTTCCCAATTAAGGAAAGCAAATGGCGAAGCCAGCAGTAAAGCGTAGCTGGGTGCGTATGATTTAGCACTGTTCTTCACGCAGCTCACACGTCTCCACCGCCCGTAAGGACGGACAGAGGCTGGACAAATAGATTTGTTTTCAGTTTTTTCCCACCAAAAGGCAGCACTGCGTATATTCAATGAACATGAGAAGTTTAATAACTGTGCTGTGTCCCTGCTTATGTGTCACAGAACGTGAGGGTAGCAGAGTTATTATAACTCTGGCAGAGCAGGTATTTTTTTTCCCAATTAAGGAAAGCAAATGGCGAAGCCAGCAGTAAAGCGTAGCTGGGTGCGTATGATTTAGCAATGTTTTTCACGCAGCTCACACGTGTCCACAGGCGTTAGGACGGACAGAGGCTGGACAAATTGATTTGTTTTCAGTTTTTTCCCACCAAAAGGCAGCACTGCGTATATTCTATGAATAATAACTGTGTTGTGGCCCTGCCTATACAATTCTTTCCCTGCAGTATCAATGGAGGGTGGAATGCTCTGCAGAGGCGATTTTGAGAAGCCCAAAAAAAATGCAGCACAGCCAACAGCAGCCTGGACAGTACTGCACACGGATAAATATGGCCCTAGAAAGGACCGTTGAGGTTCTTGAAGGCTACACTCACTCCTAACACTCTCCCTGCCTATGCAGCACTTCTGTCCCTAATGCCAGGTGCAACGGTCTGCAGAGGCGATTTTGAGAAAAAAAAAAATGCCACTGCTAACAGCAGCCAACACACAGCTATCAGTGGCCCTAATAAGGACCTTTGGGGGGTCTTGAAGCCTACACTAACTACCAATTCTTTCCCTACAGCAGCTCCGGTATAAACAGCACTGTCCCTCATCTAACTCACACCGCATCTGAGGCGAGCCGCGGGAGGGGCCGACTTTTATATTAGGCGAACACCTGATCTCGCCAGCCACTCGCAGCAGGGGGGTGGTATAGGGCTTAAACGTTGCAGGGGGAAGTTGTAATGCCTTCCCTGTCTTTCAATTGGCCAGAAAAGCGCGCAAACGTCTCAGGGAAGGAAGTGAAAGTAACCAGAACACCGCATGGTGTTCGTTACGAATAACGAACATCCCGAACACCCTAATATTCGCACGAATATCAAGCTCGGACGAACGCGTTCGCTCATCTCTAATGGTCAGAGGTTCACTAATCTGTGAAAAACTGCGTCTAAAAATTGTTCAGAAAAAAATTCTGAGAATCTGGAAAAATTCATGTGCACAACAGACAAGACTGACATTCAGTATTGAATGCTCGAGATCCACGTGCCATCAGACAGCACTGCATTAAAAACAAGCTTGATTCTGTAATGTAAATCACTGCATGGGCTCAGGAATACTGCCAGAAATCATTGTCTGTGAACACAGTTCGCTGTGCAGTCTTCAAATGCAAGTTAAGGCCTTAGTCAGACGGGCGTTTTTAGCCGCGATTTGCGCATGCGCATGCGTCCGGCGATTTTATAAAACCATTGCTTTGCAATGGTATCGGACACATGAGCGCTTTTTATGCGCTCGTCCGATAAATTATAGAACAGAAATCGCAGATCGCACCTATCTGCGATCTGCGATTCCTGTTCTCTTCTCTATATGCGCTCAATGGGGCCGGCGGCAGCAGCGCCGACCCCATTGAGAACATATAGAAGACAAATCATTCTTCTCTGCCACAGCTGTAACAGCTGTGACAGAGAAGAACGATGTTTGCCCATTGAATTCAATGGAGCCGGCAATACAGCCGCTCCATTGAAAGCAATGGGCTGCCGGCGTGCGCGGGGTGAATTGTCGGGAAGGGCTTAAATATATAAGCCCTTCCCTGCAATTCATCCTAAAATGTGTTAAAATAAAAAAAAATTGTATACTCACCTTTCCGCTGCAGCCGGAGTCCAGCCGCGGCCGCTGTCAGTTCTCCTGAACTGCTTCTCGGCACTATTCAGCCGGCGGGGCTTTAAAATCCCCGCCTGCTGAATGATCTGCCTCTGATTGGTCACAGCCCTGACCAATCAGAGGCAGGTTTCACTCACACACCCATTCATGAATTCATGAATGGGTGAGTGACTGCTGCCTCTCAGCGCTGAGCCAATCAGGGGCAGGTCTGACTCACATCCATTCATGAATTCATGAATGGGTGTGAGTGAGACATGCCTCTGATTGGCTCAGCGCTGAGCCAATCAGGGGGCAGGTCTGACTCACACCCCCTTCACACCCACTGCAGGACGGCCGCGCGGAGCTCCGGCTGCCGGGAGAAGGTGAGTATATATATATTTTTTATTTTTACACATTTTAGGATGAATTGCAGGGAAGGGCTTATATATTTAAGCCCTTCCCGACAATTCATCCCGGGCTCGCCCGCAGCGCATTGCTTTAAATGGAGCCGGCTCTATTGCCGTCTCCATTGAATGCAATGCGCTGGACAGCTCCGGCCCGTTTCTAATGAAACGCGGCTAGGAGCAGATTTTCGGGCGATTTGCGGGCGACTTGCGCGCACCGGTCACGCGATTTGCGGATGCGCATCCGTCATGCGATTCGCAAATCGCGTGAAAAAACGCCCGTGTGACTAAGGCCTAAAGCTGTATCATGCAACGAAGAAGCCATATATTAACACAGTGTAGAAACTCCAACGTCTTCTTTGGGTCAAACCTAACTTAGAATGGAATGAGGAAAGATGGAAAACTGTTCTGCGGTCAGTTGAAACACAATTTAAATTTGTTTTGCTACATCATCTCTATTTGTTAGCTATTAAAAGGTATCATATCTACAAGATGACTTTGTTTCTCCCACTGAGAAAAATCACATCAGTTCCTAAGGCACATGCAGCTTATACATCTGGAAAGGCACTCCAAATGCTGAGCAGTATTAGAACGAGAGGTTTTAGAACAATACATGCTCCCATTCGCACAACTTCACTTTCAAGGAAATTGCATATTTCAACAAGACAATGCTAACCCTCTATTGCACCCATCACAACACCATGGCTCCGCAGAAGAAGAGTTCAGGTGCTGAATGGCTGCCTGCAGTCCAGGCCTTTCATCAATAGAAAACATTTGGTGCACTTTAAAACAAAAAAATCCAGCAAAGACAACCAAGGACTGACGAGCACCAAGAATCCTACATCAGACAAGAATGGGACAACATTCCTCTCCCAAAATTTCAGCAATTGGTCTTCTCACTTCCCATATTTAAAAACTATTGTAAAAAGAAGAAGGGATGCTACTACACAATGGTAGATGTGGCCCAGTTCCAATGTTTTTGAGATGTGTTGCTGCCATCAATTTCTAAGTGGGTTAATTTTTTTTTGTTAATAAATGGAAAAATGTCTCACAACTTCTAATATGTGTTCTATTGTGTGATTAAAATATGGTTATATGAGGTTTCAAAATCATTGCATTCTTTTTTTCTTTACATTTACTAAAATTTAACACTGCGTTCCAACTTTCTTGGAATAAGGGTTGTATATATTTTGTGAAATTCTCTCTGGGGGGGACATGGGAACCTATTGGTACCCTGCGATCACACTGTGGGATGCTGAAGGGTTACAGAAAGAGCCCCCTCGCCTTGTCATCTATTTACATGCTGCAGTTGCTATTAATTGTGGCATGTAAGGGGTTAAACTGCCAAGATCTGCGGTTACTCTGTTACATGTGGTTGGAGCAGGAGCCCGGCTATCAGTAGTCAGCCAAGCCATCATCTTAAAAAGATGTAAGTGCAGGTTTAAAGCCCATTAGTGAGGTCAGTGAGAGGGTATATTTACGGTCTCTAAGGGGGTTAACCACTTTAGGACCAGAGGTTTCTCATTTCTTTATTTCTTTCATCCCTACCTTCCAAGATCCATATGTTTGAAATGTTTCCATTGACATGGGAGCTTGTTTTTTTTATGGGAAAAGCTGTATTTTTAATGGGACCATTTCATGTCTAATATTATGTACAGAAAAACTTTTACAAATTTTCAAGTGGAGTGAAATGGAATTTTCGATGGGTTTAGTACAGTGCAGTAAACATGATATATGAACTTTGTTCTTGAGGTCAATATGATTATGGTGATACCAAATTGCTATATTTTTATATTTTATGTTTTTCTATTTTTAACCTATTTAGGACCAAGCACAGTAAATTTACAGCACTTGCTTTAATCCCAGCCGATAGTAAAAATACTGCGGGGATTAGCGCTCCTGCTTCTGCAATCAGAAGCATGTGGGGTTGTCAGCTGTTAGTCACAGCTGAGAACCCTCAAAAAGACGGCAGACTATGTACTAACAAGTGAAAGGGGAAGTGTTTCTTCCACTACAGAAGCCAGCTGTCACGTGACCACTGGGATTCCCTGGGACAGCAGAGCTACGGGGTCCTAGAAGACCCTGATCAGCTCTGCCAGTGACTAATGTCACTACAGGGGATGTTTTTCCCCTGTAGCTTCTATGGATGCTCCAGCTACAGTGGAAAAATTTGTAAAAAAGCAAAAAAACTAAACATGTGAATGTCCCCCAGAGGTCTTACATGACGTCATGTGGGACATATATAGTAAAAAACATAATTACATAAACAAAACAAAATTACAGAATAAAGTAAAAATATATACATAAGAAAAAAAAAGCTGACACCAACGAAAACCGTCACCGTATGCGCTCTGTAATTCAAAACCATGCATATTATATATCAAAACATCTGAAACAAAATGAGGAACCCATTCCCATACATTATTGTACCATACTTATACATATAGTCCCCTACTTGCGAATGTTCGAGTTAATAATTTTGCAAGATACGAACAATCTGTCCTGCGCAGTATGATGTAATACTATGGCATTACATCATGCTGTGCAGGGACCAGACAGGCTTCTATCAAGCCTGTCCGGTAAGATCGCGGGACACTGTGCGGTTGCTAGGCAGCCGGGGCCTTCTGAAAAGCCCCAGGGCTGCCTATGCAGAGCGCATATCAAGCCGTGCGCTTGTTAGGCGCTTTGCATAGGCATCCTGGAGCCTTTCACAAGGCCCCTGAGTGCCTAGCAACCGCACAGCGTCCCATGATCTTATCGCGGAATGCTATACGGGACCCCTGAATGACGGGTGCCGACTGTTTCTTACAGCGGACACCTGGCGGCAGCAGTTCTAACAAGCCACGCTGCTCATTGGAACTGTTAAGGCTTTAAATACCGATGTCCATTCTGTCAGCAGCATTTAAAGCATTAACAGTTCAGATGAGCCGCGACGCTCGTTGTAACTGCTGCGGTCGGGTGTCCACTGTAAGAACAGCCTGCACCCAATGTTGTATGGAGCGGGACCTACTGGCGATCCCCTCCATACAACCATTTGTTCGGTCATATGAACAAATGTACTTAAGAACAGGCTCCTGGAACGGAACTTGTTCATAAGTAGGGGACAACTTGTACTAATTAAAAAATATATGTAACTATAAAAAAAATCATTATTTTTTTGCTCTTTACCCTGAATAAAATTAAAAAACAGGAAAAAAGTCAATGAAAAAGATATTAAAAAAATAGCCCTATATGTCACAGGAAAAAAAAACAGCAAAAATTATTTTGGTAGCTGAATGAAAAAAAAAATAAGGCAGTTAAACCACCACATGGGTAAAATCACTAAAATGTGTCTGGTCCTTAAGGTACAAAACAGCCTGGTCCTTAAGGGGTTAAAAAGTCATTTCATTTTTTTCTTAAAATTTGCTTACCATTGCCATCTCAATTGGGCTTTGTGACGACTCGTTTTGTGCTGGATAAGCTATAGTTTTTATTGCCACCATTTTGGGAAACCTATCTTTTTAGCACTTTTTATTCAAATTTTTTGAGCGGTAGGATACCTAAAACAAATAGCAGTTCTCGCATTCCACCTTTTTTTCTTGCCCTTCACCATGCAGCATAAATATTGTGATAGTTAAGACATCTATGTAAATGGCGATACAAAATATTAGAGACCTACATTGTTTAGATTTTTTAATGAGAAAATGTTGTTTTTTTTACTATATATTGCAATACTTTAATATTGCAGTATATAGCAATATCTGATGTTGCCTTTCAAGCCTGCCCTGCCTTCAGTAGACTTTGGGCTGCCATGCTAGCCCATTGGCACCCTCCCGATCGTGCCTTGGGGGTGCCAATAGGACTTGGGAAGGGGTCACCTCTTCTTGCTATTTAGACACGCAGTTGGCTTTTGCCACAGTATTTAAACAGTTAACTGCTGCAATCAGAGCCAGCTAATCGCACCACTTACTGGCGACTGTCAGCTGTCAGAAACAGCTGATACCCTCCGGGTGTGGAGCTGATTCGGCTCATGAACCCACTTCATATGCACTTTAGGACCATGGGACATTTATATGCGTTTTGGCTTGAAAATGGTGCTGCCTATAACACTGAAACGCCTTACCATTGCACCCCCTATTTATTCCTTGTGTTTAATAAATATCTATGTGGACCTGGGTTTCTAGCTGATATTCACTGAATGCTACCATCAGGAGGGAGTTTGTGTTGGACTCATACCCCCCCCCTAAGTGGCACTATATCATCGTCCTTTAATTATTATTTAATCCTATGAGCGCAAAAGTTTTTTCACGCTGTTTGTCTATTGATGAGTGTTTGGCAGTCATGAAGTGGTTAACAGAATGAAAATAAATGTTTATTACTTACAGTGAAACAAATATAAATTTCTAAACAAAATAGACATTCTTTACTATGATCTTAGTTAATTCTTGCTATTAGATGAGCCCTAACAGTTGATCCAGGGAACAGTCTGATTGCCATTAGGGAGTCAGGAAGGAATTTTTTCCCCAAAAGGGCTAATTGGCTTCTGCTCTTGGGGTTTTGTGCCTTCCTCTGGATCAACAAAACAGGAGGCTAGACAGGCTGGACTAGATGGACATTGTCTTCATTCAGCCTTACGAACTATGTTACTATGAAGCTAAATATATATTTCACATGGTAAAACACTGAGTTATGTTACATCTATTATGCAAGTCATTTTAAAAAATTACCCCAACTTAACTTTTCATTAAACAATTAAAGGTAAAATGTGAGGTTAATGACACAGTATTTCATCTCTATATAAAATTGGGATAGACTGCAATATGAACATTTCATGCATTTGTCTACTGCATTTTGCTACATGTGAATTTAAGTAGACCATTTAATTTGTTGGAATGTGAAACTGTCAAATGTAAATATTATAGCATAGATAATTGTATCGAGGCACCCCTATATCATATACACGTCAAAATAAGAAATAACTTCAAGGTAACTACACAAAAGCAATTTCATTGCTAAGACCCAGATCTCACAATTCTAATCGCTCCATATTTTGCCTAACATCCAAACGGATTTAAATATATCTTACCTTGACTTTTTGCATTAAATGGTAGGAAGGGTGGCGGTCCTTTCATGTTAGATTGCATTGGTTGTCTTTCAGGAAAATAACCAGATGTGTAGACAAAGTTTGGAAACAGCAAGAACAAGAAGATGCTGGTTTGTAAATTCATATTGCCAGACTTGTTCTGCGGAAAAAAAGAAAAGTCAGTTTCATTCCACTCGCTGATATGAATTAAATAACTCAGAATACCAAAGTCATATTGACAGAAACCCTATATGAAGTTGCTATACGTGGCTCGCAAAATGTATTGCAAATATAGCTCATGTGGTGTTTTGGAAATGCAAAAGTATGACTAAGTGAAGCATATAAAAAAGAGCCTATTTCTGTACGGAAATGTCAGCCTAGTGCAGACCAATAACTGACAGTTCCCTGAAGCTTGTTTTATATATACTGACTCGAAAAAATAGTTAGAAAAGAAAACATATAAAATGCAGCAAGCCATCTAATATTACCTGGGTTTATATGCTGCCGTAATGAGTGCTGAATATATTGTGCTGCTGTCTGCTACTAGTTTGTAGAGACTATATTTAGAAGTTCACATCTTGTCCCAGGTTTTGTAAAATGCCTCATTTTGATGTAAAATATCCTCAGCAGTATAGCAATGATCACTCATTCAGTTATTTCCCATGCTGGTGAAAAGTGTTGTGCCCTTGAGTGCCCATAGTTAAATTCATTTATTTATACTTTTATGCAAAATCACATTATGCATAAGTTGAGTCCCTCCCTCAGGATGGGGAGTGCTAATTATCCAGACAGTTATTAAATGCAGGAATGTGTGGTCAAGCCAGTTTCAGCCATTGTTGTGGTATTAATAATGTTAGAAATTGGTTTTTAACTGGTAATCAAGTTGTAGTAGCCAAAAAAACCTCTACTGAAATTTGTAAAAGGAGTTCTTGAAAAATGTTTTGCAAAAAACACGCTAACAACTTTCTTAAAGGGCATCTTCGACAAAAACACATTTTTCAATGCCTGCTTTCCCCCTTGCTTGATTGCCTGTCACACTTTGGAGGTCTCCTCTGTGTTTTGAAGCCACTTCCATGCAGTGCAGCCCCCTGGTTTGATGCTTATCAGGCACCATTTTGAGGCTGAGACTTTTTACTTTCAGTTTCACATCAATCCCATGATACATCCGCACAGCCATAACTAAGGTTATGCCATTCTGCCTGCTTGGGGAACAGTTTAATCATTACTGTCTATCGTCACCTAAATAAACTATAGACCATAAGTGTACAGTCAGGAGGATGAGCTATGATCTCCTCTACTTTAGCAGTAACAATGACAACAGTGCCTGTATCCTCCTGTAAGCTGTTTTGATGGTAGATTCATGTAATAACATCACACAAACTGAGAATTTGACTACAAAATGAATACATAATCCTCAAGCAGATCTAAGATGGTCAGATTACCATCTGAGATCACATGACCATCTGAGGAAAAACACACTGGGAGTTTCAGACAGAAAGAAAAACTAACCAAGAATTAGCTCACTAATGTACAGTGGATATAAAAAGTCTACACACCCCTGTTAAAACACCAGGTTTTTGTTATCTAAAAAATCAGAAAAAGATGAATTATTTCAGATTTATTTCCTTCTTCAATGTGATCCATTAGCTGTACAATTCCACTGAAAAAAAATATTTGCTTGCATAGGTGTGAACACCCTCTTATATTTAGGGTTGTGGTTATGTTCAGAATTAGCCAATCACATTTCAACTCATGTTAAGTATTAGTCAGTACACAACTGTCATGATTTAAAGTGATTCTACTTTACCCAATATAAAGTTCAGCTCTCCTAGTAGGATTTTTTTTTACATTTTCTCAGTTGGTCTGTAAAGAACTTACAACACACCAAAGGGATCTGATGGTTGAAAGGTATCAGTCAGGAGAGGGTACCAAAAGATATTACATATACCATAGAACACAGTGAAGACGGTCATCAAGGAGTAAATTCAATTTGGCATAACAGTGACATTACCAAGAACTGGACGTCCCTCAGAATTGATGAATGCAGGAATTTCTGACAAGTACTGGTTGTGTAGTGCATGTGACAACCATCTACAGTATTCTTCATATGTCTGGGCTGTGGGGTAGGGTGCCAAGATGGAAGCCTTTTGTAACAAAAAAAAACATCCAAGCCCGGCTATGTTTTGCCAAAACCTACATCAAGTCTGCCAAACGTATGTGGGAGAACGTTTTATGTTCTGATAAGACCAAGGTTTAACTTTTAGCCATAATTCCAAAAGGTATGTTTGACGCAAACCCAACACTGCGCATCACCAAAAGAACATCATACCCTCAGTGACGCATGGTGGAGGCAGCATTATGTTTTGGGGCAGTTTTTCTGCTGCTGTAACCGGGGTCTTTGGTTAAGGTGGAGGGAGTTATGAACTGTGTCAAATATCAGTCTGTTTTGGCATAAAACCTTCCATCCTAAAATTTCTAAAAAGATGAAGAGTAATTTCAGCATGACAACGACCCAAAGCATACCTCCAAATCAACAAAAGAATGGCTTGACCAGAAGAAGATCTAGGATTTGAAATGGCACAGCTAGTGCCCAGACCTAAGTCCCATTAAAGATCTGTGGTTTGGCCTGAAGAGGGCGGTACACAAGAGATGCCTTCACAATCTGATAGATTTGGAGCACTTTTGCAAGGAATGGTGGGCAAAGATGGGCAAGTCAAAATGTGCCATGCTGGTAGACGCATAACCAAAAAGACTGAATATAGTCATAAAGTTTTTTTCTACCCTAAAGGATTTTGGGGATGATTTTCAGAGAAGGGCTTATATTTTAAGCCCTTCCCCGAAAATCACTGTGGGGGTTGCCTGCATCCCATTGCTTTCAATGCGTCCGGTGGCAGTAGCGCCGGACCCATTGAAAACAATGGGATGACATTGCAGTTTTTTGCCACAGCTGGGGCAGGCGATTCCTTCATTCCCGCGGGGAATTCCCTGTCACAGTGTTCAGTGATGAGGGGACTCCCCATAGGGATTTTTTTGCAGGTGTGAGTCCTATCTTTTGCAGGTGTGAGTATTTGAAAAAGATGGACATGTGAACACACCATAGGGAACCAATGGCTCTATCAGATGCGTTTTCTGTTCGTGCACACAGGCGCGCGCGCAAAAAAAAAACCGCTTATCTGACATTGCCCTGAAAGTGGCTTTACCGTGGCCAGAAAATAACAGAGAGCTGATACCTCCTCTCCCCACAAGTTGAATATCACGGGAGTTCTGTCATTGGCTGCATTGGAAGGTTTACAGAACATCACAGGCTGACTACAGCCTGTAAACAATACGCAACTAGGGAGACCTGAAGACTCTAGCAGGGGACTTGCTTGAGTTTAGAGGATTATCAGTTCTCGTTGTGTTTTGGCCACAGGAGACTCTTTTTTTAGAGAAAAAATAAGTATCTCCGACAACTCCTTTAAAGCTTTAGTGTCATTTCAGAATGACATGGCAGAAGTTTTCATGGGTGCATATTTGGGTGTTAAAACCCATGCGATCACTGATATACTGATATGAAATGGTAGGAGCACTCAGCTGAGGGCTGTAACTTTTCCACTGTGCTTGGCTGTTCTAGGAGAGGGGGGTTTAGCAGTGTACAGATTCATAGACGATACACCACTCTATGGGATGTGCCCCTTTGGCTGTTAACAGTCTGTCCTTCAGTTTCGTCCCTTTGGTGGTCTTGGTACCCAGACCCCCACCAGTCAACTTCTGATATGCTATTATAACAATTCAGAAGTTTTCTTACACAATAAATACATGCTAATCTTTGCAATGCACATAGTATATAGTCATAAAAATACACAGTAAGCAGCCATGTAAGCACATTTTAAAACAAAAAAAGTTTAGTACGGTGTTAGCCAGTAGAGCAAAATGTGATTGTTCTCGGTAAGAGAAACCACGTAATCTTGTAGATATGATACCTTTTAGTGGCTAACAAAAATATATTATGTTATAGCAAGCTTTCGGACCTCACAGGGTCCTTCCTCAATCAGTAAAAAGGCAGATTATGAAATCAGATTATTAAACCAATGATTTACAATGGTTTGATTTCCCTTCACTCATGCGACGTTGCAAGAACAAAAGAGCAATTTTGCGATGCAATTTTAACATTAGAAAATCCTATTGACTGTCGCTAAAAAATCACGGCACAATCGTGCTCAAAAATCGTGAGCAGCAGCGACGCTTTTGTGAGAAAAAGCAGTGCTGCCGCTCAAAAATCGTGGGAAAAAGACACGCTTTTGCCACGATTTTCTTGCACCGAAATCGCGATCAACCTTGTGGAACTAGTCTAAGCCTAAGGAAGAACCCCGCGTAGGTTTAAAAGCTCACTATACCATCATGTATTTGTGTTAGCCATTAAAAAGTATCATCTACAAGATTATTTGGTTTCTCTTAGTGAGAACAATCACACAGTACATTTTAATACTTGTCTTACACTGATCCTATTTTACATTTTTATTATTATTATGGTTTCTACTAGAATCAGCCAACAAGCCTAACTTCTGAGCTGTGCTCTTAAAATGTAGTGGGACTGTGCATGTTGCAAGGACTATACAATATGGAACTCTCTTAAGGCCTTAGTCAGACGGGCGTTTTTTCGCGCGATTTGCGGATCGCATGACAGATGCGCATCCGCAAATCGCGTGACCGGTGCGCGCAAGTCGCCCGAAAATCGCCCGAAAATCTGCTCCTAGCCTCGTTTCATTAGAAACGGGCCGGAGCTGTCCAGCGCATTGCATTCAATGGAGACGGCAATAGAGCCGGCTCCATTTAAAGCAATGCGCTGCGGGCGAGCCCGGGATGAATTGTCGGTAAGGGCTTAAATATATAAGCCCTTCCCTGCAATTCATCCTAATATGTGTTAAAATAAAAAAAAATTGTATACTCACCTTCTCCCGGCAGCCGGAGCTCCGCACGGCCGTCCTGCAGTGGGTGTGAAGGGGGTGTGAGTCAGACCTGCCCCCTGATTGGCTCAGCGCTGAGCCAATCAGAGGCATGCCTCACTCACACCCATTCATGAATTCATGAATGGATGTGAGTCAGACCTGCCCCTGATTGGCTCAGCGCTGAGAGGCAGCAGTCACTCACCCATTCATGAATTCATGAATGGGTGTGTGAGTGAAACCTGCCTCTGATTGGTCAGGGCTGTGACCAATCAGAGGCAGATCATTCAGCAGGCGGGGATTTTAAAGCCCCGCCGGCTGAATAGTGCCGAGAAGCAGTTCAGGAGAACTGACAGCGGCCGCGGCTGGACTCCGGCTGCAGCGGAAAGGTGAGTATACAATTTTTTTTTATTTTAACACATTTTAGGATGAATTGCAGGGAAGGGCTTATATATTTAAGCCCTTCCCGACAATTCACCCCGCGCACGCCGGCAGCCCACTGCTTTCAATAGAGCGGCTGTATTGCCGGCTCCATTGAATTCAATGGGCAAACATCGTTCTTCTCTGCCACAGCTGTTACAGCTGTGGCAGAGAAGAATGATTTGTCTTCTATATGTTCTCAATGGGGTCGGCGCTGCTGCCGCCGGCCCGGCCTCATTGAGCGCATATAGAGAGGAGAACAGGAATCGCAGATCGCAGATAGGTGCGATCTGCAATTTTTTGTTCTATAATTTATCGGACGAGCGCATAAAAAGCGCTCATGTGTCCGATACCATTGCAAAGCAATGGTTTTATAAAATCGCCGGACGCATGCGCATGCGCAAATCGCGGCTAAAAACGCCCGTCTGACTAAGGCCTAAAGGACTAAGGATGCCTGTCCACGGGCGATATTCTGCAGCAGGGGAGCAGGGGGGGAGAAATGACAGGTCTCTGCGGTGTGCCTATCTGATAGATAGGCTCACCACAGAGAATCACAGCAAATGGCAGCATGCCAAGATTTGAATCCTGCGAGCGGAGAATTGCTATGATTCTCCGCTTGTGGACGTCAGGCTGCGCTTTCTCCAGTTAAGTCTATGGAAAGCGTTCATGCGTTACCCACGGCCGGATTATCGCCTCTGGTAACGCAGTGACATATCGCCCGTGGACAGGTGGCCTAACTGTTGAGGCAATGAGCCAGTAAGGGTTCCTGATAGATTCCAACTATGAAGGCATAAATAAGACACTGGGCTATAATATGACCTGTAACTTATGATTAGTTCAGGATATCTTCAACAATGCATTTACATTATTTTTAGAAAAATTCCTTTTCTAAACTGCAGTATAATTTACAAAATTATCAAGATCATTCAAATCGCTATGCAGACTTGTTTAAAAACTTGTTAGTATTCTCTGATTGGCCAGTTTCAGTAGCTTGCTGCATTTTTAACTCCTCGCCTTCTTAAAGATGTCAGTAACAATAGAGTTCTACCTGTGAACAAATCTAAATTCATTGTGCATGCTATATAGGAATATAAAAGTATGTTCACATAGGGCATAAATACTGTGGAATGTCCACATGAAAATCTGTAGCATTTATACTACAGGCCATTCAGTTGAGATTTAACAAATCTCATCCTTCTGGTGCAGAAAAAAGCTGAAATCTTCTGTGCAGAATTGACAAACCGTTCTTTTTTTCAATCAGTTGTTTGCTATGGAGTTGACCACTGTTAGGCCCCATTCACTTGAGTGCTCTTTTAGCGCAGTATAGGCACGTCGAAAGATGTTGCACTAAAGATCGCGTGAACGGGTGATTTCCAGCTATTTTAATTAGCTGTGAAATTGCCCATTCACACGATCGTATGTGTGTGGTGCGTGTTATCCAGCTCCCATAGGAGTCTATGGAAACTCCTGCACATCACGCACCAAAGATAGATCAGGCCCTATCTTTTCTCGCAGCACAGACCTTAGATGTGGGTATTGTACCCACATATGTCCTATCTTTGTTGGGTGTGAGTATGTAACGCGCCTAAAATTACTTAATCTGAACGGTTCTATAGGAAATCATTGGTTCTCATAGAAATACTTTCTTTGCGCACCTCTAATGTGCTAAAACAGCGCTCGTGTGAACGAGGCCTTAGGTGCAGATTTTGCCGCTGTGGATTCACTGCGGATTAGTTCAGCCATGTGAACATACCCTTCGGTTGCTTTCACACAGCCAAGAAAATTGCACAAGATTTGTGCATTGCGAGACGCACAAATCTCTCATGAATATGAACCCCATACTTTTGAATGAGCGATTTTTCTTTTACAGCATCGTGGTGCAGGAAAAAATCACGAGGTGTCCTATCTTTGGGTGTTACCTCGGATCTCTTCACCCATTATTTTCAATGGGGCAGGCAAAGCATCACACAGCATAGGAGGTTACGTGAGTGCGATGCGATGCTAGGTTTCCCACTGAAAACAATGGTAAACACTTGCTGATCAGCTGCGCTGCGCCAAAGGATCACTACTTACCTGAAGCGATGCAAGGTATTTTTTAACACGAAAAAGCCTCGCATTAGTGGAGACTTCACACATTGGCAAGAGTGATATCGCACTCACCCCTTTGAAATTAGCCTTAGGTTGTATTACATGATCCTAGCAGGGGGAACTATGCTGATTGCAGCCGGAACCTGGACTCATTAGTTAAATATCTATGACAAGTCCAGATGTCGGCTGCAATCTGCATTTCTCTTTCTGTATTTAGCAGCCAGGAGACACTGCCATATAATACACCCTGAGGGCAGCTTCAGACTGGCGCGTGTACTGTTGCCATGCGGGGAAAAAATTGCTCGTTTGTATGACCCCATTCAAAAGATTTTCTCGGTTGTGTGAAGCCGGCCTTAATGAAAGCAAGCTGCAATATCAGATACAAACTGAACTGTTTTTCTGATCTTGGACAAGCTTTTTAATTCTGCTTTATGATTAACTTTCTGGTAAAAGTAAAGTAGTTGTATCTGCACTATTCCAGACAATTAATGAAGTGTATCTCCAAAATAGGATTCAACTGATGCGAGATGGAATTGATACACATTTCTTTCTACCTTAGGCTGCCTGTCCATGGGCGTTGCAGTATCCCACGGTATCCCACGAAGCTGCTGCCCGGGAGCAGGAGCCTGCAGACGGATCTCCACAGTGAGCCTATCTAACAGAAAATCTCACTGCGGAGAATCGCGGCAATTCGCAGCATGTTGTGATTTGCCGGCCGCAAGCGGAGAATCGCTATGATTCTCTGCTGGTGAACAGGGTGGCTGCGCTTTCCATAGCAAAGCTATGGAAAGCGTGCATTGCGTTCCCCGCGGCCTGATTATCGCGGCCTCCATCAAGACACTTCCCTATCTGTTGGCTGAGAGGAAAGTTGGAGGGAGACACAATGGGTCTGGCTTTCTGCTGCTTTTGTTTTTCTAAATAGAGCACAAATATATTCTGCCAAACTTCATAATTCCGGGAGTAAATATAATGACAGAGCTGACTTTAGGGTTGTGCTGCCTATGCAGTTGCACAAGGCACTTCAGTGTTTCAGCTGATGGGGGCTCCACTTGGGCAAGCCTGCCATTTTTTACACCAGTTTCCCTCTTGCTTCCCTGAATCTGGCTAAGGTAAGGACTAGAGATGAGCGAGCACGCTCGGATACAGCAGTTACTCGAGTGAGCATCACTCTTCTCGAGTAACTGCTTACTGGACCGAGCATGCTCGGGGAGGGGGGGGGGGCGGCGGTTTGTGAGCGGCGGGGGGAGAGAGATTTCTCTCACTCCCCCCCCCCCCCCCCCCCCCGCTACCCCCTGCCGCTCACCCCCGGCTCCTACCGCTTTAGTACTGTGCTTTCTTGGGCTAATATATCAAAGAATGAGTATTTATTATCTATCCACATAAGTAATAAATGTTTAACCCCAATTCCAAAAATGTTGGGATGTTGTGTAAAATGTAAAGAGATGTAAAGAATGAAAGAATCCAATGATGTGGACATCTCATATAACCATATTTTAATCTCCATAGAACACATATCAGGAGGGGAAAGTGAGACATTTTAGCATTTTGCTTATAAAAAGTAACTTCTATAGTAATTCATAGTAGCTACACAACTCAAAAAAGTGGGGCCAGAGCCATGTCTACCGTTGTGTACCATTCCCTCTTCTTTTTACAACAGTCTGTAAACATCTGGGAACTGAGGAGAACAATTTGCTGGAGTTTTGGGAGAGGAATATTGTCCCATTCTTATCTGATGTAGGATTCTATCGGCTCAACAGTCATGGGTCGTCTTTGCTGGATTTTTTTGTTTTAGAATGCGCCAAATGTTTTCTATTGTTGTAAGGTCTGGATTGCCAGTTCAGCACCCGGACTCTATTTCTGTGAAGCCTTGCTGTTGTGATGGATGCAGTATGTGGGTTAGCATTGTCTTGCTGAAATATGCAAGTCTTTCCATGAAAGAGACATTGTGTGGATGGGAGGATATGTTGTTTTAAAACCTCTATATAATAATCGGCATTGATAGTGCCTTTCAAGATGTGTAAGCTGCCCGTGATGTAGGCATTAGCTCTTTGCAATCCAATTTTGGATTCAGGGTTTTCCAGGGGGCTTTCTCTTTCTGCCATTATACAATAGCGCGATCTGCTGGCTAGAGCCAGTACTGCGGTGTGTGACATGCTGGAGTGGCCCCCTTCAACAGAGCGGCCAGTAATCTACAGTAAGAATACCCTGCCGACCGTCTTCCGACATCGGCGCTGTACAGGCTTCAATCAGAATGTCTTTAGACGTCAGGCAGTGAATTGGAAAGGGTTAATACACCATCATATCATCAGAGAAAGCACGTCTGATAGAACCATTGGTTCCCTATGTAGTGTTCACATGTCAATCTTTTACAGGTGCTAAATACTTGCACCTGCAAAAGATAGGACATCCCTGCAGCCGCAAGGTCCGTACAGCACTGTCACAGTGTGTAGTGACAAGGGGACTCCCCGCGAGGATCACGAGTTTCTCCCATTGTTTTCAATGGGGCCGGCGCTTGAATGACAGGTAAGCGCTGCTTCTGATTGGTCACAACACTCAGCCAAACAGAGGCAGCGCTTTTTGGAGACAGAATTATTAAATCCCCGACCTCCAGAATACAGGTGAAGAGCTGGACAGTGCTTCTAGGTGAGTTAATTTTTATTTTTATTTTTTAACAGCTAGGGATGATTTTATGGGTAGGGCTTATATTTCAAGTCCTCCACACTTCCCCACCTCCAACCCCCAGCACTGGCCCCACTAAAAGCAATAGGATAGCCTTTCGGTCCTCTGCCACAGCTGTGGCATGGGATTCTTTCGTGCCTGTGGGGATTCCCATCATCATTGTGACAGTGCTGTCACTGTGCGAGCAGCTGCACTTCTACAAGCACAGCTGCTCCAGTAAACAGGCATCTGAAACTTTGCCTGTTGAAGGCCTGCATGCTCTGTTTTGGGCACATGTAAAAAAAAACCAAAAAACGGATCTTCAGTCATGCGAATTTTGCTCATTCGTGGAGTGCATTTTTTTTTCACACAAAGGCGCACAAAAAAAACGCTCATCTGACCAGGCCCTTACTCTGAATGTACTGATAAAATGTGTACAGAAAAGTCCATACACAAGTGATCTGATTATAGTTACAGCTCATAAAGGTCTGGGGGAGAGACACTGAAGGGAGACGGAGGCAGAGATACACTAAGAAGTGTTCTAGCTCACTCCATTACCACAGTGAAAGCTTCACTGCTCGGTACTTCTGTACAATGTCCCCCATGATGTTGCTGCAGAGAAAAGATCCTGCTGCCCTATGTGTGCAGTGCATGGCACACATTATAGCATCTAGATTCCACTTCCTTCTCGAGCTGGGTTCATGGAAAAGGTCAGTCAGAGATTGATCCAACAGAAGGGGAAAAAAGCCTAAAAATTGCATTGTGTAAGTTGTATAATGGCTAGAAATGCTGTTATTCCTCATGTACACATGGCAGCTTATTCAGAAAGGACATCCAAAAATTTTGTTACTCTTTAAATACATGAAAAATTAATGGCAGAATGATTGCAGACATCATAAGGCTCAGTGCACATTGCTCCTTAGCCCTAAGTTTGGCACATGTATGCTGGGAAGAGTGCCCAGCATGTAAGTTAAATGTATCCCTAGGGTTCCAGTCACCTGATGAACGCCAAAAGTGTTTCCTTTTGGCCTTTTTTGGGGTGGTATGTGTTGGTACGCCTGTTTTTTTCAACTATTTAAAATAGTACAGTATACTATCTTCAGTCCTGTGACAAGTCTATGGGAGAGCGCGTACGTGACTCTGAAAAGAGTCAGCTTTTTCGGCCGCATGCAGACTTCAGAGGAGGACACTGCTTAATGGTCCTGGGAGACGTGACAGTTTCCGTTTAACCTCCTCAGAACATGGCCTGGTTTGGTGTTGAGGAGGCAACGATTTTTGGGAGATTTTCAGCTCCAGTTTTCTAAAGCCATAACTTTTTTATTTTTCCATCAACATGGCCAACATATGAGGGCTTGTTTTTTGTGTGGTAAACTGTAGTTTTTATTGGTGCCATTTTTGGTTACATAGACTATATTGTAAAACTTTTATAAAATTTTTTATGATCGCAGGAAGAGAAAACACATCAATTGTGCCATTGTTTTTTGTGGAGAGGTTTTTACATGGTTAATCATGCAGCATAAACAACATAATACTTTTTTTTTCTGCGGGTTGGTACGATTACAACAATACCAAAATTATTATTTTTTTTTTTTAGGTTTTTCCACTTTTCCACAATAAAAACCCTTTTTTGGAAATTATTTGTTTTTCTAAATTCATTCAAAGTCCTACAATTTTTTTTATTTTTCTATGGACGGAGCTCAGTGAGGGCTGGTTGTTTTTTGTAAACTCTTTTTTTATTAGCATTTTTCCATAATATACAGACATAAGCAGGCAGTAATAATGGCATATATTCTAAAATCACATACCATGCATTTCCTGTAACATTGGTTATGTCTTAATATTTCTCTTAACACATTTGAATATTGTTTTAACCTTCCCAATTTTATATTCTGTGCGTACATAGTTATGCCTAACTCATACTTTCACACTACCTTCTCTATTCCCCCTTCCCTTACCTTCCAAACTTCCCAATACCATCCTTAGAATAACAATAACTAATATCAATCCAGCAGTGAACACTATTAGCGATCTTTTTCCTTCCTTCTATGCTATGTTATCTTTAAATTTCCCAGCTGGTTCCCGTCGTCTTGAGTATAGTACATGGGGCTTGCGATTCCACGCGCTGCTCTATCTCCACTCTCTCCATTTTCAAGAGATATTTTAGCTGCTGTTAAGTATCATTTATCCCCGGGGGTTTGGCTTGCAACCAATTGTTCAATGAACACCTCTTACTTATCAAGAGAACAGTATGTATCATATTGGCCCTTCTCGTCTGATCCAGGAGAGAGTGGAATATGTATATTTGTGGTGTTAACTGTAAGAACAGACCTCCAATATCTTGCACCAACTTTTGAATCTTGGGCCCAGTACTTTTTGATCTTAGGACAGTGCCAGACGCCATGTAGGAAGTTAGATTTTGGCAGGGAGCATCTAGGGCACGCTTGCAACCCAGTTGGACCACTGGGATTCTGGGGCCTGTCAAACTCATAGGTTGCCCAATGCATAATTTTTAAAGTATGTTTCTCGCCTTCGTTCATTTGACACGGCTTTCCTCACAGAAATCCAACCTTTAATTATCTCTTGGGGTATCTCCGAATCTCGGAGATCTCGCGTCCATTTCTTGAAAAAAATAGAGCTGTCCACTGTCATCCACCCTTCTCTGAATCTAGAATACAAGAATGAGATTGATTGTTTTTGTAAAGAATTCCTGTCTAGGATATCAATAGGATTAAGTATCTCTTTCTTAGATACATCAAGTAGTCTTTCCCATAGGAAATTTTGCAACTGTGTGTATTGAAGCAAGTTAGACGTGGGTAAATTGTATTCCTCAAACATTTCCTTAAACGTCTTGTATCTTGGTGCTTCCGGGTGAAAAAGATGTTGAACCTTCATAATACCTTTATTTGGCCATTTTAAACTTTTTATTGTCCCGCCCCTCCTTGAATGCTGGGTAATAAATAAATAATAATTTTTTTATACTAATAGGGGAAAAAGCACAAATTTTTTTTTTTTTAATTTTGACACTGTTTCGATCTTTTTTTTAACTTTTTTGTGTCCCTGTGGGGGACTTGCACCATAGCATCTATGATCGCTATTATAAAGCATTACAGGACTTCTGTCCTGCAATGCCTTATCACTTGTTATAGCGATCATAGGCACTATGCAGGACACCTGTATTTGGAGTCCTGTTGCCACTGCAACCCACTGGGCTCTCCGCGATTGTCCGATGATGTCACAGAGGGAGCGCACTATTGGTGACAGCCGTCTCCCGCTGCCGGACAACCCGGATCTCTTCCCGATCTCGTGCCATCCTCAGGGTGTAACTGTACGTCTTGTTGCACTAAGTTCCACCCTGCCAGGACGTACAGTTACGCCCTGTGACGTTAAGGGGTTAAAGGGGTTGTCCCGCGAAAGCAAGTGGGGTTAAGCACTTCTGTATGGCCATATTAATGCACTTCGTAATATACATCGTGCATTAAATATTGGCCATACAGAAGTTATACACTTACCCCCTCCGGTGTTGGCGTCCCCGTCTCCATGGCTCCGACCGAAGCCTTCTTCTCCCTCGATTAGACGCGCTTGCGCAGTCTGCCCTTTTCTGTCCGACTCCGGCATGCTCGCGCCGCAGAGGTCTTCTGCGCATGCGCAGAAGACCTGTGCGGCACGAGCACGCCGGAGCGGCCCCTTCAGCGCAAGCGCGTCTAATCGAGGGAGAAGAAGGCTTCGGTCGGAGCCATGGAGACGGGGACGCCAACACCGGAGGGGGTAAGTGTATAACTTCTGTATGGCCAATATTTAATGCACGATGTATATTACAAAGTACATTAATATGGCCATACAGAAGTTCTTAACCCCACTTGCTTTCGCGGGACAACCCCTTTAAGGCTTCTGCCATCTGTTTTACAAGCTTCCTCATGTCTTAATTGCTATTTTTGTCATTACTTCAGCACATGGATACATCAGGCATTTTCCTTCAGCATTCCAGGAATTCTTGGCATCCTTATTACTGTGCATATGTTACTGACAGACATCTTTGGCCCCTTGCTTCTGAATCCCATCCCACTCTCTGTAGCAGCACAAAGACTCCAGACCAGACCCCCTAAATTAATTTAGACCCCAGACTGCAAAATCAACTTACCCCAGAAAAGAATCTCAAATTAATTCATACCATACCATATCCTTTAAACAGGCATCGAGGTGTTCAGTTACCTGCTGTTGGCAGCTCAGCTAAATCTAAGACTGGCTGCACATGAGCGGGTCGGAATCCGGTTGTGACCCCATGTACCTGCAAATTCTGTAATGCATATCGACGGCAGCGACTCGTAGATGGTCATGTGCAGTATAAATGTCAAAAATTGTTTCCCGCACCATTGCAATTCGTATCCGCGAGCATGAAGGAAAAAGCGAAAGTATATAACTTTCAATGCATGCGATGTGCTGCGGATCCTCTGTGCGAACGCTGTTCGCGGATTCCGTAATAGGAATCTTGTTGTGTGAAGCCAGCCTAAGGCCTCCTTCCCACGAGCGTGACGGGCTCCGCCGCGTAATATTGCGCAGTGAAGCCCGTCACGGCGCCCCCCAGAACCCGCCCGCCCGCCCACCGCCGCCGCGTCACCGCCCGTCACCGCCCACCGCCGCCGCGTCACCGGCCGTGTCACGTGCGTGGCCGGCCGTGTCACGTGACGCGGCCGGCCGCGTCATATGGCGTCATATGACGCGCGGCGGTGGGCGGGAAAGCGTTTTTTCACGCTATCTCCTGCTGGTTACAGCGGGAGATAGCGTGAACGGACGGCTTCCATTGACTGCAATGGAAGCCGTCAGCGCGTACAGCCCGTCCTCACCCGCAGAAAATAGAGCATGCTGCGGGTGAGGACGGGAGAAATCGCGGTGCGTAATTCCGCGGTGGAATTACGCATCGTGAGCATTGTGCTATTAGGTTCAATAGAACCTAATAGCAGGGTGCAACGCAGCGGATTTTTGCCGCGAATTTACGCGGCGTAAATCCGTTCGTGGGAAGGAGGCCTAAGGGTAGGTGCTTATAATATTGTAATTCTGTTCTCTACATCTTTATTTGCTTGTATGGACTTTGACACTTTATTGGTAAACAGCATTACTGTTATTATTGCCCATATCTGTAGTTTACATTTTGGGCTATTTATGTTTATATTTTGGATTGTATCAGGCTTTTTGTCGTTAACCCCTAAAGGACATGGCCCATTTTGGAGTTGAGGACGTAACAATTTTTTGGAGATTTTCATCTCCACTTTTCAAGAGTCATAACTTTTTTATTTTTCCATCGACATGGCTGTATGAGGGCTTGTTTTTTTGTGGCGAACTGTAGTTTTTATTGGTGCCGTTTTTGGGTGCATATAACTGTATTGTAAAACTTTTATAAATTTTTTTATGATCGCAGGAAGAGAAAACACATTAATCCTGCCATTGTTTTTTGTGTTGGGTTACAGCGTTAATCATGCATCATAAATGACATAATACATTTTCTGCGGGCCGATATGATTACAGTGATGGCAAAATTCTTATTTTTTATTTTTGGTTTTTCCACTTTTCTGCAATAAAAACCCTTTTTTGGAAATTATTTGTTTTTCTAAATCGCTGCATTCAAAGTCCTATAACATTTTTTATTTTTCCATGGACGGAACTCTCTGAGGGCTTGTTTTTTGTGTAATGATCTGTAGTTTTTATGGGTACCATATTGGGGCACATACGACTTTTTTGATCACTTTTACAGCTTTTTTGGGAGGCAAAATGTAAAAAATAAGCATTTTGCCTCCGTTTTTAGGGTTTTTTTTACGCTTTTTGCCGTGCAAGTTAAAAAGCATGTTTATTTTCTTTTGCGAGTTGTAACGGATACGACAATACCAAATATGTGGAATTTTAAGTTTTAACATTTTTTTTATATTAATAGGGGGAAAAGCACAATAAAAGGGTTGTTTTTTTTACTTTTATTTTGACACTGTTTTGATGTTCTTTTTACACTATTTGTGTCTCTGGGGGGGACTTGCACCATTTTACCTTTGACCGCTAGTTATAGCGATCATAGACACTGGCAATGCAAGATTACATCGCGAGAGTCCGATGATGTCACAGATGGAGCACGCTCCTTCTGTGAACCATTTACATGCTGTGATCTACATAGATTGTGGCGTGTAAGAGGTTAACAGCAGGGGTCACTGTCCCAATGCACCCTCACTGTTGCAGCGTGAGGCCGTCTATCGGTGACAGCCAGCTCTCGCTGCCAGATAGCGTGGAATCTCTTCTGATTTTGTGCTATCTTCAGGGCGTAACTGTACATCCTGTTGCGCTAATTACCACCCTGCCAGTTACGCCCTGTGGCATTAAGGGTTTAATGTGACCATTATATTTGGTTGATCCCAGTTATCATTTTCGTGTTTTTGGTTTAAAAATTTTGATGTTACACCTACATTATTTATTAATGTTGTCATTTTATGGACTTACTGCCTTCATCTGTACATAGTAGAGAAACTGTTACTATCTTGTATTTCATTCTCTACTCTTCTTTTATTATCTTTTTAACAACTATGTAAGGGCTTATTCAGACGACCGTATATCGGCCGGGTTTTCACGCCCAGCCGATATACGGCGTCCCTCCCTGCAGGGGGAGGAGGTTGTAAGTGACGGGAGCAGTGCACTGAGCTCCCGCCCTCTCTCTTCCCCATGGCACTATTTGCAATGGGAGTGGGCAGGATGTGGGCGGAGCTAAGCCTTTTCTTTTGTTTTCCCCTTAGCTCCGCCCACATACTGCCCCCCCTGCCATTGCAAATAGTGCCGTAGGGTAAAGAGGGGGCGGGGCATGGGCGGAGCTCAGTGCACTGCTCCTGGCTCTTCCAGCCTCCTCCCCCTGCATAGAGGTACACCGTATATCAGCCAGGCGTGAATACCAGGCCAATATATAGTCGTCTGAATAAGCCCTAAGGCCGACTTCTCATGGGCGTAAGCATTTTTGCATGTGTGCGTATTTTACTGCATTTTTTGCATGTGCATGTCTTTCATATTTGTGCTTGCAAAAAAACATGCAGTCCCATTGATTTCATTTTAATTAGTTTAGTATGTGCACGAATTAAAATAGAACATGCTGCATATTTTTGGCGTAAATGAAATGCATGCACTAAATATGCTCATGTGAACGAACCCATTTAAATTAATGGATTCTATTCACTGCGTACTGCGTGCGCAAATTTTTCACGTGCAATACGCAGCTCAAATGTGTTAGTGTAAATAAGTCCTTAAAGTGATACCTGTTAATGCATACTAATAAAGCTATGTATAAATGTGTGTGGGTATATTTTGTGAATGGATGACAGGAGTCATAGTGGATGGGGGTATATTTCTGCCAGATTCCTATCTTTCTGTGAATCAGCAGGGAGCAAGGTCCCCTTCTATCTAACTAATGGCCAGCTCCAGTGTATGGCTGGCTGCATACCAATGCGTTGGATTTAGGATTTAGGATTCCATAGCAGAATCTGACCTTGTGCCCGGTCGGCATCCACACGTACCTCTCATTTCTTTTCTCTTGTGTGCTGCGCATGGTCTGGACGGCTTACCGTCAAACACGCGCAGTATAGCCTAGCGATGACGCAGAATCCGCTACCTTTCTGCAATGTCAATTGCGGAAGGGCTGAAGGTTGGACTGCTTCCATTGACTTCAATGGAAGCCATCCGCATGGAATCTGCTCATAGAGCATGCTGCGATTTTTTCCTCCGTGAGCGGAAAATTGCAATTGATGTCCGCTCATATATTTGCTCCGAGATCCGGAGGCGGACGCCCGCTTAGGAGTTTGCAATGCAAATCAGGCCATGTTAAAAAGGCAGAGGAATTGTCAGCATTTCTCTCTGCCCTGGGGATTCAGACATGCAACATTGTGGGAGCCGACATGCTGCAAGAAACCTGTGTGAGTACAATATTTGGGTTGCTTATATGATAAGGCTGGAGCGTGTAGTCCTCCAGTTGGCAGTTACATCTGTTTTGTTTTTGGAAAGTTAAACTTGGACAGTAAGATTTTAGTTTTTATATAATCACCTAAGGATGCTGATATCTGGATAGCTACACCGCAAGTTATGGGAAATAAACGCCACCTTGAGTTTGGAAAGCCCTGTCCTGGCTGCTTGCATTGAAGGTGTGACCTCTGGTACCCATCCCTGACGATCCCCAGCTAATCCCCTCACTGTATTTCTATATAATTCTGTCTGTGATTGTCTGTGTTAATGTGAAAGGTTGTGGAAGGGCTTTTTTGTCATGAGTTTTGCAGTTTTGCTTAGTGTTCTATGTATTTGTGGAGCGATCCCATAATTGTAGAGTAAATAAATCAGACCCCAGGCCTGAGAAAAAAAAGTGGATTCACTGTGCCATACCCTCGTTCGGTTATGTGGCAGCTAATACTACAAATAGATCAGAATGCAATAACTGAGCCTTTAAAAGGAGGCTTTGGAGTGTGTGAATAGAGACGTAAGCAGTAGGCATTGCCAAAGTCAGGGCAGCCAGCATAAACTTCAGTACGGGGATCAGACAAGAGGTCAGGGCTGGTAGAACAGGCACAATACAATAAACAGGGTCCGTGTAGGCCGTTGGCAGAGAGAGAGTAGCCAAATCATTTACCTTGCAATAGAAAATATAATCGTATACACATGATTATTCATTGTACAAGTACAAGAAGGGCTTGGATGCCTATCTTAAAAGATATAATATCACAAATTATGAGTACTAGATTTCAGGAGATGGGATGCTGATCCAGGGGTTTATTCTGATTGTCATATAAATCCCAGTTTTGCTTTCCTCTGTATCAACATGGTAAGACATAGGTTGGACTTAGAGCTGTCTATTTTTCAACCATATCAACTATGTAACTATACACTGATCAGTTATAACACTAAAACCACTGGGTGGTGAAGTGAATACCATTGATTAACTCATGACAATAGCACTTGTAAAAAGGTGAGATATTTTTGACAGCAGGTGAAAAATAAGCGTAAAGATTTGCGTGATTTTGACTAGGGCCAAGGCTAGACGACTGCGGCAAATCATCTTTACAACAATACGTCTTGTGTGCTGCTCTTGGTATACTGCAGTAGCACCTGCCAGGTGAACTGGCAACAGGATTATGGACATCCAAGGGTTATTGATGCACATCCACAGCAAAGGGTAGCCACTCTGCTATGTGCCTTCACAAATTGCTAAACACACTTATGCTGGTTATGCTAGTTATCAGAACACACAGGGGGGTATTTACTATGGCTTTTATGCCTGAATTCAAATGTTAAAAAGTTGGAAGGTTTGTTGTAAGGCCTGTTTGTGACAAAATATTGACATTCCTAGTCTTTGCCACTTTCTCGTAAAGGTGTGTGGTCGCCCGTACCGACAAATTTATGTGTAATTTATTCCTAAAGCTGCCGTAAATTATACATAAAAATGTATAACCGATCGGACCTGGCGTACATTTCTGAGAAGACTTACAAAGGTACCGAGATGCGCCCAATACATGAAGAGGTGTGCCCTTTTTCATGTATTAGGTGTACCGTGCCCCAGGGTAAATTATACTAAGATTGGCATTGGAAATGCCGTTCTTCGTAAATTTACCCCATTGTGTATTGCAGCTTGCTGCCTATGGGGCTATGTAACTGCAGAGCAGTCAGCATGCTCATGCTGACCTCTGCCATTGCGCCAAGTGTCTACAATCGTTACTTGAGTTTCAGACATGGATAATGGAGCAATGGAAGAAGTGGTCTGTTCTGAGGAATAACGGGTTCTTTTTTATTATGTGGACAGCCAAGTGTGAGTGCATCACGTACCTGGGAAAGAGATGACACTAGGATGCACCATGAGAAGAAAGCAAGGTAGGAGAGGGGCATGCAAAAGGAGCCACACTGCTGGCGTGCACGTGGATTTTGAAGGGACACAGCGCAGAAGTCTGGTGATTACATGACAACGCTCCCTGGAGAACCCTGTTTTCTGACCTTTGAGTCACATAGCATAGTTTATGGGGTTCGAAGGTCAGCACAGGTTTCCTTTAAATAAATAAAAACCTAAAACCTATTGCTATCTTAATTCAGCCAAAAACTGTAGCAGAGAAAGTTAACTAAAAATTAAAGACGTCTATTCTCATTAGACTAAAGTTGATGAAAATGGACGATTTTAGCCAAGACAATTCTCTGTCTGGTGAAATTTACCAACAATTGATTCCACCATCAGCCAGCTGAAACACAGTCATCATCTGGAAAGAAGTCAACTATTTTTTTAATTTTCGTCCAATAGTTAGACAAAAGATCTTTTCGGGTTCCCCCTGTGATATATTGTTTTCAGGCTGCAGCAGCCTATATATGGGATGTCACAGGCTACTGCAGCGAATCACAGAGCTCAGAGGAACAGCAATACGTTGCTGGGCTCTGTGATTGTGCTGAAGCAGCTTGCGACGTCCCTTACATACTGCAACCTGTAAACAGTACATCACAGCAGAGACCAGTGGCTGTGGCATGGAAAAGGCAAAGACCTGGGAGAGGTGGGTATAAGCTTTTTTTTTGCCATGGGAAGCATATTTTTAAAATAAAAATTTATCTCTGACAACACCTTTAACTTCTTAAGGGGTGATAGGTGCCAATAAAAGACTCTGATTTTCTGACAGTAATAGGATATTAAGGGGTTGAAGAATTTAATATTTTTAATTCTCTGACTTAGTAGATCTGGAGTTTTGTTAGGATGGAGAGTATTCAGAGAACTATAAAATGTACAAAACTCTGGCTATTTCTTTCAAAGTTGAGTAAGGAACTCCAGTAGTAGAATTTATCTATATATATAAAAATGAATGTATGTCTGTGTGCGTGCGTGCGTGCGTGTCTGTTTGTCCTTTATGCGCTACTACACCATTCATCCGATCGCCATGAAACTTTGGGAAGTTGTTAAGTACACTCCTGGGAAGATTATAGGCATAGTACAACTATCCTACGATAAATGTCGCGCGAGCGTCGTCGAAAGCTAGCCCCCCCCCCCCACGTAGATCGAATAAGTAAGCCACCTGCTATTGTGATGTCATCACTGATGTCATCAACATCGGACGTCCTTGAACATGCCCCAACATGTTCTATAAAGCTGCATTGTGAGACCTCCTGCTCATATACTAATATATTAAACAGACGACCTCCTCCTCATATACTAATATATTACACAGACGACCGCCTCCTCATATACTAATATACATCTATATATATAAAAATGAATGTATGTCTGTGTGCGTGCGTGCGTGCGTGTCTGTTTGTCCTTTATGCGCTACTACACCATTCATCTGATCGCCATGAAACTTTGGGAAGTTGTTGAGTACACTCCTGGGAAGATTATAGGCATAGTACAACTATCCTACGATAAATGGCGCGCGCGCGAGCGTCGTCGAAAGCTAGGCCCCCCCCCCCACGTAGATCGAATAAGTAAGCCACCTGCTATTGTGATGTCATCACTGATGTCATCAACATCGGACGTCCTTGAACATGCCCCAACATGTTCTATAAAGCTGCATTGTGAGACCTCCTGCTCATATACTAATATATTAAACAGACGACCTCCTCCTCATCTATATATATAAAATTGAATGTATGTCTGTCTGTGTGCGTGCGTGCGTGTTTGTCCTTTATGCGCTACTACACCATTCATCCGATCGCCATGAAACTTTGGGAAGTTGTTGAGTACACTCCTGGGAAGATTATAGGCATAGTACAAATATCCTACGATAAATGGTGCGCGAGCGTCGTCGAAAGTTACGCCCCCCCCCACGTAGATCGAATAAGTAAGCCACCTGCTATTGTGATGTCATCACTGATGTCATCAACATCGGACGCCCTTGAACATGCCCCAACATGTTCTATAAAGCTGCATTGTGATGTCATTAAGGCTCTATTATGACACGTACAGCTTGGAACCACTAGAGCACGCCAGCCAATTACCATTGGAGTTGGAAGTGGGTAAACAAGTACTAGGATATCTTCCTAAGAAGCCACAGCAGCCGGATAAATTGTATGTTCCACCCAACGGCTATTTTATTCAGCCCGCAAGGGGGAAGCAGCGGCCTACAAAATCTAATTCTCTCATTTCCTGATGTCATAGATAGATAGATAGATAGATAGATAGATAGATAGATAGACTGTATGCAATAACCCTGATAGATAGCTAGATAGATAGATAGATAGATAGATAGATAGATAGATAGACTGTATGCAATGACACGTACAGCTTGAAACCATAAATACTAGAGCACGCCAGCCATTTACAGTCAGTCTCCATTGAAGTTGGAAGTGGGCAAACATGTACTAGGGCAGTGATGGCGAACCTTTTAGGGACCGAGTGCCCAAACTACAACCCAAAACCCACTTATGTATCGCAAAGTGCCAACACGTCAGGGGGCAGGGCTTATCACAACGTATGATTTTACCCCCGTCGTTCTAAAAAGGACAAGGCTGTTTCAGAATAGACCGGGTGCAGATTCTGACTGCTTTTTGGACGCGGAAATACTGCAGAATGTCCTCAGCGGAGATTTCTGTGGAAAATTCTGCAGCATTTCCGCATCTAAAAAGCAGTCAAAATCTGCACCCGGTCTATTCTGAAAGAGCCCTGCCCATTTCTGCCACATGTACACATACCCCAGCGGTAATAGTGACACCTTCACCCCAGCGATAATAGTGACATCCCACAGCAGTAATAATAGTGACACTCCCCCCATTAGTAATAAGAGTGACATACCCCAGCGGTAAACCTCAGTGGTCGCTGCTGCCGTCATCTAGATATATAAAAACGTAGTATGTATGTATGTCTGTCTTCGCAGCAACGCGCGAACATGCCCCAACATGTTCTCATAAGCTGCATTGTGATGTCATTAAGGCTCTATTATGACACGTACAGCTTGGAACCACTAGAGCACGCCAGCCAATTACCATTGGAGTTGGAAGTGGGTAAACAAGTACTAGGATATCTTCCTAAGAAGCCACAGCAGCCGGATAAATTGTATGTTCCACCCAACGGCTATTTTATTCAGCCCGCAAGGGGGAAGCAGCGGCCTACAAAATCTCATTCAGGTAGGTAGGTTCAGTTCTTGGAGGTTGGGGAATGCTTATGGGCAAGGCCTTATGTCTCATCCCAACTCGATTATTCAATTCTAAGCGCAAAAGAATTAGCGTCCAAATTTTATGTACGGAATTTAATTCTCTCATTTCCCAATGTCATAGAAACTTGAAATTTGGCTCGAGCATTGATTATGTCATAAATAGGAAAAGTTAATGGGTCCCAACTCGATTATTCAATTCAAAGCGCCAAAGAATTAGCGTTCAAATTTTACGTACGGAATCTAATTCTCTCATTTCCTGATGTCATAGATAGATAGATAGATAGATAGATAGATAGACTGTATGCAATAACCCAGATAGATAGATAGATAGATAGATAGACAGACTGTATGCAATGACACGTACAGCTTGGAACCATAAATACTAGAGCACGCCAGCCATTTACAGTCAGTCTCCATTGGAGTTGGAAGTGGGCAAACATGTACTAGGCTATCTTCCCAAGAAGCCACAGCAGCCGGATAAATTGGATGTTCCACACAACGGCTATTTTATTCAGCCTGCAAGGGGGAAGCAGCGGCCTACAAAACCTCAGTGGTCGCTGCTGCCGTCATCTAGATATATAAAAACGAATGTATGTATGTCTGTCTGTCTTCGCAGCAACGCGCGACGGGTACGCTAGTATACTAATATATTACACAGACGACCGCCTCCTCATATACTAATATATTACACAGACGACCTCCTCCTCATATACTAATTCTATGCGCAAAAGAATTAGCGTCCAAATTTTACGTGCGGAATCTAATTTTCTCACATAGAAACTTGAAATTTGGCACGGGCATTGAATATGTCATAAATAGGAAAAGGTAATGGGTCCCAACTCGATTATTCAATTCTATGCGCCAAAGAATTAGCGTCCAAATTTTACGTACGGAATCGAATTCTCCCGCTTCTTAATGTAATAGAAATGTGAAATTTGGCAGGAGCATTGATTATGTCATAAATAGGAAAAGTTAATGGGTCCCAACTCGATTATTCAATTTTATGCGCAAAAGAATTAGCGTCCAAATTTTACGTACGGAATCTAATTTTCTCACTTTCTGGTGTCATAGAAACTTGAAATTTGGCACGAGCATTGATTATGTCATAAATAGGAAAAGCTAATGGGTCCCAACTCGATTATTCAATTCTATGCGCAAAAGAGTTAGCGTCCAAATTTTGCGTACGGAATGTAATTTTCTCACATAGAAACTTGAAATTTGGCACGGGCATTGAATATGTCACAAATAGGAAACGCTAATGGGTCCCAACTCGATTATTCAATTCTATGCGCAAAAGAATTAGTGTCCAAATCTTACGTACGGAATCTAATTTTCTCGCTTCCCAATGTCATAGAAACTCGAAATTTGGCATGAGCATTGAATATGTCATAAATAAGAAAAGTTAATGGGTCCCAAATCGATTATTCAATTCTTCAATGTCTTCGCAGCAACGCGCGACGGGCACGCTAGTCTATATATATAAAATTGAATGTATGTCTGTCTGTGTGCGTGCGTGCGTGTTTGTCCTTTATGCGCTACTACACCATTCATCCGATCGCCATGAAACTTTGGGAAGTTGTTGAGTACACTCCTGGGAAGATTATAGGCATAGTACAAATATCCTACGATAAATGGTGCGCGAGCGTCGTCGAAAGTTACGCCCCCCCCCACGTAGATCGAATAAGTAAGCCACCTGCTATTGTGATGTCATCACTGATGTCATCAACATCGGACGCCCTTGAACATGCCCCAACATGTTCTATAAAGCTGCATTGTGATGTCATTAAGGCTCTATTATGACACGTACAGCTTGGAACCACTAGAGCACGCCAGCCAATTACCATTGGAGTTGGAAGTGGGTAAACAAGTACTAGGATATCTTCCTAAGAAGCCACAGCAGCCGGATAAATTGTATGTTCCACCCAACGGCTATTTTATTCAGCCCGCAAGGGGGAAGCAGCGGCCTACAAAATCTAATTCTCTCATTTCCTGATGTCATAGATAGATAGATAGATAGATAGATAGATAGATAGATAGACTGTATGCAATAACCCTGATAGATAGCTAGATAGATAGATAGATAGATAGATAGATAGATAGATAGACTGTATGCAATGACACGTACAGCTTGAAACCATAAATACTAGAGCACGCCAGCCATTTACAGTCAGTCTCCATTGAAGTTGGAAGTGGGCAAACATGTACTAGGGCAGTGATGGCGAACCTTTTAGGGACCGAGTGCCCAAACTACAACCCAAAACCCACTTATGTATCGCAAAGTGCCAACACGTCAGGGGGCAGGGCTTATCACAACGTATGATTTTACCCCCGTCGTTCTAAAAAGGACAAGGCTGTTTCAGAATAGACCGGGTGCAGATTCTGACTGCTTTTTGGACGCGGAAATACTGCAGAATGTCCTCAGCGGAGATTTCTGTGGAAAATTCTGCAGCATTTCCGCATCTAAAAAGCAGTCAAAATCTGCACCCGGTCTATTCTGAAAGAGCCCTGCCCATTTCTGCCACATGTACACATACCCCAGCGGTAATAGTGACACCTTCACCCCAGCGATAATAGTGACATCCCACAGCAGTAATAATAGTGACACTCCCCCCATTAGTAATAAGAGTGACATACCCCAGCGGTAAACCTCAGTGGTCGCTGCTGCCGTCATCTAGATATATAAAAACGTAGTATGTATGTATGTCTGTCTTCGCAGCAACGCGCGAACATGCCCCAACATGTTCTCATAAGCTGCATTGTGATGTCATTAAGGCTCTATTATGACACGTACAGCTTGGAACCACTAGAGCACGCCAGCCAATTACCATTGGAGTTGGAAGTGGGTAAACAAGTACTAGGATATCTTCCTAAGAAGCCACAGCAGCCGGATAAATTGTATGTTCCACCCAACGGCTATTTTATTCAGCCCGCAAGGGGGAAGCAGCGGCCTACAAAATCTCATTCAGGTAGGTAGGTTCAGTTCTTGGAGGTTGGGGAATGCTTATGGGCAAGGCCTTATGTCTCATCCCAACTCGATTATTCAATTCTAAGCGCAAAAGAATTAGCGTCCAAATTTTATGTACGGAATTTAATTCTCTCATTTCCCAATGTCATAGAAACTTGAAATTTGGCTCGAGCATTGATTATGTCATAAATAGGAAAAGTTAATGGGTCCCAACTCGATTATTCAATTCAAAGCGCCAAAGAATTAGCGTTCAAATTTTACGTACGGAATCTAATTCTCTCATTTCCTGATGTCATAGATAGATAGATAGATAGATAGATAGATAGATAGATAGACTGTATGCAATAACCCAGATAGATAGATAGATAGATAGACAGACTGTATGCAATGACACGTACAGCTTGGAACCATAAATACTAGAGCACGCCAGCCATTTACAGTCAGTCTCCATTGGAGTTGGAAGTGGGCAAACATGTACTAGGCTATCTTCCCAAGAAGCCACAGCAGCCGGATAAATTGGATGTTCCACACAACGGCTATTTTATTCAGCCTGCAAGGGGGAAGCAGCGGCCTACAAAACCTCAGTGGTCGCTGCTGCCGTCATCTAGATATATAAAAACGAATGTATGTATGTCTGTCTGTCTTCGCAGCAACGCGCGACGGGTACGCTAGTGTTATATGAAAATTATAGCTCTAAGTTTCCTGATGAGAGTTGACATCACTTTACCTGCTTTGTTCCCATGTGCATAGTCTTTTTGTTTTAAGATATGCTTTGCTGGTTGTAATATTTAACAGGTCTTTAAGAGAGAGTTACATAGTGAAAATTAAATCTTTCGATCAGGAACAGTCTTATAAGATCTGTCTACTTTCGCTGTTGTTGAGAGAGGGGAAAAAATCCTGTTGTTTCTCAGAGATGGTTATAAACTTATATGCCCAAATTCTTCTGTGATGTTGGGACTTAAAATTGCCTTTATATATGATAACTCTCATATGCTGTATGTTGTGTCCAAGACTAGAGAAGTGCTTTGCCACAGGTAATTTTGTCTCTCTTTCTTTAATCGCGTGGCGATGCAATCTTATCCTTGCTTTCAGATTTTGTCCTGTTTCTCCAACATAAGGGGCCCCAACAAGACTTATCTACCTCCAAATTTGAGGAACTTTATAATCAGGAGTGCATTGCTCTCTGATGCACAAAAAAGAACTTATACTTGCAAGGTAACGAGCTGCAAGACCTGCCCACATGTACTGACAACGGACAGGACACAAATCCAAACACCAGAAGGACTATAAGATCCCTGGGACATTCACATGTTCTACATCCAATGTTGTGTACCTGATCCTGTGCAGTGAATGTCCTGTCGGGGCACTTTATGTTTCAGAAAACAGACAAAAACTGAAAGTGAGGATGAGATGTGAGAAAGAGAGAAAGACAGAATTACCTGTGGCCAAGCACTTCTCTAGTCATGGACACAACATTTAACATATGAGGGTTATCATACTTAGGCCGGCTGCACACGGCCGTGACGGGCTCCGCCGCGTGATTTCCCCGCCGGAGCCCGTCACGGCGCCCCCCAGAGACCCCAAACTTACCTGCGGATCCGGCGCCCTCGTTCCTGCATGATGCTTCGGCGTGACGCGCCGCAGCGTCATGTGACGCGCCGGCCACGTCACATGACACGCCCACCGAGTCACATGACGCGGCGGCGGTAGGCGGAGAGGCGATTTCACACTATCTTCCGCTGTGCTACAGCGGAAGATAGCGTGAACGAACGGCTTCCATTGACAGCAATGGAAGCCATCCGCGCGCACACCCGCGGGTGAGGGCGGGGGATTTTACGGTGCGGAATTCCGCGGTGGAATTCCGCACCGTGAGCCCTGAGCTATTAGGTTCCGTACTACGCGGCGGAAATCCATCCGTGGGAAGGAGGCCTTAAATACAATTTTAATTCCCAACGTCCCAGGAGAATTTGGGAATATAAGTTTATAACCATCTTTGATACTATCAGAAATGGTATGAATTTCTGAGGTTTTTTTTTTTTTACTAAACAAGTGGAGATTGTGAGAAATTAGAAACTCCATGCGGAGATGATAGGTTGGCCTGGTGCTGACCCCCTAACAGCGATGTAGAGATTATAAACGTTCACATTCCTTGTCACTCAACTAATTGTATATTGTTTTGCTCCCTGATATTTATATAAGTGCTATAAATCACAATGCATGTGCCCTCCTATGCTGTCTCTAGTATTTAGCTAGTGCAAATTAAGTTCACCATGTCTATACCCTCTCATTTGATCATGTGTATATGTGCCCTATCCAAATCTGTTTCATTACGTTTGAAGAAGGATCCAAAAGCTTGCTGTAACATCATGTATTTTTGTTAGCCACTAAAAGGTATCCTATCTACAAGATTACTTAGTTTCTCTTACTGAGAACAATCACACTTTGCTCTACTGGCTAACACTGTACTAAACTCTTCTCGTTTTACCCAATCATCAATGACATCAATGTTGGAAAGGGTGTTATGTATGCTCCTAAGAGCTCTCAAAGAAATGGCACACTTTTTGGAAGAGGAGTCTGTCAGAAAGTTGAGATTATTATTAAGATCCTCTCCTCATTATAAGATGGCCCTTAGTGACAACTCCGATTTTGGGCAGTATTTCTTTTATCAAGGGTGGCTCAATAGTTAGCACTGTTGACTTGCAGCACTGGGGTTTTTGTTCGGACTATATAAATTACAGATTTTGACCAGAATGTTACATGGTTTGCCCTTTAGTAGCAAATATTTTCCCTTTTAGCTCAGAGAGGGAGTGAAAAAGTGCAAAAGCGGTATGTTTACTGGTGTGAGTCAGGGCTGGTGGAATGTTACCACTAGTTGTAACAGAAATGAAACAGGGATGTAGTGTGTTCATGACGGAAGTACGTTTCTTGTAACATTAAGATATTGACCTGGCTCTTTTAATCAGAATGAAAATCTGTCTTCTCCTTGGTGGTGAGTTGTATCCCTTCATATTGAAGATGGCAAAAATCAATTGCTGGCAATGACATAGAAAAAGCGAATTCTCTGTGTAGAGTGAGTCTCTATATACCCAAACAATAAGCTAACAAGAGCAAAAATAAAGAAACTAGAAATAAGCGAAAACCATGGAGAAATGGTAGTAGGAGCGATGTGGTTTTGTTCTAGTTAATAAACCATTTCACTTTATAGGGAATATAGTAGGTGGGGGATGGGGAAGGGATGAAGGGAATTGGTTAGGAGCAGAAAAGCGATGAGCAGTGGGTAGGCGTTTATATGTAAAGACTGTGGGGCCTCACATTCCTGAAAAAAAACCCACATATCTTCACTACAACAATCTAAAATATGTTTGAATTAAGAAGCCTTTAACATTTTATGTAAATATTATAACAGTGCTACAAGGACACATCAGTGGGTGGTCTTGTATTATGGGAAAGTAAGAGCTCTCCTTTCCTGGTGTGTGGGCCTTTTTCTTCTACTAGAATATCTACAGAAGGGGCCACCCGCAACAGCATCTTTTAAAAGCCCTTTGTATTGTCTTCGCAATACACATTAATAGCTTTATACAGCATGGGCATACATTAGTTATCATTACTGTATGTAATTATTACTACTTATATTTGCTTTTTATAAAGTAGCAGACATACTGTAGTCCTTACTACAGCTGGTAAGATTACAAAAAGTCAATAAACACTAGAATACTGTACCTAAATTAACCAAAAGGTTTTGTTTATCAGCTTAAAAAAGACATAATGGCTGATTTACTAATACTGTCTTAAAATGTGCCACATTTGTCATAGTGCGGGAGGAGCTCTTGAGAGGCGAGGACTATGTGTGGCGGTTCCCATCCACTATGTCAGATGAGACATTCTGTGCGTTGTTAAAGGGGTGGTGGCTCGAATACATGTCCGATAACGAAATACACTCTAACAACCACCAGTTGCTTTGGGACGCGGCCAAGGCGGTTATCCGAGGTGAAATAATAGCCTATATGTCATCACTTAAAAGAAATGTCAATGACAAAATTAAGCAATTTAGTGATCAGCTACGAAACGCCTATTCACGGTTTCAGGAAATACTGAATAATAAACATAAACAAATATGGATAACAGCAAAGGAGTCCTATGAATCCTGGCTACATAAATGAGAACTACTGGCGTATTCGCATAACGAAGCAAAACTATTTAAATTCGGCAACAAGGCAGGCAAACTAATGGCTAATTTAGCACGAGGTCCTTTTTAGAGATCTAATATAGCAGGTTTAAAAGACTCCTAAGGAAAGCTGCAAACACATCCCCAAAAAATTAACCATATATTCTTTGAGTTCTACTCAAAACACAATCGAAAATAACCGTACGGGATGACATATTCTCGAACATATCCTGGCCCACACTCTCGGACGAGCAACGTGCAATGTTATTTTCCCCAATATCCCAAACAGAAATTAAAGACTGTATAATAAGGGTTGGGGAATAATAAAGCCCCAGGACCTGATGGTTATACGCGAGAATTCTTAAAAATATTAAAAGATCAAACTACTCCAGCACTTGAAACTTTGTTTGAAGGATATATGCGAGACAGCCCCATTCCCTTGGATACGAACATAGCGTACATCAAACTACTACCAAAATCTGGTAAAGACCTCATCGAACCAAAGTCTTACAGACCAATTTCCTTAATCAATACCAACCTAAAATTAATGGCCAAAATTATGGCAGACCGCCTAGCCAATATGATGCCACACATGCTTTCACCAATGCAAATGGGTTTCACGAAGGAACGCTCGGCCATCACAAATATAAGAAAGATTTCAACAATCCTCGAAGACATCAAGCTGCACCCGACGGCTCACCCCTCACCGGCCCTCCTCACAATAGATGCAGGAAAAGCATTTGACAACGTTTCGTGGTCATGGCTGAAGGAAACATTGGATAGAATGGTGTTTGCTGGCCGCTTTTGCAGACTATCTATGGAAATTATACTCTCTCCCCCCCCCCCCCCCCCCCCAGGCACAAATTAATACTCCAGGCTTTCTCTCATCAAGATTCCCTTTACAGAAAGGTACTAGGCAAGGATACCCCCTATCCCTGCTCTTATTTAATTTGGCAATCGAACCGTTCGATATTCGCATATTCGCTGGAAAGCAACACAGAAATCAAGGGCATAAAAGTTCGGGACAAAGAGGTAAAAACCATGTTATTTTCAGATGATATTTTACTAGCGCTCGCTCAACCAAAATCTGATCTGCCACGGGTTTTTGCCTTGCTGGAGGCTTTTGGGAAACTATCAGGTTTCAAATATTAGGGCATAAATATAGGTACGAGACCCTTTATGCGTTAAATTATCCCCCAATCATACTTAAAATAGCAAAAGAACTAGACAGGTGGAACAACCTTCCACTCTCCTTCTCTGGCAGATGTCACTTGATCAAAATGATTAGCTTCCCAAGACTCCTATACCCACTACAAGCAATTCCACTTCTACTCCAAAGGCGTGATCTGGCGAAACTGCAGATGGCATTCTTAGCTTTTGTGTGGTCACGTAAGAGACCGCACATTGCTTTGAAGAAGCTAATTCTTCCGAAGAATGGAGGGGGACTCCACTTCCCAGACATTCGATTATATAATGTCGCTAGCCTCATGAGACACTCCTTGGACTGGCTTCGGGCTCCAGTGATTATTCAAATACTACCCTTGAAGCAGAACTGTTTGACCCATGGAGCCCTAACGCCCTCATACATACAACCTACGCTAATCTCCCTGCTGAATGCAAGCACTACATTATGGCAAAACACACAATAGCGGCCTGGAAAATAACTTGTAAGATGTTCGGATTGTCATTTAAAATCTCCAAACATATGGACTTATGGAATCACCCAGAATTCAAAGAGAGGGGGAGAAAATAAAATGTTCACAATATGGCGACAGAGAGGGATTACAAAAGTCCATCACCTGCTTCACCCAGAAAGTCCTAGATGCAAAACTTTTGAAGAATTGCGTAGGGACTACAATCTACCTCCATCTCACTTCTTGCCATTTGCGCAAATGCGGAACTTCCTTCAGGAAAGATTAGCCGATATATCAAGAGAAATAATACTTAATCCAATTGATACCTTGGTGAAAAATCGTACATGTAAACAATCAATTTCCAGTTTATATAACAGACTTAGAGAGGGGTGGATGAAAGAGAATGGTTCCGGAATGTTCAAAAAGTGGGCGCGGGAACTGCAAGATCCAGATTTGCCTGAGGGAACAATCAAAAGTTGGAGTGGAGTGAGACAGCAATATTAAATGAGCATTGGCGAGAAACTTATTTCAAAGTAATCCACGGGGAAATATATGGGTTCGACAAACCTTGGAATCCTAATGGCCCAGACAGACTACAAGCATGCCCTAGATTTTCTCTGCCACACTTGGACTTTCTTCATGGCATCTGGCAATGCCCTTAAATTAAGAAATATTGGGAAGGGGCCCACAAACTAATACAAGATACAGGGGGGCAAATTTTGCAACTAACTCCACAAATCTTCATACTTCACCAATTACCGGACAACACGAGAAAGGCCAAAATGATCCATAATATTCTACTAATTAGCAAGAGGTGTATTTTAAACAACTGGTTTCTAGCCAAACCTCCGGGAGTTAAAGATATTATACAACAATTAAAGTATCTGCTGAAAATGGAGAGAATACAGATAGAAAGGAGTGCGGAGACACAAGCCCCAAAAAATGGAGAGAATTTATAGAAAAATTTCTTGACCCTAATGAAATTAAAGAAAGTATGCAATTCACAAATACTATGTGGTAATACGGACAAAATGATACGAATCAGCTGGGAATTCTAAAGATCACATGACAAACTACGGAGGGGGAATAACCACTGAAAAACGCACTGCGGGTTAGTTTATCAAATTACCAGTTATATGTTTTATGTCTGTTTTTATAATAAAGTATTGAGTTTTGGGGATTTTAGGGGAGGGGAGATAAAGGGAAATAAATAAAGGAAAAAGAGAGGGCATATAAGTGAGATGAATAACGTTTTATATACAGAAACTGTTAAGATGTGACCCAAATTATATGTAACAATTGCAATTTACCATTCTATGTTTTACTTATAAAAATGCCAATAAAAAAGAGTTCTAAAAAAAAATAAATGTGAATGTACCCCCAAATTTAATATATTGCTGAAAGCAGAGAATCTGGCCATTTCAATTGACTTCAAATCCTCTTGACAAGCCATGTCCACTTCCATGTAACAAAGAATTTATTTTAATCACATTAAATCTTATATTTGTTAGGGTAGTCTAAATAAAATCACAAAAATAAGATAAATCAAATTTTTCAAGAAGTACAAAATATTTCTTTCAAGAAAGTTAATGAAAAAAACATACTTGCTATCACTGCATCCATAAAAGTTCAAACCGGTAAAATATTGCATTAGTAATCGTGTGCTTTGAGCAGCAGTTGTGCCATCTGCTGCTGCCCCGTTGACCTCTTTGAGTCTATAGTAGATAGCCAAGTACAGCACTCAGCAATTTCTCGCTGTTCCAAAGAGTCGAATGGAGTGGCAGTGGAAAATGTTGTCTGCTGCTCCATTCAAACAGAGGGATACCGGGGTTCTGTCATTAGAAAGAAAAAATTCTATACTTACCTATTCCTCTCTAGGCAGTCTTTATACCGCATCTTCTCCTCACTGATCTTCTCCTGTCTCCTGCAGTTTCTCCAGCTCACCTCACCTCCAACTGGCCGATTCTTCTTCTTCTTCCTGTGATTAAGCGTCCATTCTCTGCAGTCTCCTTCCTGCAGGGCAATCTACGTCACTAGTGATGTAGCGTTCACAGCCTAGCAGGGAGTGCCGAGCTTTTGCTGAGACTGCACATATACACTGTCTCTCTGCAATAGTATATGAACTCTCGCGGCAAGACAGAGCTCATGTGCAGTCTCGGCAATAGCTCGGCATTCCCTCCTAGGCAATAAACATTAATGTCACTAGTGACGTAGCGTATACTGACGTGCAGGAAGAAGAATTCCGAGAATGGACGCTTCATAACAAGAAGAGGAGGATCCAGCCAACTTGCGGTGAGGTGATTGAGGGACTGGAGAAGATCAGCAAGCAGAAGATGCGCTAAGAAGACTAACGGGCAGGAATAGGTAAGTATTGATATCTTTTAAAATGACACCCCCCCCCCCTAAAATCTGTGACAGTTTTTAATGTCTTCTCAGAATGGACTGCAGGTGTTCAAATCTGTAGCATGAGAATTTTGTTGCAGTTTTTTCAGCTTTTGCAATGAACAAGGTAAAATCTGTAACAAAATCCACATGTGACACTTGCGGATTTTGCAATGGATTCATTGTGGACAGATTTGAGACAAAGTCTGTGGCTGAAAATATTTGCCACATTTAGCCTTATCCTAAAAGTGCTGATGGAAAATACTTCCACTAGAATGTGTTTCATTCATTCTTGCTGCAATGGAAGGTTACTGTAAACTTCAGACTTAAAATGACTATTGCCCACTAGACCAATATAAATCTTGCGAGGGTATTTCACCTTTTCTACCACTGTTTGTTATTTTCTGCACTACTTTCTTGTACATGCCTGTTTGATGTAATCAATCTGTTTTATACTGCTTAATCTTGGAATGGTTCTCTGGAATTCTTTCCTATGTCCATACTAACTTGGCTAAACCTTTCCTGCTGCCAAAAATGCCTGTCGCTCCAGACTTGGCTTCATATCGATGACTGCTTGTTTCAATTGGCTATAATCTTTTCCTTTTTGTGACTAAACTGCTTTGGCAGCACTTTTCCTATTAGTCCAGGTTGCAGTGTTTCTGTAATAGAGCAACCAGGTGATAATAATGGTGGGTGCAGGAAACATTTTAGAAAAAATGAAAGTCGACATTTAAAAAAAAAAAAAAAAAAAAAAATAGATGTCTTAAATTGCTGATTGCCAAATTGCTCTACATTATTTAATCTGGCCTTTTTCTATGTAAATATACATAAACAATAAGTAATTCAGCTAGAGTCTTTTTTTAGGATTTCTTCCTAGCAAATAAAACACTAGAGACATTTTTATTAAAACCTAATGTGGGCTAATGCGTAACTTTAAAAATGTGTCTTGGGATATTAAAAATTGATGGTCTATTATTAGGATAGGCCACTATCAATATAAGATAATTGGGGGTCCAACTCCCAGCACCCCCACTCATGGGTTGACTGAAAAGGAGAGCACTGCATCCCCTTTATTGTTTTTAGGCACAGGACTTCACATTTTGTAGTTGTTGTGTCGGGTACTGCAGCTTATACCCATTCTTGTGTTTGCCACGCACAGATGCTACCAAATGCATGGCACCGTGCCTGGGAAACAGTGAAGGGGACCCTTGCAGTTAGCTGATTGTGACGGTGATGAGAGTCAGACCCTACCAATCTGAAGTTGATGGCCTATCTGAAAGGAAAACACATTTACTTCAAGACAAACAGTACATTAGACTTGGACAAATGTTAGCCAGATATAACAGCCAGCACTTAAATTAAGGAGCCATCTACTGCACACATTAGGGTCATGTCCACACAATTAAGTAGTGATTGATGCACATTTAGCCTTTGTGTGAGGAGTGATTAATGCAAATTAAGGACTGTCTAACATTAAATTGCATATTTGCGGTGCAGATTTAAGCTGACTCCTTAAGTATTTTCACCACTTCTGACTTCTTTGTCTTTATATACACAGTATTCAGTGAATGCTGTGTATTAAAGGGCTACTCCAGCAAAAGCACATTTTCCATGCCTGCTCTATTCATCTGATTGCTGTCGCACTATGGAGGTCTTTTCTATCCAGGCTACATATCTAGGCACTTCCCTGTAGTGCAGTTCCCCATCTGATGCTGGTAAGCATTGAGGGCTGAGATTTTTTAAGGCTCAGGCTGAGATTTTTTGGTTTCACTTTCACATCTATCCCATGATGCAATCAGCCCAGTATTCTCTATGGTTATACCTGCAGGGGCCAGTTTAATGTATTTAGCATTACCTTCTATATTTATCAAAATAAGCTACAGTCAGGAGGATGAGCTGTCATTTCCTCTATTATACCCATGTGACAGGATCTGTGTCAGCATTAGTAATAGACATGGGCGAGCACCCAAATACTCGGGTCCACGTTTTGCGAGTCGAGCTTTTCGTAAAATTCAAGAGCTCTACTCGAGTAACGAACCCCATTGACTACAATGGAAGACTCGAGCATTTTTGTATGTGGGACGCCGGGTCCCGAGCTTTTTTTCTTTTCTTGGTTCGTGTGTTCTCTCTCTCTCCTCTCTCCTCTCTCTCTTCTCTCTCAGCTCAAAAATTTGCCATTGACGCGCGTGCTGCGGCGGGGAGGGGCCAAATCAGGCACGTTACAGCAGGGAGGAGCCAAAAACTGGGGCGGGGTCGAACACGGCATGTGCTCGTTCGAGTAACGAGCACCATCGAGTACGCTAATACTCGAACGAGCATCAAGCTCGGCAGAGTACGTTCGCTCAACTCTAATTAGTAACTGACAGGAGTGCTTGTCTCCCCCTCAACACAGATGCTATGTTAGGCTTCTTTCACATGAGCGCATATCGGCTGGCCGTTTTCACGGCCGGCCGCTATATGCTACATTGGGGGCAAAAAAACTGGTGAACCGGCGCACAAATCAAATTTTTTTGCGCCCGTTCATATGGCCTGGTGAGACCAGCGCAAATCCGCCGAACTCACCAGGCCATCGCCCATTTCCCCTCCCTCCCCATCGCAGGCCTACCTATCTTCCTCCCCGCTCGGTCTGTGCAATGGGAGGGGCGGAGCTAAGCGCTGATAAGCCCTGCCTCCTCCCATTGATGGCTATGAGCAAGGGGCAGGGACAAGATGTGCGCTTAGCTCCGGCCATGTCCCACCCTTTGACCATATCCATGAATGGGAGGAGACGGGGAGGATCAGTGCCCACAGTTTACAGGTCCTACAACTTACTGGCACCAACCTCGCTTTCACTAAGAGTGCCAGAGAGAACCTGCTGAAGCAGACAGACGGGATCTTCCAGCACTCTGAACTACACATGAGCAATACAGCACTGAGCATCTACCCCTGTCCTCCCATCATGCACTGCTCACAGGATGTTGGAGGTTGTGGACAGGGAGGAAGCAGCAACAAGGTACAGTGAACCTATTCCAAAATTACTTATTGTGATTATGCACTTTAGATTTTAAAATATTAGTCTGTGCCTGGAATACCTATTTAATATTCAGGCACAAATAGCATGTAATAATAATGCAAGAGATGTATAATATTGTGACAACTTGGGGACAAGTTAATTCCAACACAGCGGATTTGGTTTAAAATTGGCCTCAGTTGGCTATATTGTCTCTTCCCATCAAGGCTTACAGTGCAAAACTATAATACAAATCCTTCTGGCCTCTACTGAAACACATTACTATTGGGCTCAAGGCCTGCTGCCTGGCCCTTTAACACACAGAGTGCCATACTGTCATCTTAGCAATGCCTAGCCTGCTTTGTAACTAAGGCCTCCTTTTTTGCTGCAGAATCCATGGTCGGCGTCCACACTGTTAATCCTTGGGAGATCTGCTGTTTCCTCCACATGCGCAGAAATCAATTGTGATTTCTGCTCGTGGAGAAAAAAAAACACAGCTTGCTGCATTTTCATGCGGGTTCTGCATGGGCGGCTTCCTTTTAAGTCAGTGGAAGCTGTCTGACCTGCGACCCGTCCGCAATGAACATAAAAATAAATGTAAAAATAAGTACGGCGCATGTGCGATGGTGAGCCACTGAGTCCATCCACAGTGCAGAAAAGACAACGACAAAGCAGGTAAGCACAGCAGCCACTGCTACTAGAGCTGGATTTCGCATGCGGAATCTGGCTTTGCCGTGCACAAAGCCAGATTATACCCATGTGGAATCCTAGTTTACAACAAGCACAATACTGTTGTAAACTAGGATCCCACATACCCATGTGGGATCCTAGTTCTTATACCCATGTGGGATCCTAGTTTACAACAAGCACAATACTGACTACACATTGACCCTAAGGGCTCAATCAGACGAGCGTTTTTTGAATTCAATGAATGGCTGAGCACTGCCTTTGATCGGCTGAGCGCTGTGACCAATCACAGGCAGCGCTCAGCTGTCATTCAATGAGTGGGTGAGCGCTGCCTGTGATAGGCTGAGTGCTCAGCCAATCAGACACAGCCCTTTCAGGAGGCGGGGATTTTTATATCCCTGCCGAGAGAAAGAGCTTCAGAACAGTGTCGCGGTGGCCAGCGACAAGACGTGCCAAAGCCCCGATGGCGGAGAGGTGATGTATATATTTTTTTTATTTTTTACACAAACTAGGGATGATTTTCAGGGAAGGGCTTACAGTTCAAGCATTTCTAGAAAATCACTGTGGGGGTTGCCTGCATCCCATTGCTTTCAATTGGGTCAGCTGCTGCGCCGGCCCCAATGAAAGCAGTGGGAAAACATCGCAATCTTCTGCCACAGCTGTGGCAGGGGATTCTTTCGTCCCTGCAGGGAGTCCCATTATAACTGAACACTGTGACAGCGCTGTCACAGTGTTCAGCAATGAGGGGACTCCCCACGCGGAAACTTTATGCGCAGCATGGAACTATGCGGTGCACGCGTGTCCTATCTTTTGCAGGTGCAAAGTTTTGTGCCTGTAAAAAACAGACATGTGAACACTACATAGGGAACCAATGGTTCTATTAGACAAGCTTTTTTTGCGCACATAGCAATGCGCAAAAAAACACATGTCTGACTTCGCCCTAAAAGAGTACTAAATTGTTTTATTGACATGAACATTTTTCTGCTAAATAAAAAGCAGCACATAGTATCAGATGCTGATTCGTGTCTATAAATTGCTAATTGAAGTCAATGGAAATCCCAAATAATCATATATGGAACTAGAAACCTATTGTATTATGGATACGAGGTACAATATAAGTTAGGGGTTTTTTTCTATCTCTTTGAATTTCTGGAGATGTAAAAAATGGATCCAATACGGACATTCTTACGGAGCTCCATAATGATAGAAATATGTATTTTTTTTGTGGATGCAGTCTTGCTATTTTTTCTTATGGCTGTTTGACTTAGCCCTTTGGATCTGCAACTGATTTCACCCATTCAAATGTAGGGGTGAAGTCTGTTGCGGGTCAATGTCAAAATCTACACCAGTGGTGTAATTCTTAATTTGACATGGATTTTGTGCTTATTTTCCGCAGTGAAAAATTCGCACCAATTCTGCTACGTGTGAAGCTACCCTCACATTAATTTATTACATCAATTAATTTTAAACTTAGTCATCAATACAATTCATTTAAATAAAAAAAAATGTAATTATAGAGCACAGTGCCTTACATAGGTCTTAAATTGAAGAAGCTTCGATCAACCAGAACTCTTTGTAGAGCTTTCTGACCCACTAAACTAAGTAATTGGGGGAAAAGTGCCTTAGTAAGAGACGTGACTAAGAACCTCATGGCTGAGCTCCAAAGATCCTGTATCTGGACGAGCAAAATTTCCAGGTCAACCATCACTGCACGGTGGTAGCAGTATACTGTTATGGGGGTGATTTTCAGCGGCTGGGACAGGGAGACTTGTCAGGGTTCATGGAAAGTTGAATGGAGCAAAGTACAGAGATATTCTTAAAATGATAAACCTGATCCAAAGCACAAGGGAAATCAGACTGGCCAAATCTGTGAATGTCCTTGAGTGGCCCAGACAGAACCCGGACTTGAAAAATTCAATATCTCTGAAAAGACCTGAAAATAGCCTTCCCGGACGGCCCCCCACTAACTCAACAGAGCTTTAGATGATCTGCAGAGAAGAGTAGCAGAAAAACCTTAAATCCAGGTGTGCAAACCTTGTGGTATCATACCCAAGACTTTCCGAACACATTGTATAAATAAAAATTAGAAACAATATACAGTACATCAGAATTGTAACATTTACTGTTAAATTAATAAGTCTCCTAAATTGCTCAGAAACTTGCAACATTTTTCAAATGTACTTCCAAGATAAACTAAAAAGTAGAAATATATATCTGGTAAATAATTAGTACAATATGTATTTATACATTTGGCAGACTACAGTAAAAAAACAAGAAAAAAAAAGGAAGAAATTTTTTTTTCTCAGTTTTGGCATTTAACCCCTTGAGTGGCACGCCTGGAAATTTTTCGGGACAAGCTCCACTGCCCATAGTGATATAGCCCGGAAGATTTCCATAAGCTGTGGCAGTGTGCTCTGCCTGTACAGTCCCACACAGAGCAGTGCAGGACTTTAAAAAAAGAAGCAGGGAGATATTACCGATCTGCCGGCAACTTCCCGCTTCTATTTTTAAAGTCCTGCACTGTTTTGTTTACAGGTTGCCACGGAGATTATCGGCTTGTCAGAAGCTAGCCGATGCTCTCTATAACAGGGAGAGCTGGTGCTTGGCTGTCAGAGGATAGCCAGGCAGCAGCTATTACACAGCACAGAATGGAGAAAACCTCTGATCTATGCCGTGTTAACCCTTTACATGCCGCGGTCTATGCGACTGCAGCATGTAAAGGTAGTATTTTTCATTGGTGCTATTTAAAGTACCATATAATGTACTGAAAAACCTTTACAAACAAAAAGTTATGGATCTTGGAACGCGACTGGAAAATTAGTTGAAATTAAATGATTGTCCCATTTAAAAAACCTGCCCTGGTAGGTTTGACAGGGTAAGAAACCCGCCACTGAAGGGGTAAATATATGCAAATTATATCGGTCTACTTTTACCATCAGATGAAAAAAAAGGGAGGATTACTTTTAATTTATTATAAAGGCATAAACAGGCTCGATCATGAAAGGGTTAAACTAGCAATCCCAGCTGTCTCTTAATTAGCAGCTACATGAGTGGATAGAGCAGAGCAATATGTATATCTGTAGCTGAGAGCTGCCTCTGATTGGTCACAGTGCTCAGTCAATCAAAGGCAGCTCTCACTCACCCATTCATGAATTCATGAATGTTTGAGTGAGAGCCGCCTCTGATTGGCTGAGGGCTGTGACCAATCAGAGGCAGCCCATTCAGCAGGTGGGGATTTTAAATCCCCCCTGCTGAATACTACAGAAGGCAGTTCAAGAGAAGAGCCGGCTGGACGTGGCTGATCTCCGGCAGCTTCAAAAATGTGAGTATATTTTTTAATTTTTTACATTTTTTTGGATGGTTTTCAGGGAAGGACTTATATTTGAAGCCCTTCCCTGAAAATTAATACAGCGCTTGCCGGAAGCCCATTGCTTTCAATGGAGCCGGCTGTATGACCGATGTGACCGATCCCATTGCAAAGCATTGGGTATATATATTTGCAGATCGCAAGCGCATTTGCAAATTGGGCAAAAATACGCCCATGTGACTGAGCCCTAAGTGCGTGGACTCGTCATACAGTAGCTTAAATCTCTGATTCCTAGAACCCTACAAGTATGACATGGCAGTGGAATATGCAGCTAAGCTTCAGTCAAAGTAGAGTAATTTTTTTGGTCTTCGTAGGTTTGCTTTAAAGTGGATCAAGACTAAATTTCCATTACCTCTGCAGCTGTGTAAAGAAAACACATCCTTCTGCAGGAAGAAAAATGTTTCTGTTCACCTAAAAAACAGAGAATGCAAAGTAGCATTCATTTCTCAAATCACATTTATATAATGTGTCCAACAGAGCCCCAAATCCTGTCAGTCCTCATCAGAAAAGACTTACTTGTATAGTATTTGATGTCCTGACTCATCCACAATCTTGCACAAAGTGAATGCATTATTTAAAATACTCGCTAGTTTAAACTGAAGAAAAAAATTGGTTACAGATCCCAAAAGTGAAGTATTTTGACAGAACTCAGTAGTTTTGTTTGCAGAACACATTGTATTTCATTTTAAATGTCCTGTGATCCATGTTTTTGTCCCAAATTATAATGAAAGAAACAGTTCTAGGAAATCCAAAAATCCGCAGCATTTACCGACCCTGTAAACAAACCCTCTAAATGCACAGAGAGAATGGGTTTTACAAAGAAACATTACATCAAGATGCTATAACTTTTTTGGAAAACATAGTAAAATATGGACTAATATGCCAGATATAAACAAGGACAAACTGAAGTGGATAGGATATATCCATAACACTTGTTAAAGAGATATTCCAGCTTTAGCAAAGGTAATTCTTTGTATTATGAATAGTTATCAAAATTTCCAGAATACTGTCTGAATCAATTACTGTATATATATCAATTCCTCACGGTTTTGAAGATCTCTTACCATCAGCAAATAATTTATGAGTTACTGGCCTTCCTGTTAAATGGCAGGTTCTACCACCAACTTAGTGACATTGCTGTGTGGAGCTCTTATACCCCGATATATGCAGATATGTTCCTGGGCTGATGGGAAGAATGTGTGTTGTTTGCAGAATCATCTGACGAATGGAAGGCCTCCATAGTTCTTTGGTTGCGCTTTATAAATGACATATTCTTCTTATGAACAGGATCGATTGAGAAATTTCTAGAATATGTTAAAGCTACGGTTTTCCTCCCAAAGAAGTGATTTGTGGCTGGACTTTTGGGACCTAACCATTAGAAAGAATTGGAATGGTGATATAACAACAAAGGTTTTCCAAAAGCTGACAACAAATACAGTGATTCCCACTTAAGAATTTCCTGCATAAGATGCTTTCCCACCTAAGAAGTCGATTTGTCTTGGTACTGAATTTTTGTCCAGAAGATCAATATAATTCTTTCCCACCTAACACATTTTCGCTTAAGACGTTTTTCTGCTTAAGAAGTGGTATTTTGTAGGTTCCGGGAAGAAAATGTTCCCATATAAAACTTTTATACCAATTATTTTTACCAATGTAATCCATAATCACAGCAACACATGCATTTCTTATGGTGTTGCTATGTTTTATATGTACAGTACATTTATATTGCTTTTATATTTACTAAGTGCGACGTAGGTCTCCACTGCATATGTGCTAAGGAAATTTCCTGAATTTTCTCCAATTGGGGCCCCTTGACCAATCTGGGAGCTCCTTTCACCTTCTAGGCCAGGTGAACCAATGAGGGCATTGCAATGTCTTGAAAACATTCAGGCAGTTCATAAAGTACAAAACCAGATGCTCCTGAATCGCTAATGAGAAGCCTTTTGGCACTGGAGAACTACACAGGGAATTTGTTTGAAAATAAAGGAAGACAAACCACGCTGGATGAGTTCCTGAAGAAAGACAAAACTGTCTACAATGATGTCACTTGTAGTGTCTGCTGTGTTCTATATTCTTTTATTCAACTGTTTCATGTACAAAGTACTGTTTATTGTAGTGGTTTAAAGACACTTTAACTAGTCAAATTATTATTGTCACCCTCAATGGTAATTTTTTTGCCTTTCCCGCTTAAAAAATTTATTTTATGTGCTACCATTAAAAACATCTTAAGAGGGACTCTTCCCAATAAGATTTTCCTCTTAAAAAGTTAAATTTGCTTCATCCCCTAAAAAGCATTTAAAGTGGGAATCACTGTAACTCCATTGAATGGGGTAATCCTCATCCCCACTTTTTACGTTCTTTTAGACTTTGGAGTAATTGCTCATCAGTGAGTCACTATAAATAAAAAGCAAGAGAAATGGCAAATTTTGGAATAGGTGATACCCATTATCCATTCTGGAGTCCTCTTATCACCACACTTTAGCTACAAATAGGAATTGTCTGCTCATTTCTTGGAAAAAAAGAAAACCAAACACCCTCTGATGACATTATAAGGTTAATTAGAACCTCAAGTCAGGAATCCGGACAGAAAAGCAAATGGATTTTTCTGGAACATGGGCTGCATACGCCCATGTGAATGAGTCCTAAGGCTTCTATGCCTGCAGCTTACGCTGTAGTGGACAGCCTGCTGAAAGAAATTCATAGCAGTGCAGGAAGAAGATGCGGCTCGACACACCTGAGCCCCGGCAGCTGCAGAGAGGTGAGTATATATATATTTTTTTAATCACATTTTAGGGATGATTTTCAGGGAAGGGCTTTAAAAATTCCTGCAGGGCTTGCTGGCAACCCATTGCTTTCAATGGAGCTGCAGAAGCGCTGGTCCCATTGAAAGCAATAGAAGAACGTCGCGATCCTCTGCCACAACTGCGTCAGCGGATCCTTTATTCCTCGTGGGGTGTCCCCTTGTCACTGAACACTGTGACAATGCTGTCACAGTGTTCAGTGACAAGGGGAGTCGCCACTGGGGAATATTTACACACACCACACCTATGGTGCACGCATGTCTTATCTTTTACAGGTGTGCGCGTTTGCACGCCTGTAAAACACAGACATGTGAACACACCATAGGGAACCAATGGTTCTAATAGACGTGTGGTTTTGTGCGCACAATCATACACACATAACACGCTCCTCTGAATCCACCCTTATTCAATGTTTTTCTAATAGTGGACACATGAAAATAGGTGTTTGTAGAGTCTTCTGTAAGTCTTTATGCTGTTACCCTTTAGATCTCCCTCACTTTTGTCAGGATTGCTGTTGTAATTTTGGAATGATCTTAACATGATACCGCATCCAGGGAGAATAGCAACAGACTTAAATCTTCCACGATTTGTGGATTAATGTACACCCAGGTCTTTAATGTTATTGCTCTCAATAAGGCTGGATTCATATGGCCGTATGAAAGTTTTGCCCAAGATTTTGAGCGCAACTTGCATCTGACAGCACCTGGACACCCATCTGTGTGCTATCCCCGTAGTCAGTGGACATTGCATGTTCGATTCTTGTCTGCGATACACACTAAAATAGGACATGTTTTTTTTTTTTTTTTAAATTAAAGTGGGCTCATGTGCTGTGAAATACATGGACCACAAGTATTGCGATATGTGTAAGCCCTAACAGAAACAAAATGATCTTGTAGATATGATACTTTTTAATGGCTAACAAAAGGAAATGCTGTTACTGCTGTTATTGCTCCCTTAGTGAGAGCAGTAACATTTTGGTCTATTTGTTAACAAACCTTTTCCTTATTACCCAATCCAGGCCTTTAGAAATCTTTTTGTAGCATTTTACTTCTTCATGCGTCTCTATAATAGATCTTCTGAGGTTAGCATCAAGGTACGCGCACTATATGTAGCATAGAATCGTTCCATTGAAGAACATACCGTTCCTCAATAAGCAAGTTCTGAAATGACTACATCAGCAGAAAAATGAAAAGCTATTGCTCTCACAAGTCGGGGAAGAAAAATCACTGCCTCCTGAAGACCAAAACCGCTTGTGGAGAAACAGGTTAAGAAACATAGTTGTTGTTCTCTGTACTTTCATAAGACATATTTGTTAATTGCCTTTCTTTTTAAACTAAATTAGAATAATGAAAATATAATCATAGACAAAAAGTACATAGATTAAATAGCCAGGCATAAATTAAACCCACAAGACCAACTCCCTAACCACTGTACCAGACCTCCTCCCTAATGGAATTGTATTTTCCAAATGTTAGGAATAACATTTCAGCTGCCAGCCTTTCAGTACATTTAAAAAGAATGACTATTCCTTTATAATAAGGAATCATACTAATATAAATATTATACCCCTTATAACAACATTTTTATGTATAAAGGTTTGTAAAATCTGCTTTCTTCTAGTTCTGTGATGTAGAAATCCCCCTCACAAATGTATACTTAGAGGGATATACCATATATGCTACTACTTTATAAGGCAGATCTTATATCTGGAAGAAATGTGTATGTCTGTGTATATTTATTAGTGACAACTTTGGGGATGTCAGCCTAATGGGATTACCATTTCTGGCTGTTAGCACACACACTACATACTCCAAGACTGTGTATTTGGGTTCAGACTGGACGTACCAATTTTCATTATTGTCTCAATATGACAACAGACAGCACTTTACAGTGCATACACATACAACACTCCAGCAGCTCCTAGAGACATACATACATATTAATATACATATTGTGAGCATGTATGCTATTATATCTCATTGGTATACCAGCGCTCTGCTCGGCTGTAATTTGCTTAACTGTTTTCTGCCAGATCATTAAAACGATTCTTGGCATCCTCCTCTGAGCCCTTTTGTTCCCAAGTTGTTCATGTATACAAGATCCCCTTCCGCTGGATATTTTTTCTTGATTGGGCTATCCTTGGAATACTCTCAACAGCACTACATTAGAAAATCCCCGGCTAGTGCAGCACAGATGACCGTTCCTCATTTAAAGCTGCTGAGATAGCTTGATTTTGACATTCGACTGTGGATCCATACTAAAACTCAATCACACAAGCTTGATTTTATGCTGAGCTCCAGCGTCATATGGCTAATTTTTATATAGGGAAGATCCAATTGTGAAAAGGCAGGTGTCTCTAATAAATAAGTGTATATATGCATAAAACTCCTAGAACTTGCACATCCTTATCTGTGGACTAATTGAGTCTTCCTTTCATCATGTTTTGTTAATGTAAATTTATCACACTATGATTCTGTCCTTTAGTATGTATATCTATGCATATATCTTCTACCATAAACCTGATGAGGAAACCTAAGTAGTTTTGAAAGCTTGCTGTAACCTAATTTCTTGTTTAGCCATTATCAGGTATCATATCTACAAGATTATTTTCTTTCTCCTACTGAAAGCAATAACATTACACATATGGAAGCATGTATCCATATATCAAAGGCTATGGTATGTGCGTTAGGGCTTATTCACACAGGTGATATTCCTGTGCAAGTTCCATCCTACTGCCATATAAACAGAACTTACATGGAAAAAGAACTCATTTATTTAAATGGATTGATGCACACAATGTAAATCATGCAAGGTTGTCAATCTGTATACAACCTGCCAGTCTACAGTGCATTGACTTCCGCCATTATTCAGAGTTTTTTGTGCGCACATGTTGGCCTGATGTAGTAAGACCAGCATTTTGCACGCTGGTCTTAATATGTAGTACCGCTACCTTACGATGCTTGTAATGTATTTAGGATTGCATATCTCTTATTGTATTTTGAGCATGACTGACCACCCATACATCAAAGAAACTATCTAATGCAGCTATGAGCTGCTGTAGATTTTAGCAGGTATATTTGCGTCAGATTCCTGGCATTAGTTATAATAAATACGAGGAGCCATGACTTCTGCTACTAAGCTCCACCCACGTTTAAAAAAGAATGATAAGGCAGGTGCAAATCCTAAAAGTCGCAATTTCTTGCACAAGAAAGCATCACTTGTGACTTTTTAATGCTACAATTCTGACACAATGCTATTTAAAAATTCCCCAGTTATATTCTACTTATTGCACCGTTTGTTGTACAATTTATATACTGTGATGCATGAAAACTATCAGCGCTTCATATTTTAGCACACATATAAAGGAGAATGTCCTGTTTTTGGGGTGTTATCAAAATAAGGAGTATACTTAGAAACAACAGGGTCCATAGAAAAAGTCCTTCAACACTGTAGAATTAGGGATTGGATTTGATAGACCTGTATTTACAATATCTATTAGAAGGGGATTAGCTTGGTATCAGTTTGCTGGAGTCAAACAGGTATGTCTCTTATCAAACATGAAGTCAGCAGCCAGGAATAGCTTTATTAATAAGGTAGCAAGCAAACAAACATTAAACAAAACAGGAACGTAATAATACCTTCCCTGTCTGGCACTAACTAATACTCAGTATATCCCTGACTTTCAACTGAATAGCAACCATCCTCACATATCACATTAGAGAGTCACACAAACCAGCTTCTATGTCCCCAGTTAGAGTTTCCTGCTGGTCTGTTAGCTGCTCCTTAAAGGGGTTTTGTCATTAGAAGAAAAAAAAATTCTATACTGCCTATTCCTCCCCCGTCAGTCAGCTTACCGCATCTTTACTTCACCGATCTTTTATTGCCTTCTGCATTCCCCTGGGTCACCTCACTGCAAGCCGGCCAATTCTTCATTTTCTGGTGACAAAGTGTCCATTCTCTGCAGTCTCTTTCAGGCAGGGTAATGTACGCTACGTTACTAGTGATGTAGCGTTCATAGCCTAACAGGAAGTACTGAGCTTTGCCGAGACTGCACATGCGCGCTCTCTCTGCAATAGTATATGAACTGTGGCCGTGAGACAGCGCACATGCGCAGTCCCGGTACTAGATCAGCATTCCTTCCTAGGCAGTGAACGTTACATCACTAGTGACGTAGCATATACTGTCCTACTGGAAGAAGAATACAGAGAAAAGACGCATCATAACAAGAAGAGGATCCAAGCGGCTTGCAGTGAGATGACCGGGGGACTGGAGAAGATCAGCAAGGAGAAGATGCTTGAAGAAGACTGCCTGGGGAGGAATAGGTAAGTATTTTTATTTATTTATTTATTTATTTTTATGACAAAACCCCTTTAAATATCCACCCACTGGCTTACATTGTTAATCAGCCAGCAAGTGAATTCTTCCTATCACTATATATTTAATGGCAATCGTATTCATAGTGCTAACACAATAAAAGTTGGATAAACCATGGTGCCGACATAACAGCAGCCAAAACATACTGTATTTAAAATGCTAGCCATAATATTCATCTAATTAGTTAGTACCATCAGCACAGCTCATGTTAAGGCAAACTATGGTGGTTTAGGGGTTTATTATATTGTCACATGTAATCTTGGCTCTTAAAATGTTAATTAAAAGATGCCAGGTGTTCTTAGGAAGTTTGCTTTCTTTTGGCATATATTGAGATTCATAGTTTTTTTTTGTCTATCAATTTATGTGAGTGCTTAGTTTTGCAGGGTGAACTATAGTTTTAATTGGTACCATTTTGGATTATGTACAAGTTTTTAATCACTTTTTATTCTATTTTTGGGACGCCGAGAGACCAAATGCAGCTACTCTGAAACAGTTTTTTTTACTGTGTTCTCCATGCATTTTAAACATTGTGATCAATAATGTGTGATCTTGTAGTGAATGTAACATAGTTATCACCGTTCTGAATTAAATATTTGAACATAAAACCTAACCTTTATTATTGTTAAGATAAAAAGATGTCCGGGCATACAGTCATATAAGGAAACCAGTGCCATAATAAGGTGTCAGCGAATACTTTAGTTAAGCCCACACTTAGGATCATGTCTGGTTAGAGTATCAATATGTATGATGCAGTACAGTCTAGACGTTATCATCAACCTGAGTGTATTCCTATCTAAATGGGAGGAAGCGTAATTTCATCTCCCATTCACACTATTGAGACAGATGCCTTATAACCTGATACAGCGATCCCAAGGGATCTAAGTATAGATATAATACCATTTTAGATTGGGATAAGGTGGGGTTGTACTTGGTGCACACACTATTTTTTGTGACTAAAACAGAGGCATGGACGTTCTCCTCGCTTAGTCCTACTAAAACAGGTTTATTTACGATTCAGATTCGTTGGATATTCATGGACTGCAAACCAACCTGAGAGAACCAAGGGACCCCACATAAGGGTGACTACCCACTACAGTTCTTTTTCACTGCGAAATTCGTTGTGTTTTTTTTCTCCAGGGGGCCCATGGGACTTAATCTTAAAATTGCATTGCGCAAAATCGCGATTTTGCGATAAATTGCAATTTTGTCGTGATGCGTTTTTAACATTAGAAAGCCCCATAGACACCTGGGGAAAAAAACGCAGCAAATTCGCAAACGCTAGTGGGTAGTCACCCTAAAAGTGGTAATGGATCTCTAGGTTGTCATTGTGGTATAACGGAGTGTTCATTTGGGTAACTACTATTTGGATGTAAAATAGTTTGTCCTCCATTCAATTTGTTTCTTCAGTTGTGTGGTTTGACGCGTTTCTATTGACTTGACTCAATTCATCAGGAACCAATCATATGAAGAAAACCCAATGATCTAGTCTACAGATGTGTAACTCTCCTTCATGTATCTATGAGACCACACATCGATAGATGCAATTAGCGTTCACTTCCTAAGGGAGTAAGGCTAGGTGGGTGTAGACCCTCAAATCACCCCAATACAACGGGCGCATAAACCAGGGAATGTACACACTATTCACAGACTCTCAGCCTAAGTTGCAGAGAGAATGCAGCGGACCAGGTTAGAAAGACCTAGAAGGAGAATGTATGATCAAATTATTGATCACCATGCCATATAAATCACAAAACTTGGCAATGTCAGCAGCACTCACTGAAAGTCCACAAGATGCCAAAGCGGTCGATGCACACCAGACAAGTATCTGATCCTGATCCTTGGAAACAGCAATCAATAAAAAAGAAGCCTGACAGCATCAGAGTTGCAAATCATCTCTCCTGGGAATTACTTTATTCTTCTACAGAAAAATGGCAGCAGCAACGTTTCGACTCCTAGTTCTGGAGCCTTTGTCAAGCTGACGTTTAATTCAAAGAGACAGAGTTTTAAAATGGAATTCTGGAGCATGGACATTTTTTCCCAAGTTTTCACTCATCCAACAGATAGGTCAAGCTGACAAAGACTGCAGAACTAGGAGTTGAAACATTGCTGCTGCCATTTGTCTGTAGAAGAATAAAGTAATTCCCAGGAGGGATGATTCGCACCTCTGATGCTGTCAGGCTTCTTTTTTATTGAGAGTAAAATAGTATGTTAGGCTGAAAGAAGACAATGTCAGTCCAGTTCAGCATGTTTCCACCCCTCGTTGTTGATCCAGATGAAGGCAAAAAACCCAGTGAGACAGACACCAATTTAGCTCATTTGGGGAAAAGAAATATCTTCCCAACTCTATAATGGCAGTCAGAATAATCCATGTATTAACATTTTGAAAGGTATAACCTGACTCCAAGACCCGAATGAACAACCCTGCTGTTTATTTAATGTATATATCCTGTAATTTCATAGTGCTCTAAAAAGACATCTAATCCCCTCTTAAAATGGATTTTGCCATCACCACATCCTCAGGCAGAGAGTTCCACAGTTTCACTGCTCTCACAGTAAAGAACCAACATCTATGTTGGTGATGAAACCTTCTTTCCTCTAGACATAGAGGATGCCCTCTTGTTACTGTTGCAGTCCTGCTTGTAAACAGATCATGGGAGAGATCCTTGTATTGTCTCAATGTATTTATTCATCAATATTTGGTTGCCCCTTATGTTTGGCTGCTCAGTATTAGCTTATGAAGCTCTGCCCCTCGTGGGGCTTAATAAACTTATATACTTGACAGACCTGGAGGCCATTGTTATGACCCAAAAGGCCAAGACAAACTCTGGATCCCTGCGGTTGTGTGAGAGAGGGGAACCCCTGTCTCTGTCAAACCATTCAAAAGTTACAGTAAACTATTACCCATGACCTCCAAGTGGTTAAACTGCTGGGATTTGAGTTATCTCTGATCCTGGGTGTTGTAGGCAACTGTTAGCTATTTATCACAGCCGGCACCTGCTGCATATGTAGCAGGCTGTGCACATGTGACATACATGTACATCACCTGTCATCAAGGAGCTAAAAATCTGCAGCATGGGAATGAGATTTGTCCAGATCTCATATACATGCCTGGTACTGTAATACACTGCTGATTTTCTGTGCACAAATCTGATGATGTATGGATTAATTATAATATCCTTAGTTTACAGAGTGGTAGATTACAACTAGAGATGAGCGAGCGTACTCGGAAAAGCACTACTCGCTCGAGTAATTTGCTTTATCCGAGTATCGCTGTGCTCGTCCCTGAAGATTCGGGTGCCGCTGCGGCTGACAGGTGAGTCGCAGCGGGGAGCAGGGGAGAGCGGGCGGGAGAGAGGGAGAGAAAGATCTCCCCTCCGTTCCTCCCCGCTCTCCCCTGCAGCTCCCCGCTCCGTGCCGGCACCCGAATCTTCAGGGACGAGCACAGCGATACTCGGATAAAGCAAATTACTCGAGCGAGTAGTGCTTTTCCGAGTACGCTCGCTCATCTCTAATTACAACCTTTAGATATGAAGCTGTGATTTTTCTATATTTCCCATTGATTTCAATGGGGGAGAGACCTACCAGAGTAGAACATTCGCCACATGCGTCTCTGGTTGATTTCGGGGGCAACGTTAAAAATTGCATTTAAAAGCCATATTTACCTGCAATACTATAATGTGGTTCTCCAGAAAAGCTGTTATATGAATATTTCCTGTTTTTTTTTGTTAATAAGAAACACAACCACAATTGCTGCATCACACCGGAAAGTGTGAACTTGGCCTAAACATTTCTCTTCGATTTATCCAAGCCAATGATCCCCAGGTGTTGGCATTCATGCTTTTACATTTGAGAACCTGGTGTTCAATATCACTTTTAATAAGAATGCATCTCAGCTTGAGTAATTCTTGCCAATATCATTTTACAGGAAAGAAATGTATTGCTGGCACAGATTTCCAAAATCTTGAAACAAGCTTGTTCAAATGTCACATTTTTTTTCTTTTCTTAACATGACAAAAGTGGAAATTGATATTTGACATATGCAAAATACAAAATAAGAGAAACCGTTTTGAGCTTGAAGTTTTTGGTTGCTGGGCTACTTGAAATTTTCCTCAGTTAAAGGCAGTATGCAAAGAAATCTCACAGCGAAAAGCAAATATATTTTGCTAAATAGTTTTTAGTCATTTTGTTTTCACACAATAAACGAAGTATTATTAATTTCAAGATAGAGCCTCAAAAATGTGGTTGAAGATATGCCCATTTGAAATGAAACCATTTTGGTGGTATGTTGTTCAGTTCTATAATACCTCAGTTCTGGCTATTTTAATATGCCCTTGAAATCGTTTAAAACAACAAAACTAGGATTAAATCACAAGCCAATCCTAATTCTTTATAAACTAATTTTTGTTTTTAATCGTCATTGAAGCATGAAAGTCTTGGAATGACAAGTAAATCGAAACCACGGTTCTCAAATACGCAGATGGGTTCATTTTTCATATTTGTGCTTTTGGATTATAATTTTCCATCTTTTATGCTCTACCCTTGTTTGGTCACTTGTTCAGTGCACAAGTTTTCTTAAAATGCAATTTACATTGTACAGGATTTTGTAGTATTACATTTAAGAGCAATAATTAGCAGTGATTAAAATAGCTCTAATTTTCTTTTCTATATAGTTTCCTGATTTACGTTTATTACAACAATTTGTATAGTTTCTAAAGGATGTTCACTTGTATATTCCTCATTCATTTGAAACAGAAAATGCAAATGGGGATAAAATATTACAAGGTACAATAAATCTTATACACCTGAATCTTCCAGAACAATGTTTCCCTTTACACATACATGCAGAAGCAGTTGGCTGGCTCTATTGCAATTAGAAGGATTCAGACTGAAGACCTCCCAGAAATACCTGTTTTAGAGCATTTGCTTCAGCTGACGTTTAATTCAAAGAGACAGAGTTTTAAAAGAGTATTCTCGAGAATGGACATTTTTTCCACGTTTTCACCCATCCAACAAACAGATAGGTAAAAACTAGTAACTCGGTGGGGGTCCTGAGGACAAGGGTCCCCCACCCATCTCAAGAACGGGTTCCCATTTCCCCATTCCTTCCCACTGTGGGCTCGCTGCACCCTTGCGGTGAGAAGGAGATTGTATGAAGTGTTGGTTGAACATACACTGCTGCTCAATTTATTTTCACTGGTACAACCAGTGATAGCCGAAAATAAAGCACTTAGCTATTTCAGTGCTCCATTCAATCTGATGTCATTGTAGATGGATAAGCCAACCAGAAGTGAGGAGGAATTGGGAAACGGGACCCCCTATTCGCGGGATCGCTGGGAGCCCTGCAGTCAGATCTCCCCCAATATATCAATTTTCACCTATCCAGTGGATGGATGTCCTTGAAGGATGTTACACTATGTTTCTTCTGTAGACTGCCAGGCACTGCTATGCTTTTAGTTCAACATGACTGCTGCCGTTGATGATGCTAACCAAATAGTGTAGCTTCGCCGAACTGCAACTCATTAACTCAGTAGTTCATCTGTACATGAACTTGGAGAATGGGTTACACTTGATGATACTTCAAGATCAGCCTGATGTTGCTGTTATGGTAGTGTGTGAAACAGTTGCAAACATTGGAAACTTTCATCTTTGGTTTTATTTCTTGTTTTTTTATGAAGGCACCGTTAACCCTCCCTTTGTCTAAAGTTTTAGGACAATTTCACTAAATACATTTTTGACATGTGCGAATGAAACCTAAATTATGAGATACAAAGTTATAGTGTGCCTTCATTATGTAAATGCAACACTTTACTTTTTACTTTTTGATGACCTTCTGCAATTTTGCATCAAAGCATAGAAAATGCATAGAAATCCATGTTTGCTGCAAAAAGTTTGACCTAATCAATGCCTGAGAAGTGCAACATCCTAAAAATACAGAGTTCTGATTTCATACATGCCAATAATGTCTATGTCTGCATATTTTCACAAAATAAGAAATCTGAGACTAAAAATCTCCAGCATCCAAATGCCACTAAATAATTAAGTCACAACCTACAAATCGCCTAATTGGGTGCTGGGAATGATTAGATGTGCAACAGCCCATCTTCTCAATTTTGGGGGGTATATACATATGCAGCAGATTTATGTATGACCTTTCTGTGACTAAAAATCAGCTCCATACATGTGAATGGGGAAGGAAGTCTGTTGTGACTAGATTAGTGTGGTGGGGAAACAGTTATGAGGAAGAGGGTGGCTGTTATGACTACTAGCGAGTTGTCTTGACTACAAAGGTTCATACACACATGTGTTCTCACAACGTATTCCACGCGCGGAATAGGCTGTACCAAGATGCCATAGACTCCCATGCTCCCAATCACATATATTGCGTGAAATACGCACGCAATAAAGATTGCAGCATGTTCTATCTTGGCATGTATTACACACACATACACGCCAAGATTGTGCATGGCATTCGGCAACCCACAGCAAGTACACAATGTCATTACATACTTGCTGAGTGACATGCCACTGTCACATGCAGGCACACACAGCAAATTACATATATGTGTAGCCAGCCTTAGGGGAATTGAGAGAGGGTACTATATTTGACTAATGTGGTGGCAGCTGTGATTAATAAGTAAGTTATGATTGAGGACTGCAGTGACTATTGTGAAAGGACCTACTGTTTTCTTGGATGCGTTACAGTATGTGCACATGGTGGAATTTTGATACAGAATTCCATGTGAAATCACAATGTACTCTATACAGCATGGTTTTTTAAATCTGCCATTTCTTGATGCAGATTCTGTGCTGTATCTATGTAGAATCCACATTGAGAATTCTGTATGCAGATTTACCCATTGTAAAGGACTAAATCTATGTGCCTTTCTGTGGGGATACATGTCCATAGACATGGCAGAAATCCGTGACATAGATTTCTGCTCATTTTAAAGGTGGATTCCACTGTGTGAGCAATACCCTTGTCGAGTAATTTGTAGTTAAGAGCTTAATTTTCCCAGTATGAGTACTTTGATATGTATATTGTGGATAGTGTTGAGTGACCTGAACCAGTAGAACACTATTTCGTGTCGAACTTTGCTAAAAGAACCTCAGGCTTTTCATTTTGGCTGTACCACAAGTGGGGTACCAAATGCAATTTTTAACCAATTTACCAAGAGGGTCTTTACAGGTTTTGGTTAAAAATTATTTTGAGAAGACCGAACTTTTAAATTCGTATTTTGTATCTATTTTCTCTCAGAAAGTAGATGTAACATCAGCTGATCGTCCCTGTGCTATGGAAGGATTAAAAGAATGCAGGCCATCTATTAGCAGAGAGATGGTGAAGGAACACTTAGCTAACTTAAATGAACTTAAGTCCCCAGATTCAGATGAATTACATCCTAGGATACTGAAGAAAGCAGCAGAGGTAATTGCTGAACCAAACAATAAAAAGTCCCACCTTGTCTTCATGTGCTGCACACCTCAGTTCCGCTAGCAAGTATACTCACAAGCTGTTGCCATCCAGCTACTTCTGGCTCTGACTAAACGCAAAACAATCCAATTGCAGGAATACAGCTTTTTGTGGAAAAACTTGCTTTTTATTTTCTTTTTGGTGCTTGAATAATACAGAGAACGCGTTTCGGTTATGAAACCTTGTTCAGAGGTGAACAAGGTTTCATAACCGAAACGCGTTCTCTGTATTATTCAAGCACCAAAAAGAAAATAAAAAGCAAGTTTTTCCACAAAAAGCTGTATTCCTGCAATTGGATTGTAATTGCTGAACCACTCGCCTTTATCTTTGAAAATTCATGACGAACAGGAGAAGTCCCAAAAGATTGGAAAAGAGCAAATGTTGTCCCTATCTTCAAAAAGGGGAAGAAGTTAGATCCAAGAAACTATAGGCCTGTGAGCCTGACTTCTATATCGGGAAAGATCTTTGAACAAATTATTAAACAGCATGTATGTAAGTACTTGGATTAGAAGAGAGTAATTAACCAGAGCCAGAATGGTTTGTAACAAACAAGTCATACCAGACTAATCTAATTTCCATCTATGAAAGAATCACCGACTAGGTTGGTCAGGAAAATGTGGTCGATATAGTATATCTTGACTTTAGTGAAGCATTTGACAAAGTATCTCATACCATACTTGTCAGGACCAGCATCTTTTGAGGTCTCCATACCTGCACTGCTAGTCCTATCTACCAGGCTGCGGGGGTGCGGTACAGGGGAGTTTCAGTTGTATTGACCTCCCCTGGCCGCCGTAATCCAGGACGCCGACTCCGGGCGCGCACTCCTGTGGTCAGCGCACCGCATACCATTGCCATGACACCCAGGCGCGCTGGCTCTGCACTTGCTGATTGATGCCTGGGTCTCAGCTCTGCACTCACTGCTTCTTGTCTGGGGTCTGCTGCTGTCAGGCTCCCTGCCCCAATCAGCTGCTGGGGCAGGAGTTCTGACAGCATTTAAACCGCTCTGTTTCCTCCTGTAGTTGCCAGTGTATGTTTAGTCTCAACCTACACCCGCGTACCTTCGGATTGCTGCCCTGTTGTGACTTACTTGCTCGGAACCTGACTTCGCCTGACCCTCTGTACTGCGTACTCTCCCGTTGCCGACTCGGAATGTCTGACCAGATTTCTGTGTTTGTTAGTTTCCCTGCTTTGTCTGTTGTCTGACCTCCTTCAGCATTTCTCTGTCAATTTTTTTTCCCTGTCCCGCATCCCTAGTCAGCCCAAGGACTGTCCCCCAGTTGTCGCCCTGGGGCCTAGCACAGGGGGGCAAGTAGGTAAGAACAGGGGTTGTGGTATTATTCAGGGACCTCCAGTACCCGGACCCCAGTTCCCTGACAATACTTATTGAAAAATGACCTAATATGGGATTGACAAGGCAACTGTTAATGTCCATTTACACACAAAGCTAATCCTTTAGAAAATAGGTTTTGAGTGATTGTTTTGCATTAACTACTAATGGACGCTAATGTCCATTAGCAGCTTATCACCTTCATTTGCATGTAAATGAACCTCCAGGAGCTGTATGCGGAGAACAGCAGGTGGTCTGTTCTCTGTAATAAGCTCCTTTGTTCTGCTGCAGGGCTGCATGCTGAATACAATGCAATCAGCACTCCCATGGAGAATACAGCACCATGTACAGCAAACAAAGCATGCAGTCTGTGTTGTCTTCTCTCCATCTGAAGAATGGATTTTATGCTCCCCTAAAAATCATTGTTCAGCCGAAGAGCGAAAGATGGGAGCATTTACACACAACGATTATCGTTCAAACGATGGCTTTAGAGCGAATTGAGTGATAATCGTTGCATGTAAATGGGCCTTAAGGTGGATTCACAATTGGCTGAGTGATCGTATTTAAAGAGTGGTCATAAATGGCTGCACATCTAATTGGAGGAATGTGTCAAGTGGGGTACCACAAGGCTCTGTCCTGGGCCCAGTGTTGTTCAACATTTTTGTAAATGATCTGGAGGAAGGAATTGAGAGGAAACTGATGCAATTTGCAGACGACACAAAGCTAGGAGGGATAGCTAACACTAGGGAAGAGAGAGAGAGAGTATTTAAAAAGATCTAGAAAAGGGCGGCAACTAACAGAATGATATTTAACAAAAAGAAATGCAAAGTCCTACATCTAGGCAAGAAAAATGTAAAAAGTACATACAAAATGGGATGAATTGAGCTAAGCAGCAGCACATGTAAAAAGACTTGGGTATACTAATAGATCACAGACTGAACATGAGTCAACAGTGTGATGCAGCAGCAAAAAAGGCAAGCTCAATTCTGGGATGTATTAAGAGAAGCATAGAATCTAGATCACATGATGTAATTATCCCCCTCTACTCCTGCTTAGTCAGACCTCTACTGGAATACAGTGTCCAGTTCTGAGCACCCCAATTTAAAAAGATCATGTCCTGTGAGGAATGGTTAAAGTATCTGGAAATGTTTAGCTCGCAAAAAAGAAGGCTGAGAAGAGATATAATAGCTGTCTACAAATATCTGAAGGGCTGTCACAGTGCAGAGGAATCAGCCCTATTCTCATTTGCACACAAAAGACTAGAAGCCACGGGATGAAACTGACAGGGAGGAGACACAGATTAGATATTAGAAATATGAGTGTGATCAATGACCGGAAAAGGTTGCCATGGGAGGTGGTGAGTTCTCCTTCAATTGAAGTCTTCAAACAGAGGGTGGGCAGACATCTGTCTGGGATTATTTAGTGAATCCTGCATTGAGCAGGGGATTGAACCCAATGACCCTGGAGGTCTCTTCCAACTTTACTCTTCTTTGATTCTATGAAAAACCCCTAAAACTAGTATTAAACACTAAGAACCCTAAAACAATGGTGCTGTTGATCCTTCAATGGAGGTGGCTCAGTGAATAGCACTGTTGCCTTGTGGCACTAGGATCCTAGGTTGAAATTTGACCGAGGACAAACAACATGCAGCTGTTGTCTTTAGTAACCTCTGAATATAGTGCTCTAGTGCTGCAAGGTTACTGTGCTAACCACTGAGCCACCACACTGTGCTTTCCTTCTCTGGAAAAGAGCAAGAAGCAGAAACACAAAGAGAAAATATAAACTCCAAAAAGAAATGACCCTTGCTCAGATTTGAACCCAGAACTATAGCACTGTAAGGAAACATTTGCAAAGCACTGAACAACCATGCTTTTTCTGCTTCTTCCTCCTCCTCCTCCTCCTCCTCCTCCTCCTTCCTCTTGCTTCTTCTAAGTTCCTCTAGAGGAGGGGAAGGATAAAATGTAGAAGAATAATGAGGAGAAAAAGATCATTTTTTCTCTTTCTTTCCCTTCTCCTCCTCCAGAGGAAGCAGCTGTTCAGTGGCTCAGTTTTTAGCACTATTGCCTTGCAGCACTGACGTCCTAGGTTCAAATCTTACCAAGTACAATATCTGCATGGGGTTTGTACTCCCAGTGTTGTCATCTTTTTTCTTTTCCTCCTCCTCTTGAGTAGGAAGAAAGAAGAAAGTGGAGGAGGAAGAAATACAAAGAAGCATGGGAGTTCAGTGCTTAGCAGTGTTGCCTTACAACACTGGAGTATTAGGTTCAAATATGATGGACAACATATGTATGGGGTTTGTATGTTCTCTTTGTGGTTCACCTTCTTGTTCTTTTCTTACTCCTCTGAAGAAGAAAGAAAGAAGAAAAAGCAGGGTAGTTTAGTGGTTAGCACTTTTGCCTTGCAGTGCTGAAGTCCTAGATTCAAATCTGACCAAGGACAACATCTGCATGGAGTTTGTAAGTTCTATTTGTGTTTGATTTAGTTCTCCTTCAGAGAAGGTAGAAGAAGCATGGTGGTTCAGTTGTTAGCACTGTTGCCTTGTAGCACTTATTTCTAGCTTAAAAAATAACCACGGGCAGCATCTGCATGGAGTTTGTATGTTCTCTTTGTTTTTCTTCTTCTTCTTTTCTTACTCCAGAGAAGGAAAAAAGAGTCTGTTGTCCTCAGTGTTTAGCACTGTTGCTTTGAAGCACTGGAATCCTAGGTTCAAATCTAATTAGGGACAACATCTGTGTGGAGTTTTGCAAAGTCCAACCTGATGTTGTTCTTGGTCAGACTTGAACCTAGGATCCCAACATCAACAGTGCTAATTACTGAGCCACATCCATTGAAGGACCACTACCACCCACATCACCATCTTTTCAGGGCTATTGGATAGTACTAGTTCTAGGGATTTTTATAAACTTTGAGTTCAGTTCGAACTATTTTAAACAGTACTTTTTGATGAAAGTCGTTGAACCTGTCAAACTGAACTTTTGAAAAGTTCACTCACCTCTGATTTTGGAACTGCCCCAAACTGAGAATTTACTGGCTAGGTGTGATTAATAAGATGAATTAATTTATGTGCGATCTTGCTTTTGATTTGGTGGCATGAGTCTTGGAGGGAACTGATTCCCCTGGACACAACTACTCTGAGGGATTATACACAAGAATGCTTTTGTGCTGCGTATTTCATGTCCAAAATTTGCATGTGTGATACACAGTTAATAGAACCCATTGATTTAGTGGTTTCATTCACATGAGCGTTCACACAAATAAATACTCAGCATATTTTTATGCATATTGCTCACAAAATAGAACATATTTCATTAAACTTAATTGTCCATTGAAATCAATGGGAGAATGCTTGTGTGTTTTCTGTGCATGCAAATACACAGAAAACACACATGCAAAAAATAGAGTAAAATACGCACGTGCGCACAAAAACACTGTGCCCGCATAAATATACTTACACCTGTAAGAATCCGACTAAAGAGTGTATTCTGAGATTGTTATACAAGACTCGTAAAGTTGTCTAATATTTTTGGATTGCTAAAAATATGCCTCCAACTGAAAATTGGACCTCTGTTTATTAAAGGGGTTGTTCGCTTACAATGCGTTAATATGTTTGCCTTACTGATCCCCTGCCTCTCCCGATTTGACATTTCCCAGAGTCATCCAGTACTCTGTACTTCCTGGTCCCTATTTAGGTAGACATGTAATAATTACAGCTAGTCACTGACACGGGCTGTGACCTGCTACAATGATAAATTGGCTAAACCAGTTACATGTCTACATCAACAACAACCAGGAAGAACGGAAATCAGCATGCAACTATAGGAAGTCCGAGATTGGGAGTGGTGGGGAATTAGTATGGTGAGTATTACATCTCCTATTTTAAAGCACTTTGAGCATTTTATTCTATTTTAAGTGGCTGGACAACCCCTTTAATATTGTTGTTCGTAAACGGGCCTACTATTTGTTTATCAATAACGAGGACATAGGTTTACAAATTTGGAGTTTGTATATATCAAATAAAAAATAGTTTGTTGAAAATAATTAGTGTTTTCCATTTTTGTCTTCTCTTATGTTGCTCAGGGTATGGGTGAGAGGGTAGATGGAATGTAGTGTTTATTTGTAGATAGATAGATATTTGTAGATATCATTGCATATGTGGACTCTAGAATCTAGCAAATGTATATACTCCACCTGAGGGTTTTCAATGCATTTAAATGGATTTTGCAGCCATAATGGAAATCCTAAACAGCCTTTCCCCTTTATTCTGATAAGCTATTATTGAGATGATCTATAAAATAATAGCTATTGGGTGACTACCGCTACCAGCCTGTGTTACAAGTAGCTATGGGAGTTGTCACTCCATAAGCTCTGAATAACATATAAATTTGCATTGTTATGTTAAATTACATTCCTACCTATTTCCTTTTGTCTATTGATTCTCCTGACTCAGCATCCAAAAGTCCTGTCCGTCTTGTACTTTTTATATCCTAGTCATGAAACCAGAAGCTCAGGACAGACAGTGTCTTAGGTCCTCAAGGTTAGAGGACTGTTGCAGTGCATAGCATTAAGGAGGCCAGATGAAGAAAAAAAAATGTAAAATGATGTGCATATGCTTTATGTAATTTATCTGTTTACACTAAATCATCTAGGCAGTCCTGTAGGTGTTCCTGCAGTCTACTGGAGTAGTTGATAAATCACTACTTCCCACTAAAGTAAAAGTCACAATATATGTTCTTCGATTTTAATCAGGTGCAAAGGCTCTTGGATCTTTTCTTTGGCAGGGTCACTTTTTTTTTATCAGGCAAAGGAAATGAATGGTGCCCGCAGTGTTACTGCCATGCCACAGGCCAGCTTGCATGAAGACTCCACCAAAGTCCTCCCCATATTGCTGCTGACTTGAGCCATTAGGGAGTGGAATATTGTGGTTACTGTACTTGCTGTCTGCTTTGGCAAAAAGAGGGGGGAGTCTATTACACTGTTCTTTTACCTGAAATAACCCTGAACCAGAGGACCATTTAACTTTGGTTGTAACAGTAAGATGACCTATTGGTTAACAAATAAGCTAGTTCGTATACTGAAAAATGCTACTTTTTTTTAGTTAATCAATTTTCCCCCTTTTTCTTTGTTCAGCATGTACTCTGTATATGATGAAATCACAGCTAGACTGAAAGTAACCATTCTGTTTTTCCATTCATAAACATGAACAGATAACGAAACAACCTCACACCATTAAAAAAGGACAGCAGACCTTCGCTATGTAAATAAGGTCTTAATATTTGGTTATTCTGGCATACAAGCATGAATTACTGACTTTATAGTCAAAATGACCTAGCCCAATGAAATATCAGTTGTTTAGTCAAACAGTATACAATTTTCTATATTCTTGCTTCTCAATATCTCTGCTTGCAGTCATTCTATCAGAATCAGCATTCCTTCTAGTGGTCATACATCTGACCTAGTCGTGATGGGCACATACTTAATTAACTGCTTACAGAGTTCTTTTACCTGTACTATGATTCTACAAAGCTTGTGCCACCTGTGTGACCCTCATATGACAAGGACAGAGTTTGATCCACTTAGAAATCAATTATGAAGATTAATTTTGAATTACAGCAGAGATCTTGAAAATTATGAAGGAACAGATACCGAAAGTAACCTGCAAAACTGCATAACTCAAACCTGAAAACTACTATAAGCAGAACATTATCTATATGCCACCTGTCTCACTGTTAAAAAGTATTTATTACTTATGCAGTTGTGAGACATATTAGGCTTTTCAACACCTATATTACCAGTAATGCTGCTAGATATGCAGAATCTGCAGACCCAAGAAGCATAAATCTCTCTAAATTGTGGTTTGCTCCAGATATTTAAATCAGTTCACACCAGAGCAATTTAATTTGCTAATAAAAAACAATCGATGTGACATATATTAGCTAACTTAATTACACAAGTATTGAATATATCCATACTTTGATAATCCAGATGTCTCACTTGTTTCTTAACATCTTTGGTCTGTCTTTGTGTGCTCAGAACTTGCATATAACCCATGCTAAAGTAATTTAAACCTTGAAAATTCCTCAGGCCTCTAGACACAGAGAACTTCAGTAAGTATGTGAGCTCTTTTCTGCCGGATACTTCCAGCTGAAATACTCAGTTTGCCAAATCCACTTCTCTAAATTTCTATTCCATTGAACATAAAGTAAAGTCGAAGATATTTTCTGTAAATATAAATTACTTTCTTTTCAATACACAGTTTTTCTTGAAATATATATTTTTTGTCATTGATTGAGTTAGAAAGGAAACTTCAACCTTCTTTGCCTCCTGCCACCTCACACATATTTAAGCTGGTCTGCCTGTCCCCAAGTAAAAGAAAAATGTAAAGTATGCTGAATAAAATGTTCTCGGTATTCGTCTGCTTCTAAACAGATTTCCAAATCACTTCCATCAATCAGTAAAAGCAGGCATGCTCCTACCTTTCTCACAATGAAGAGGCTTCTAATTGTCCAGTTCCTGTTAGCACTTGCTTGCAGAGGTCATCACCAAGTCCACTCTCATTGGGTCTGTCAGTTCCTCAGTTGTGAACATCAACACAGCCTGGCTACTCTCATCTGCAAGTTTTGCAAAGGAATGCCGTTTTTCCTTAAACAATGTTTATATGATAGATTTTGAACTTTTTTTTCACTTTTTATACCGAGTTGAATTATATTCTGGCTACCGAAAGGTGGTGTGTCTTCTGATTCATTTCCAGAGGAAAATCATTTCTTTGTTTCCCAGCAGTAAGACACACTTTTTGAGAAGTGGAAGGGGAATTGGATTTTCATTCATCTGATCCCATGTGTTAAATTAAGGAAGGCTATGACATTTATCTTGGCAGTCATTTTATACTGAGGTTGGATCAGTGTGGCTTGGAAAATACATTCCTAAGTGTTTCTAATTAATAAATCAAAATTATTTATATATCTAGCAAAAATATGACAGGGAAGTTATTTTATCTTGCAATGTTTATTAGTCTGTTCCTTTTGTTTCATGTCTCCTCCCTTTTCATTTTTAATTTACATATCTTTATATTTAATGGCTAGTAGCTTCCAATATAAACAAATACATACTATAGAAAGCACTTTCCTAGTAGTTCAGACGAATGCTTAGTTTTGTGAAGGTGGTGTGTGTGTGAATGAAAACATAGAAATACATATTTCAATAGACATTTATAATTTTTACATTTCTGTATTTGTGTCTGCTCATTTACGTACTGTATAAGCGTACTTCCATGTGCTGCGAAATTGTTCTGCAGAGAGCTGCGGCATGGATTTGTGGCAAAAACCATGTGTAAATACTTGTAGCTTTAGGCATGGTTTGCATGCTGTTTTAACGGGGAGGTTTTTTCCTTTGACTCTAAACCTGCACCAGTGCCTATATGTTACTATTAAAAGAGATGTCCAAGATCAAACAAAATTGGGGGAAAGATGGGGGTGGGGGTTGTTTGGTAACAAAATGAGCTTTTGCCTACTGGTTAAATCTCCCACTTCTCCAACTGCACCTTTCTGTTGATCTCCACTAGTCTCAGTTTACATGGCAGCGGTAGCGACTTCACGTCGATAGCACTTGACCTCTGCAGCCAATCACTAGCCTCAGAGTTTTATCACTTAGCCTATGGATAGATTATATAAGGATGTTGTGGTACAACCCTTTTAACATAACTATGGTGCCATATATGTATAAGTTGTTTTAAAAGTAATCAAAAAGTTGAACATACCCTAAAATGGTAGCAATATTACCGTATATACCGGCGTATAAGGCGACGGGGCGTATAAGACGACCCCCCAACTGTCACCTTATACGCCGGTATACAGTGGAGAAAAAAAAAATTCATTACTCACCTGCCCCGGCGTTCTGTCGCGCTCCGGCAGGATGTCGCTCGCTCCGGCAGGCTGTCGCTCGCTCCTCGTCCCCGGCGCAGCATAGCTTTCTGAATGCGGGGCTTGAAATCCCCGCTTCCAGAAAGCTAATACACACGCCGGCAGCCATGACATCATTGAATGGCTGTGATTGGCTAAAGCGCACGTGGCTTCAGCCAATCACACTATTCAATGACATCATTGAATGGGTGTGATTGCTAACACGTGCGCCTTCAGCCAATCACAGCCATTCAATGCTGTCATGGCTGCCGGCGTGTGTATTAGCTTTCTGGAAGCGGGGATTTCAAGCCCCGCATTCAGAAAGCTATGCTGCGCCGGGGACGAGGAGCGAGCGACAGCCTGCCGGAGCGAGCGACATCCTGCCGGAGCGCGACAGAACACCGGGGCAGGTGAGTAATGAATTTTTTTTTTTTTACACTTTTTTTTATTTGTATTACCGGCGCATAAGACGACCCCCGACTGCAGAGCAGATTTTTCGGGGTTCAAAAGTCGTCTTATACGCCGGTATATACGGTATCTATATCTCGCCTTGCAGCAAACAAATCTTCATGTTGCTTAATTTTTTTAAGAGGGTTTAAAATTTTGTAAAAGTTGTAAAATGTAACAACATTTTTAGATATTTAGTATCGCCATAATTGTAGTGATCTGCAGAATCGGGTTCAGATCATTTTAACTGCACTGCGAATGATACAAAAATAACTCGCAAATAAAACTTCGAAAATGTCACAATTTTATTTTCTCTATTCTAACATACAAGAATTATTAAAAGTTTCTCAATACAATTTTTGGTACATTAAGTTGTGCTATTAAAAATACAGCTTAGTTACACTAAATGCAAACCCTTATATGGCTTAGTTGACTGAAAAATAAGAAAAATGTACTGGATTTTGGAAGTCTTGGATGAATACACAGATTTTGCCACTAAAAATTGCTGCAACAGGAAGGGGTTAATGAAAATAATAAAGAGAAGATGACACAATTTTGAGCTCTGCCTTACCCAAGTAGTAACTGCGATCCAGTTTGAGTATGTACAGTTAATAATAATCCTCTTCTTTCTATTATTGAGCCAGTTACAGTACTTACACACATATTTTCCACCTGACCGAGCATTCTCATTTTATGTACAAAACTTTAATGCGGCACAGTATTAAATGCTTTGGGGGAAAAAATCAAGATTTATAACATCCAGCGACTCTCATTGGTCTGGTGTTGAGCCTCATAGAAGCTGATTAGATTGGTTTACAGGAGCGACCACTCATAATCCAATGCTGATATGGGGTTGTATAATTATTTTCTTTTTTTTTTAATAACTCGTTTTTATTGAAATTTTCATGGTATACAAACATGAGTATATTATAAATACAACTCAAAAAGAAGACCGTACAGCTTATAGTACTTTTACAGATAAATTGCAGTGATTGATTATGAAACAATGCTGAACAATTTCTATAGTTTATGTAAAGGTGATGATTAACTCTCGGTCGCCTATATGTCTTCAAACATTTTATTCCCCTCTTCTCCCCCCCCTCCCTCCATATCCCTTTGTTAATCAACATTTTAATAAACATATAACATCCAACTGAATATAACTATCCCGCTTCGTATCCCCCTAGCTCCTCCTCCCTTCCCCGGTCAGTCACTTTACTTTCAATAATCCTAGACTGTTCATATTATCATTATTATGGTACCAAGTAGTGTTGGTGAACTGGGACATACATTCTATAATTTCCCCGTGGTCAAGAAATTTTTCCATGAAATCACTCCACTTTTTGAAAAACTTAGGGGCTTGAGATTCTGCACAACGTTCAGTCTCAGTTCTTTCCATTTTCAGGAGGTGTTTTAACTGTTGTAAGACATCATTTATTCCCGGGGGTTTGGGCAGTAGCCAGTTGTTCAGAAGGCATCTCTTGCCGATCAGGAGTATGGTATGGGTCATATTAACCTTTCTCATCTGTTCTGGAAATTGGTGAAGTATAAATACTTGTGGTGTTAATTGCAGGTTCTGACCCCCTATGTCTTGCACCAACTTTTGGATCTCAACCCAGTATCTACCTATCTTCGGGCATTGCCAAATGCCATGTAAGAAATCAGATTTAGGCGTGGTGCATCTAGGGCAAGCTTGTAACCTTGTTGGGCCATTTGGATTCTGCGGTTTGTCAAACCCATAAATTGCTCTGTGGATTATTTTAAAATATGTTTCTCGCCACCGTTCATTTGAGATCGCCTTTCTCACAGAGATCCAGCTCTTAATTATTCCCTCGGGAAGTTCCGAGTCCTGTAGGTTGCGGGACCATTTTTTGAATAAGTTAGAGCTGTTCTCCGTCACCCACCCCTGTCTAAATTTGTTATATAAAACAGAAATTGAATATTCATGTGAGAGATTTTTAACTAGTGTATCGATGGGGTTGGATATTGCCTCCTTTGTTATATCGGTTAGTCTTTTCTGTAAGAAGTTTCGTACTTGGGCGTATGGGAGGAAATGTGACGTCGGTAAATTGTGTTCTATGCACAGCTCCCTAAAAGACTTATATCTAGGGGCTTCTGGATGTATAAGGTATATTGAACTTTTATGATACCCCTCTGTCGCCACATTTTGAACATTTTGTTTTCCCTTCCTTCTTTAAATTCTGGGTGATTCCACAAGTCCATATGTTTGGAGATTTTAAATGGCAGCTCATATGTCTTACGGGCTATCTTCCAGGCTGCTATAGTGTCTCTAGCCAATATAGAATGTTTACTTTCAATAGGAAGATTAGAAAAACCTGTATGCAAGAGGGCATTTAAGCTCCATGGGTTGAATAATTCAGCCTCTAAGTCATTATTAGAAAAATCGCTAGATCCCCTTATCCAGTCCAGAGAATGTCGCATAAGGCTAGCAACATTGTACATACGGATGTCTGGGAAATTTACTCCACCTCTACTCCTAGGGAGCATCAATTTTTTCAGGGCAATACGTGCTCGCCTCCGAGACCAGATAAAGGTCGTGAATGCCGTGTGCAATTTCTTCAAGTCGCACCTTTGTAGTAAGAGGGGTATTGTCTGCAGAGGGTAAAGGAGTCTTGGGAAGCTAACCATTTTAATTAGGTGACATCTGCCCAGAAGGGAGAGAGGGAGATTACCCCATCTATCCAATTCTTTTATTATCTTTAGTATCAGTGGGGGATAGTTTAGAGAGTAAAGGGATTCTGGTCTCTTGCCTATATTTATTCCCAAGTAGTATAATTATTTTCATTGAGGTACTCCAAGATAACATCTCTTAAAAAACTAACATACATTTTACACACAATACAAATTAAATATAATCATCTATGATTTTACTTAATTTTCTAGACTAATGTTTCTAAATTCCAGTCCTCAAATAACCTCAACAGGTCATGATTTAAGGATATTCTATTGGGAGAATTTATAAAACACTGACAATAATTACATCCGCAGTGTAATACTAAGATACTGAAAAGATGATCTGTTGGAGGTACTTGAGGGACCACTCAATTCACAAATGGGACTTGGGAACCATCATTTTTAATCTCCAATTCACTCCAGTGGGAGAAAGTTGCAATGCCAAATTAAGCTGTTAGGTCTGCTACCCGTGTCTGCTACCCTCTTGCTGTTCCAGGGGGGCACGGGCATCACTCTGCTCCTTCTGTATAAATGTAATTGTTTCTTCTTTCTATCAGCACTGCACTAGTTAATCCTTCTCAGTGCTCTAAGAACAGCTGAAGCTTAAATGGCAATCACCTTCCTATTTAAGGGAGCTGGGAATCCACCCTCTTTGCCTCAGTATTGATGTGTGTTTGTCTCAGACACTCAGCATATATAGGTTGCCTGTCTCAGGACTGTTTTGTCTGTTTTATCCTGTTCCTGTATCTGTTTATTCTGTATGTTCTTTGCCTTGTGCTTTTGCCTGTGTGCGTTTGTCCATTTCCTTCCAGTCTGTGCATTGTTCCCGTCTCTGTGGTAAGTCAATTCAATTCTGTGTTTTGTGTACCCTATGATCAGTACTTCATCCCTGTGTCCTGTTAAGGATAGTTAGCGCCGAGGTTCCAGCGCCGGGCCGTTCTTATCAGGATGCCTACCCTGCTTTCAGGCAGAGATCTTCCCATCTTCCTGATTTGCTAAGGTCAAGATTTCCCATCTGAGTTTGCCTTGCAACTGCGGTCAGATGCCAGCCACACCAGATGTAGTCCAAAAGCCAGGCTAGTTGGTTAGCACAGTGGGTCCACACTCAAAGTCCCTAACACAAGCCACTATGCTATAGATGGCATTCTGAGCATTCCAGTCTCTAACAGTATACTGAGGCCCTGGATTCCACTGATCCCGCCTGCGGAGGAATCTCAGACCTGTTCCAAGAATTGGTTCAGCAGCGAGATCGCCAACAATAGATCTTGTCATACTTGTACAATTTGAATCTCACCTGAACTCTGTATCTACTGACGCAGTGGTACCACAGTTTTCCGCAGCAGATGCAACTCTGGCTCTGTTCCCACAGTCAGTTTCTGAGACTGGATCCGGTCCTTGATTATCCCCCCCATGCTACGAGGGAGTTCCTAGACAATGCTGTGGGTTTATTAATCAGTGCTCACTACACTTTGAGATGTTATCTCACCAGTTCCGTACTGACCAGGCTAAAGTGGCTTTTATGATATCTTACCTTTCCGGACAGGTGTTAGCCTGGGTGAACCCTGTCTAGTAGAGGGATGATTCTATGGTCAATGCTCTAAGTATATTTGTGGAGACATTTTGGAGGGTGTTGGATGAACCGGGTCATACCATTTTGGCTTCCACCTTCCTGCTACGTCTACGTCAGGGTAGTCTCACTGTAGGGCAATACGCCATTAAGTTTAGAACCCTGGCCTCAGAGTTGGGTTTGAATAATGAGGCTATGGTAGCGGCATTCTAAGAGGGCTTGACAGGTCGCATCAAAGACGAGTTGGCTGATCGTGAGGTACCTGACTTCCCTGGATGCCTTAATCTCCCTGGCCACAAGAATTGATCTTTGGTTGCAGGAGAGAACCAAGGAGGCTAAACAGGAGAAGAAGTCGATCTGCCTGGCACCCAAGTACCAGAGACTGCTCCCCCCCCCCCCCCTACTACCTTCATATGTTGTGATCCTGAGCCCATACAGGTTGATCAGCTCAAATTAACCGGGGAGGAGCGCATGCACAGATGCTCTAGAAGGCTGTGCTTGTACTGTGGAGTTCCGGGTCATCATGTCGGTACCCATCCTCATAAATCGTGAAATCTCTCGAGCCTTGGGGCACTAGGAGTGGCTACCCTAGGTATTAACCAGTACTCTCCAGGATTATATTTACCTGTGATGTTGTCTCCGGTACACACTTCCCTGTGTGTGCCTGTCTGGATTCTGATTCAGCAGGGAATTTTGTGCATCAGACCTTGGTGGACTACTACCACATTCCTACCCAATGTCTAGAGAGACCTCTTGTGGTGACAACTGTGAGTGGAGGTAGCGTTTCCAAGACCATCCAGTTTATCACATAGCCGCTGGATCTGAAAGTAGGCACTCTCCCCTCAGAAGATTTTCTTGCTAGTTCTTCCGAGATCCACCAGTACTCTGTTACTAAGCCTGCCCTAGCGACGTCTACATAATCCCACCTTGGATTGGTGCTCTGGGAGGGTGTTACAATGGGGTTTGTCCTGCCATTTTAAGTGCCCATTTCCAATGCAACCTGTTTGTCGTCCCTCGATGTCTCAGAACCTCCATAGTCTGCTAGAGAGCTCTTCTTTGTTATGGTATCCTGCAAAGGTGACACAGAGATCTCTTGTCAATCACAACAATGCTTTGTCTCCTCTCCTCTTACCTAAAGGGAAGCAACGACTTGATAATGTAATTTCTCCCAATCAAATAACTTCTCCTGTTCCTCTTGCCACATTAGGCATAGAAAGTGTAGTCATGGATGGCTCGGTCCTAGACGGAGTCCTCTGTCTTCAGGGGGACGTTGCAAAGCAAGTTACTTGACTTCTCGACGACAAGTCATGGATCTTCTCCATCTCCAGAATGGTTTCACTGTAGGGAATTTTAGCATTAGGCTACTTCAAGACCTTACTTCATACTCAGAATACACAATTTCTGATGGTATTAGTAGTTCCATAGCTCTAGGAGATGAATCCAGAGCTTATGAATCCAGGGGGTGGAGGTGGCATAAGGCAAAAGGTACCCATGTCTGCTGCCCTCTTGTTCCGGGCAGACTCGGGCATCACTGCTCCTTCTGTATAAATGTACTTGTTTCTTCTACTTTCTATCTGTACTGCACTAGTTAACCCTACTCAGTGTTCTCAGCACAGCTGCAGCTCAAATGGCAATCACCTCCCTATTTAAGGGAGCAGGGAATCCTCCCTCTTTACCTCAGTATTGATGTTTGTCTGTCTCAGACACTCAGCATATCTAGGTCACCTTTCTCAGGACTGTTTTGTCTGTTTTATCCTGTTTCTGTATCTGTTTATTTTGTATGTTCTTTGCCTTGTGATTTTGCTTGTGTGCGTTTGTCCATTTTCTTACAGTAAGTGAATCGTTCCCGTCTCTGTGGTAAGTCAGTCCTGTTGTATGTTCTGTATACCCTATGTTCAGTACTTCGTCCCTGTGTCCTGTCAGGAATAGTTAGACCCAAGGTTCCAGCGTGGTGACGTTCTTAAAAGGACACCTACCCTGCTTTCAATCAGGGGTCATCCCATTTTACTGATTTGCTAAGGGCAAGATTCCCCATCTGAGTTTGCCTTGCAACTGGAGTCAGCTGCCAGCCACACCAGGTCTGGTCCAAAAGCCAGGCTTGTTGGTTAGCACAGTGGGTCCACACTCAAAGTCCCTAACACAAGCCACTACGCTATAGATGGCATTCTGAGCATTCCAGCTATCTGCAGCAGCCTTTCATCAGCTGTTCAGCAGGGGTCCCAAAAGACTGACCCCCACTGATCTGCTATTGGGGACTGAGGCCGCCTGCAGACAGGCGGGTAGGATCCGGCGGCGAGAATTCTCGCCGCGGGACCCGGCCCCAGTGCCTGCAGGGAGGAGCGCGTACTCACCCGCGCCTGGCGGCCCCGGCTCTTTCATGTGCCGGCTGCCGATCAGTCGGCGTATGCGCAGACCGGAGCCGGCTGCCGGGTGAGTGACGTTTCTGTGCGAGGCTCTGCGAGCCCCGCACAAAAATAGGACATGCCGCGGTTTGTTTGCCGCGTGACATTTCGCGCGGCCAAACCGCGACTGTATGCATAGGAGTGCGTATTGTAATGCACTCCTATGCAGGCTTTCAGTGGCGGAAATCCCACGGATAATCCCGCGCGGGATTTCCGCCCGTGTGCAGGCGGCCTTATGCTAAGGATATGTCATCAATAGTTTTAGCCTGAAAAATCTCTTTAATGTTTAAATTAGCAATTTTTTCTACTCCTGCTGGGCAAAAAGTCTGTCAAATATTTAATTCAAATTACTTGAATTAAATCAAGGATCTGTGAACTTATTTAGCCAACAATGTTACCTTATACATGTGGTTTTAAATTGTACAGTCTCTGGCCCTATGTTCTTTAGACAGTCACAGTTCTTTCCAATGTCTTTCCTTCACCCGTATGAGTATTTTTTTTTAAATTTAAGACTACTATATTTGAATTATTTAAGTATACAACTTTTGGCTGTAGCGATGAGAGAAGCTAGTATGCTTTCTAACTGAAGATTAATTTTAAGCAAAAATAACATTTTGATAACTATTGTAAGAATTCATTGAAGTTTAAAATGTCATTTTGTATCAACACGATTCGCAATTCTGGTAAAATATAGCATCCTCCTTCTTCACTTTGGGTTTATTCACACAGACATTGCCATTGTTTGGTCCAAGAATTTGGCTGCAAAAAAATTTAAAAAAATCAGACGATGCACGGATACTGTACATATGCTCTCTTATTTTCTTGGAGGTCCCTAGTCTCTCCATTAAATCTTAGGAGAGTAGAACGTGCACTGATTTTTTTCCACTTACTCTCAGGCGTTGTGAAAAATCAGCGATATGTATAGTCCAATTGGCTGTCCATTAAGTAGACAAGACAGCATACAAATTGAAAATAGGCCTGTCTGAATGGGCCCTCTTACAAAATGACATTGTAAACAATATGGCATGGAAAATGGGCTGTATTTAATGGAGTTTTCAAGGCCATGAAAATTGAAGATCCACATCTATCTGTGAAAAGAGCTGAAACAAAAGAAAAAGCGAAAGAGAGCATTAAAAATGTATAAAAGAGAATAAATAAGAAAAACTAAATATTGGTCAACCATTCCCTAATACAAGATAGAAGCAAGTTGATAATTGCACCATTGAATGAATGATTTCCATGGTGAATAATAGTAAGGCCTATGCAGCCATATATATTTTATTCCGCACTGGCTATAGTTGTTCAAACTGGCCATGTGACACCAGGCGACAGATGAACAATGTTTCTAAGAGCACGTTTTCACAAACAGATAGCTCATGACATTAAATTTATTGTTTAAGATTAGAAAAACGGATCTGCTTTTTTCTATAAACAACAGCATATCTATCCATAAGCCATGTCTGGAATTGTAGCTCATCCTTATTCAAGCAAATTAAGCTAAACTGGAATGTCATACATAGACCATGGATAAGTGTGGCGTTTCTGGGGACGAAAAGCAGATATTGTTTTCTAGTCATAGACAACTGTTTAAACTCTTTGTCTGCCAAGAAGCTGTTATCCTGACAGGGAAGCACTCCAGTAGCCAAGGATGTATATATCCTTGCTACTCAAGTAGTAGAGATATAGAAAAAGGAAACCATTTACCACGTTACTTTGAAGACTTGTCTTCAGGAGATTTAGATGCCCAGGCAGGTATCAGAGCAGCAAGACAAGCTTCCCAGAGGATCTCCAGCTCGATAAAGTTAAAACATCCTATCTGTATTGTAACGTAGTTAAAAAACACTTATCCACGTAAGAAGTCATTGTTTTCAAGTTTCGGATTGTTAGATATCATTACTAGAGATGAGCGAACGTACTTGTCTGAGCTTGATACTCGTTCGAGTATTAGCGTGTTCGAGATGCTCGTTACTCGAGACGAGTACCACGCGATGTTCGAGTTACTTTCACTTTCATCTCTGAGACGTTAACGCGCTTTTCTGGCCAATTGAAAGACAGGGAAGGCATTACAACTTCCCCCTGCGACGTTCAAGCCCTATACCACCCCCCTGCAGTGAGTGGCTGGCGAGATCAGGTGTCACCCGAGTATATAAATCGGCCCCTCCCGCGGCTCGCCACAGATGCATTCTGACAGAGATCAGGGAAAGTGCTGCTGGTGCCGGAGCTGCTATAGAGAGAACGTTAGGAGTTATTTTAGGCTTCAAGAACCCCAACGGTCCTTCTTAGGGCCACATCTGACCGTGTGCAGTACTGTTGAGGCTGCTTTTAGCAGTGTTGTACAATTTTTTTTTTGTATATCGGGCGTGCAGAGCATTGCGTCCGCAGTCTGCAGTCATTGTACAGAGTATAGGGCCAGTACTGGTGAGGCAGGGAAAGAGATATTCAGGCTATATAGGCAGTGGGCTTTTTCCAAAAAATTGGGGAAAAATACTATATTTGGGCTGCCTGTGACCGTCTTCAGTTTACTGCGTGTCTGCCGGGGGTAGTAGTCCTAATTAATACGCAGCTAAGCGTTACAGCAGGCTTGCACAAAATTGTTTCCTGGATCTGCTGTCTCTGTTACATGATCGCCGTCATCCTGCCAGAGGGAAACAGTATACATAATATTATACGCTGCCTACAGTATCTATCTGCTGGGGGTAGTAGTCCTAATTAATACACAGCTAAGCGTTACAGCAGGCTTGCTCAAAATTGTTTCCTGGATCTGCTGTCTCTGTTACATCAGCGCCGTCATCCCGCCAGAGGGAAACAGTATACATAATATTATACGCTGCCTACAGTATCTATCTGCTGGGGGTAGTAGTCCTAATTAATACGCAGCTAAGCGTTACAGCAGGCTTGCGCAAAATTGTTTCCTGGATCTGCTGTCTCTGTTACATGATCGCCGTCATCCCGCCAGAGGGAAAGAGTATACATAATATTATACGCTGCCTACAGTATCTATCTGCTGGGGGTAGTAGTCCTAATTAATACGCAGCTAAGCGTTACAGCAGGCTTGCGCAAAATTGTTTCCTGGATCTGCTGTCTCTGTTACATCAGCGCTGTCATCCCGCCAGAGGGAAAGAGTATACATAATATTATACGCTGCCTACAGTATCTGTCTGCTGTATCAGCTCAGCCTTTTAAAAAAATAGAAGCAAAATACTTAAGGCCTACTACTGGCCTTTGGCCACTTGACTGCTTCTGCGCTGTGAATTCCACTAGCTCAGTCATACGCACCTACGTCTCACTACAGGCGTGCGCAAAATTGTTTCCTGGCTCTGCTGTGCGTTCCGTAAGGGAAGTCAGCCTCCAACCACAGGCCAATAAGCGGCACATTTAATTACAGCGTTCTGTTTCTGCACTACTGGTAATACAGCATGCTGAGGGGTAGGGGTAGGCCTAGAGGACGTGGACGCGGGCGAGGACGCGGAGGCCCAAGTCAGGGTGTGGGCACAGGCCGAGCTCCTGATGCAGGTGTATCGCAGCCGACTGCTGCGGGATTAGGAGAGAGGCACGTTTCTGGCGTCCCCACATTCATCTCACAATTAATGGGTCCACACGGTGGACCTTTATTAGAAAATGAGCAGTGTGAGCAGGTCCTGTCGTGGATGGCAGAAAGTGCATCCAGCAATCTATCGACCACCCAGAATTCTGCGCCGTCCACTGCTGCAACTCTGAATCCTCTGGCTGCTGCTCCTCCTTCCTCCCAGCCTCCTCACTCCATTACAATGACACATTCTGAGGAGCAGGCAGACTCCCAGGAACTGTTCTCGGGCCCCTGCTCAGAATGGGCAACAATGGTTCCGAATCCTCTCCCACTGGAGGAGTTTGTCGTGACCGATGCCCAACCTTTGGAAAGTTCCCAGGATCCGGGGGATGAGGCTGGGGACTTCCGGCAACTGTCTCAAGAGCTTTCAGTGGGTGAGGAGGACGATGACGATGAGACACAGTTGTCTATCACTCAGGTAGTAGTAATTGGAGTAAGTCCGAGGGAGGAGCGCACAGAGGATTCGGAGGAAGAGCAGCAGGACGATGAGGTGACTGACCCCACCTGGTTTGCTACGCCTACTGAGGACAGGTCTTCAGAGGGGGAGGCAAGTGCAGCAGCAGGGCAGGTTGGAAAAGGCAGTGCGGTGGCCAGGGGTAGAGGCAGGGCCAGACCGAATAATCCACCAACTGTTTCCCAAAGCGCCCCCTCGCGCCATGCCACCCTGCAGAGGCCAAGGTGCTCAAAGGTCTGGCAGTTTTTCACTGAGAGTGCAGACGACCGACGAACAGTGGAGTGCAACCTTTGTCGTGCCAAGATCAGCCGGGGAGCCACCACCACCAGCCTCACCACCACCAGCATGCGCAGACATGTGATGGCCAAGCACCCCACAAGGCGGGACGAAGGCCGTTCACCGCCTCCGGTTTGCACCACTGCCTCTCCCCCTGTGCCCCAACCTGCCACTGAGATCCAACCCCGCTCTCAGGACACAGGCACTACCGTCTCCTGGCCTGCACCCACACCCTCACCTCCGCTGTGCTCGGCCCCATCCACCAATGTCTCTCAGCGCACCGTCCAGCCATCACTAGCGCAAGTGTTGGAGCGCAAGCGCAAGTACGCCGCCACGCACCCGCACGCTCAAGCATTAAACGTGCACATAGCCAAATTTATCAGCCTGGAGATGCTGCCGTATAGGGTTGTGGAAACGGAGGCTTTCAAAGGTATGATGGCGGCGGCGGCCCCGCGCTACTCAGTTCCCAGTCGCCACTACTTTTCCCGATGTGCCGTCCCAGCCCTGCACGACTACGTCTCCCGCAACATTGTACGCGCCATCACCAACGCGGTTACTGGCAAGGTCCACTTAACAACGGACACGTGGACAAGCACAGGCGGGCAGGGCCACTATATCTCCCTGACGGCACATTGGGTGAATTTAGTGGAGGCTGGGACAGAGTCAGAGCCTGGGACCGCTCACGTCCTACCCACCCCCAGAATTGCGGGCCCCAGCTCGGTGGTGGTATCTGCGGCGGTGTATGCTTCCTCCACTAAACCACCCTCCTCCTCCTCCTACGCAACCTCTGTCTCGCAATCAAGATGTGTCAGCAGCAGCACGTCGCCAGCAGTCGGTGTCGCGCGTCGTGGCAGCACAGCGGTGGGCAAGCGTCAGCAGGCCGTGCTGAAACTACTCAGCTTAGGAGAGAAGAGGCACACGGCCCACGAACTGCTGCAGGGTCTGACAGAGCAGACCGACCGCTGGCTTGCGCCGCTGAGCCTCCAACCAGGCATGGTTGTGTGTGACAACGGCCGTAACCTGGTGGCGGCTCTGCAGCTCGGCAGCCTCACGCACGTGCCATGCCTGGCCCACGTCTTTAATTTGGTGGTTCAGCACTTTCTGAAAAGCTACCCACATTTGTCAGACCTGCTCGGAAAGGTGCGTCGGCTCTGCGCACATTTCCGCAAGTCCCACACGGACGCTGCCACCCTGCGCACCCTGCAACATCGGTTTCATCTGCCAGTGCACCGACTGCTGTGCGACGTGCCCACACGGTGAAACTCTACGCTCCACATGTTGGCCAGGCTCTATGAGCAGCATAGAGCTATAGTGGAATACCAACTCCAACATGGGCGGCGCAGTGGGAGTCAGCCTCCTCAATTCTTTACAGAAGAGTGGGCCTGGTTCGAGACATCTGCCAGGTCCTTGGAAACTTTGAGGAGTCTACCCAGATGGTGAGCGGCGATGCTGCAATCATTAGCGTCACCATTCCTCTGCTATGCCTCTTGAGAAGTTCCCTGCAAAGCATAAAGGCAGACGCTTTGCGCTCGGAAACAGAGGCGGGGGAAGACAGTATGTCGCTGGATAGTCAGAGCACCCTCCTGTCTATATCTCGGAGCATGAGGAGGAGGGGGAAGAGACAGCTTGGCCCACTGCTGAGGGTACCCATGCTGCTTGCCTGTCATCCTTTCAGCGTGTATGGCCTGAGGAGGAGGAGGAGGAGGAGGATCCTGAAAGTGATCTTCCTAGTGAGGACAGCCATGTGTTACGTACAGGTACCCTGGCACACATGGCTGACTTCATGTTAGGATGCCTTTCTCGTGACCCTCGCTTTACACGCATTCTGGCCACTACGGATTACTGGGAGTACACACTGCTCGACCCACGGTATAAGGAGAACCTTTCCACTCTCATACCCGAAGAGGAAAGGGGTTCGAGAGTGATGCTATACCACAGGACCCTGGCGGACAAACTGATGGTAAAATTCCCATCCGACAGCGCTAGTGGCCGAAGGCGCAGTTCCGAGGGCCAGGTAGCAGGGGAGGCGCAGAGATCAGGCAGCATGTACAGCACAGGCAGGGGAACACTCTCTAAGGCCTTTGACAGCTTTCTGGCTCCCCAGCAAGACTGTGTCACCGCTCCCCAGTCAAGGCTGAGTCGGCGGGAGCACTGTAAAAGGATGGTGAGGGAGTACGTAGCCAATCGCGCGACCGTCCTCTGTGACGCCTCTGCGCCCTATAACTGCTGGGTGTCAAAGCTGGACACGTGGCCTGAACTCGCGCTGTATGCCCTGGAGGTGCTTGCTTGTCCTGCGACTAGCGTCTTGTCAGAGAGGGTGTTTAGTGCGGCTGGGGGAATCATCACAGATAAGCGTACCCGCCTGTCAACGGACAGTGCCGACAGGCTTACACTCATCAAGATGAACAAAGCCTGGATTTCCCCAGACTTCTCTTCTCCACCAGCGGACAGCAGCGATACCTAAACAATACGTAGGCTGCACCCGCGGATGGAAGCATTGTTCTCTATCACCATCAAAAACGTGGACCTTTTAGCTTCATCAATCTGTGTATAATATTCATCCTCCTGCTCCTCCTCCTGAAACCTCACGTAATCACGCCGAACGGGCAATTTTTCTTAGGCCCACAAGGCTCAGTCATATAATTTTTGTATACAATTTTTATACGTTTCAATGCTCATTAAAGCGTTGAAACTTGCACCTGAAGCAATTTTTATTTTAACTGGGCTGCCTCCAGGCCTAGTTACAAATTAAGCCACATTAACCAAAGCGATTAATGGGTTTCACCTGCCCTCTTGGTTGGGCATGGGCAATTTTTCTGACGTACATTAGTACTGTTGGTGCGCCAATTTTTTGGGGCCCTCGCCTACAGTGTAATCCAATTAATTTTTTGCCCACCTGCATTAAAGCTGACGGTACATCAGCTGTGCTGGGCACTGCAATGGGATATATTTATGTACCGCCGGTGGGTTCCAGGGAGCCACCCATGCTGTGGGTCCACAGGGAGTTGTAACTGCATGTGTCCACTTCTAAAGAACCCCAGTCTGACTGGAGCATGCAGTGTGGGCCGAAGCCCACCTGCATTTAATCGGACGTTTCCTCAGCTGTGATGGGCACTGTAATGGGATACATTTATGTACAGCCGGTGGGTTCCAGGGAGCCACCCATGCTGTGGGTCCACAGGGAGTTGTAACTGCATGTGTCCACTTCTAAAGAACCCCAGTCTGACTGGGGCATGCAGTGTGGGCCGAAGCCCACCTGCATTAAGCATGACATTACCTCAGCTGTGATGGGCAATGCAATGGGATATATTTATGTACCGCCGGTGGCTTCCTGGCACCCACCCATGCTGTCGGTCCACACGGAGTTGTAACTGCATGTGTCCACTTCTAAAGAACCCCAGTCTGACTGGGGCATGCAGTGTGGGCCGAAGCCCTCCTGCATTTAATCGGACGTTACCTCAGCTGTGATGGGCACTGCAATGGGATACATTTATGTACAGCCGGTGGGTTCCAGGGATCCACCCATGCTGTGGGTGCACACGGAATTCCCATTGCGGAGTTGTACCTGCCTGTGACTATTTATAAAAAAACGCGGTCTGACTGGGGCATGCAGACACCTTGACAGAATGAATAGTGTGTGGCACATAGGTTCCCCATTGCTATGCCCACGTGTGCAGCTCCTGATGGCGGTGGCACAGGATTATATTTCTCATTGCTTCTGTACAGCATTGTGGGCTATCGCCCCGCCCCTTTTAAAGAGGGTCGCTGCCTAGCCGTGCCAACCCTCTGCAGTGTGTGCCTGCGGTTCCTCCTCATGGCAGACGCACTTATAAATAGACATGAGGGTGGTGTGGCATGAGTGCAGCTGAAGGCTGCGCAGGGACACTTTGGTGTGCGCTGTGGACACTGCGTCGTGCGGGGGGGGGGGGGGGGCTGGGCAGCATGTAACCCAGGAGAAGTGGCAGCAGAGTGTCATGCAGGCAGTGATTGTGCTTTGTTGGAGGTAGTGTGGTGCTTAGCTAAGGTATGCATTGCTAATGAGGGCTTTTCAGAAGTAAAAGTTGTTGGGAGGGGGGGGGCACTCTTGCCGGTATTGTGGCTTAATAGTGGGACCTGGGAACTTGAGATGCAGCCCAACATGTAGCCCCTCGCCTGCCCTATCCGTTGCTGTGTCGTTCCCATCACTTTCTTGAATTGCCCAGATTTTCACAAATGAAAACCTTAGCGAGCATCGGCTATATACAAAAATGCTCGAGTCGCCCATTGACTTCAATGGGGTTCGTTACTCGAAACGAACCCTCGAGCATCGCGATAATTTTGTCCCGAGTAACGAGCACCCGAGCATTTTGGTGCTCGCTCATCTCTAATCATTACTCATGGCAAAAACTAAATGCACATAATAATGCAACACAGATTGTGAAGACCACTTCCTTCTGATTTCATGAACCACTTCCTGATGGCATGCATTTACATGGGAGCTACTTCAAACACTTTTTTCGGCAGTTTTAACCCTTTTTCCTTTAAAAAAATATCTAAAGGATAACGACTATTAATCATAATTATTAGCAATGCATTTTTATATGATTTTTTCGGGTTGGTGGAGACTGTCATTCCCACCTCTTAAAAAAAAAAAAAAGGAATAAGAAAACCACATGTGCTCCATAATGGTGGTAATAGAAACTATAGCTTACCCCACAAAACAACAAGCTTTCACACAGTCACATTAACCAAAGAATTAAAATGATGGGGCTCAGAATATGGCGACATAAAGCAATTTTGTTTAAAGAAAAAAATATTTTTGTTCTTTAAGATTGATAAATCCAATATATATATATATATATATATATGTGTGTGTGTGTGTGTGTGTGTGTGTAAATTTGGAATCACCATAATCATACTGACCTGGGGTATAATGTTAGTAGGCCATTTATTTTTACTGCACGATGAATGTTAAAACTAAACCCAAAGAAAGATGGCTTAATTGCATTTTTTTCTATTTCGTCCCATTTAAAAAATTTTAAAACCTTTTCAGTAAGTTTTTATGGAACCTTAAATGATACCATTAAAGGTAGCTATGCTGTATGAAAAATAAAAAAGTTGTAGCTTTTGGAAAAAGAAGATGAAAATATGAGAACAGAAAAGCAAATAATCTCACAGGAGTGAAGGGTTTTATAATAATTCTTCACCTGTAACTTAGATATAACATTACAAACAGGAAAAAGCAAGTTGAAATTGCTCATTAATGTTAATATTTAAAACTGATTGTACATGATAGTGATGATCAGTCACACTATTATGTGGTTAACTTCTGCTTACAGTAAAGCTGAGAGGTTTTACCTTTTTGGTGCTGGAGCTCCCATTGCAAGTTTGTCTTGCTACTATAGAGTCTAGTTCAGTGTTGCTATCAAACAAGACCACGATATCATTTCTAGGCACAATCTAACCTGAGTTAGTGCAGGTTGAAGTGGGAGCTGCATTGACTTGTAGCTCTCACTTCAGCTTGTGTGAAGAAGCAGGGAAGGGACAGCAACATAACAATGCAGGCAAAGCAAACCTATGATATCACTACTTTCCCTCGCGGTGGCATAGGACACTGTGATTAAAATCACAGTAAAACGCTGTACACAGCGTTCTACCGTGTCTTTACCAATTTTGTAGAATGCTATAAACAGCATTTTACTACAATTTTAAATGCAGAGTTCAATGCCACAGAGAGGGAAAGTGAAAGTGATGACGTCCTTGGCTTGCTTTGCCTGCGTTGTTACTACACTAAAAACACATTAACAACTCAGGCAAACACACACTGAACGCTGTACAATGTAGCTCTGACCTAGTAAAAATGCTGCATTTGCAAATGCAGGATTTTTTCTATCGACTATGTTAGCCCCTCGGTCACACGGGCGTTTTTTGTCGTGATTTGCGGATCGCATGACGGATGCGCATCCGCAAATCGCGTGACTGGGGCCGAAAAATCGCCCGGAAAATGTGCTCCTAGTCGCGTTTCCTTTGAAACGGGCCCGAGCAGTGGAGCGCTGTCCAGCGCATTGAATTCAATGGAGCCGGCAATACAGCCGGCTCCATTGAAAGCAATGGGCTGCGGGCGATCTCAGAATGAATTTTCGGGTAGGGCTTAAAAATATAAGCCCTTCCCTGAAAATCATCCAAAAATGTGTAAAAAGTAAAAAAAAATATATACTCACCTTGTCCCCGCAGACGGAGTTCAGCCGCGGCCGGCAGTTCTCCTGAACTGCTCTGAGTAGTATTCAGCAGCCGGGGATTTAAAATCCCCGCCTGCTGAATGGGCTGCCTCTGATTGGCTCAGTGCAGGGACTCACTGGGACAAGGTGAGTATATATATATTTTTTGTTTTTACACATTTCTGGATGAATTTCAGGGAAGGGCCTATATATTTAAGCCCTTCCCGAAAATTCATCCCGCGATCGCCGGCAGCCCATTGCTTTCAATGGAGCCGGCTGTATTGCCGGCTCCATTGAATTCAATGGGCAAACATCATTCTTCTCTGCCACAGCTGTTACAGCTGTGGCAGAGGAGAATGATTTGTCTACTATATGTTCTCAATGGGGTCGGCGCTGCTGCCGCCGGCCCCATTGAGCGCATATAGAGAAGAGAACAGGAATCGCAGATCGCAGATAGGTGCGATCTGCGATTTCTGTTCTATAATTTATCGGACGAGCGCATAAAAAGCGCTCATGTGTCCGATACCATTGCAAAGCAATGGTTTTATACAATCCCCGGACGCATGCGCATGCGCAAATCGCGCGAAAAAACGCCCGTCTGACTGAGCCCTTACCCTCAAACCTTTTTACCAATGGAAGCAGATTGGGCCTTAGAAGATACCACAACTCTCAAATATTTGAATTGCATTTAATATTTGTAATTGTGTATGTTCTAGTGAATAGTCCACCGGCCAGGGACTCCCCTATTAAATATGAGACCTGACTTCTTAAAATATATAAAAATGGACATAATAGGGCTAATTGATCTACTCACACCCTTGTATACAGCAGCATATAATGAAATATGTTCCTTAATATCTCCACAATGCAAACCAATATTGCCTTATCAAACCAGCAAGGCACTCGATTGCCAAGGCAAAGAGTAGGGGGTACAGGGGACATTTCTGCCTTGTTCTCCTCTATAACACCATCTGTCCCAAAATATGACCATTTACCCTCACATTTGCCCCTTGCATTGAATAGAATAGTTTAACGCATGCCACAGCCCACAAATAATTCCATTCAACACTATCAAAACCTTAGGCAGCATCGAATTAAAAAACAGTCCTGCAACTACAAACTTAAAGATCCACCTGAAGATTCAGGTATAACCTTCTAAATTAATAGCAGTTGTTTTGTTTGCTTGAAACCAAACTGATCCTCGTGTATTACATGAGTCATTATGAAAAGTAATCTATTTGCAAGTACCTTTGCCAAGATTTTCACATCAGTAGTCAACAGAGACATTGGACAATAGGAATCAGGAAGAGACAAATCCTTTCCCAATTTAGGAATTAAGACAATCATAGCATCTCTCATTGATGATGGAAGTATGCCTTTATTAAAGACCATCAATAAGGCTGCCTGTCCACGGGCGTTGCGGTATCCCACGGCGGAGATCCGCTGCAGCATACCGCAACGCCCATGGACAGGCAGGGAGCCGCTGCCCGGGAGCACGAGGCGGCAGATGGATCTCCGCTGTCAGCCTATCTGACAGATAGGCTGACCACGAAGAATCACGGCAATTCGCAGCATGCTGTGAATTGCCAGCTGCGAGCGGAGAATCGCAATGATTCTCTGCTTGTGGAAAGGGGGGCTGCTATGGAAAGCGTGCATTGCGTTCCCCATGGTCAGATTATCACCATGGGGAACGCAGTTCAGTAATGCCCATGGGCAGGCAGCCTAAGTTTGGCAGAAGCATATCCTGGAAACGCTTAAAAAATTCATTTGGAAGACCATCCAACCCAGGCTTCTTTTCTTATGAAGTGTTGCTATGGCATCCCTTTACTCCTTCGGTGCCAAAGGAGCCTCTAGTAGCACTCTGTGATCATCAGAAAAAATTGGCAATTGCGCCAAGCCAAATATTCATAAAGATCTTTACAATCCACTCTTGACTAAGAATCATATAGATTTTTAAAATAGTGGAAAAAGTCTCCAAAATTTCATACTCCTTTATAACCAAGGAATCATCAGACCTTTTCAATGCAAGCTAATCTTCTGTATGTAATGACCATGTATAAATCAATAGCTTTAAAGCATCCCACACTACAGACACTAAGGGAAAAGCCAACATTAAACTTAAAAAATTCTATTAGAGCCTCCTCCATTATAGCATTACCATCGAGCAAGTTCAACTAAGAGGGATTTAACCTCCAAACTCTATTCAAACCAAATCCCCCACCATTCATAATCAACGACAAATATAGTGGAGAGTGATCAGACACAATTTGTGGTAGATTTCCACTCTACAAACATAACGAAGCATAGATGGAGTATCGGGAGATCTATTCTTGAAATTGCATCATGTGAATTGAGAAATCCAGAAAATTGACAATATTCTTGTTATTTCAAGCTCCACAGGTCACATAAACCAAATTCCATGAATAAGCGTTCAAAAGCAGTTGGGTAAGGAGAAGCCATTATAGGACCTTTATTAAATCAACCCAAACAGGGATCTAGACAATTATTAAAATCATTCACAAATAATATAGGAATAACAGGGGATATAACTACTAATTCCACCACCTTCTTTAAACATTCGCTTAATTATGGGGGGGGGGGGGGGGGGGGATATATATTGCTACCAAAAAAATATTTATTTGCGCAAAAATATATTTAAGACACTGTGTGAAATATAAATAAATGTTAAGAAAACAAGGAAAATACAATGATTTGGAAATCTCAGATATCCATATTTTATTCAGAATAGAACACAGAAGGTGAACAGGAGACAGTTTTCCATTTCATAAAAAAAAAATACTCATTTAAAAATTGATGACATCAGCACAACTCCTAAAAGTGCTGGAGGGTCAATTTCCTACTAAGTCATATGACTGTGATTATAAAAGGAGCATGTTAGAGAGGCAGAGTCTCTCATAAGCGATGATGGTCAATGGTTCACCAAACAGTAAAACTATGTCTAAAAATTTTGGAACAATTGCAGAAAAATGTTCCTCAGTGTAAATTTTTTAGGATTTTGACTAACCCACCATCCTAAGTACATAATATCATAAGATTCAGAGAATCTGCAGAAATCATGCGCACAAGGATCAAAGCTGGAGATCTACGGGCCCTCAGGTGGCACTACATTAAAAACAGGCATGATTCTGTAAATCAGAAAATCTTTGTATGGGCTCAGGAATACTTCCAGAAACTATTGTCTCTGAACACAGTTTGCCATGCAAATGCAAGTTAAAGCTGTATCATGCAAAGAGGAAGCCATATATCAACATAAGTCAGGAACATCGGCATTCTCTCCGGATCAAAGCTAATTTAAAATCAACTAAATCAAAATGGAAAACTGTTCTGTGGTCAGATGAATCAAAATTTGTAATTCTGACATATGTTCTATTGGGAATAAAATATGGCTATATGAAACTTCCAAATCATTGCATTCTTTCTTTGCATTTATTTACATTTCACACATATTTTTTTGGAATTGAGGTTGCATGTGTGTATGTGTACATATATATGATGGATAAATCCAGTTGCTTTTTATAATAATACCAAATGATTTTTTATCATTGGAGAGATATTTGATGTAGAATTTAATGCAAATAAGGGGTGTTTAGTTATCTGAATTCTATCCAAAGTTATAGCTTAATAAACAGAAAAAGCCAGAACAACATCCTCCGTTTGATATGAACTGGCTTTGGGTGACTGGAATATAATCAATGAGAATAACTGCTTAGGCCTCATGTCCACGGGCAAAAGAAGAATTAAAATCCGCAGCGGATTTTAACTCTTCTCCCGCGCGCGGATCCGCACCCCATAGGGATGCATTGACCACCCGCGGGTAGATAAATACCCGCGGATCGTCAATAAAAGTGATTTTTAAAAAAATGGAGCATGAAAAAATCTGGACCATGCTCCATTTTCGTGCGGGTCTCCCGCGGGGACGGCTCCCGCGGGCTTCTATTGAAGCCTATGGAAGCCGTCCGGATCCGCGGGAGACCTAAAATAGGAATTTTAAAGAATTTACTCATCCGGAGCGGACCGGGAAGGTCTTCTCTTCCTCACGGCCGGATCTTTCTTGCTTCGGCTCGGCGGATGTGCCCGGCGCATGCGCGCGGCACGTCGGCGACGTGCCGCCGGCGTGACGATTTCATCCGCCGGCCGAAAAAGCAGATCCGGCCATGAGGAAGAGAAGACCCTCCCGGCCCGCTCCGGATGAGTAAATTCTTTTAAATTCCTATTTTAAGCGCTCATGTCCGCGGGGCAGGAGGGACCCGCTGCAGATTCTCCAGGTAGAATCTGTAGCGGGCCTGATTTTCCCCTTGGACATGAGGCCTTAGAGAGTCAATGAGGTCACCGTAGCATTCAGCTCTTAAAGTCATATATCAGTGATGAACATAGAATTGTTATCAAGTTAGTCGTTTTTTTTTCTGTTTTCCTTTGTGTAGAGAACTTGTAGAACCTTGTAGAAAGAAAAGCAAACTATGGGAAAGGTAGACTGTGCTCCTAGAACATTATATTAAATAGGAATGAAATTGTAATTTTGCATGAATAAGGCTACGTTTATGATGAAATTAAAAGAAAAGGTCACCATGGGAGGTATCTCAATGCTTCAAGGCAGGAGAAGGTGCACAACAGCAGATGGTGATAGAATTAACAGATTGTGTATAGGTAACAGAAGAAAATCTATACTAGTGTGTTATGAAGTTGAGTGCAAGGACTGTTTGATGAAGAATTGGAGACAAATTTGCATCCTGATAGCCTTGCAGCTGTCACGAAGCACCCAGTTAGTGTTATGATCGGGAGATGTATGACAGCAAAATGTGTGAGCAGAATTTGTGTGATTAATGTGAATGTAAATGCCAAAAAATACATAAATGAAATACTTGAGCCCAAACTAAAGCCTTTTCTGCACAAAGTCTTTGCCAAGATAATGAAGCCTTTATATTTCAGCAGGATTCAGCTCAATGTCATGTTGCTGCTGTGTGCAAAAAGTGTTTTCAGGACAATCCTATTACACTGTTAGAATGGCCTGGAAATAGCCCTGATCTTAACCCCATTGAAAATCAATGGAGCTGATCAAAGAAACGTGCTAGTCAGAAGTAACCAAGCAATAAAACACAGTTAATAGAAATAATACAAACTTGGTTTCACAATATAACACTGAAAAAACTTGGTTCACTCCATGGGAAGGCATTGTAAGGCCGTAATTAATTCTTAGGTTTCTCAACTAAGTATTAAATGACATGCTGAGAAGTTTTGAATATTTGTTTTTTTTCAATGTTTCTTGTCCATAATAAATTATTTCATAACATTACATTCTACATTTAATTGTCTTTCCAATGATATATAAGTTCATGGTATTATTGCAAAGAAAAGAGGAGTTATGAGCCATCAAACGTGAAAAATCGACTTTTTTCTAAATTTTCCACAATTCTGGCCAATAATGTATCAGAAAACAGTATGATTTCCTATTCTACACCTAAATATAAATAACACTGTAAAAATGTTTTTTTGTCAATGTGGCTGCATGAGATCTTATATTTTGTGGGACGAGTTCTAGTTTTTATAGGGACCAATTTTGTGTACACATTGTGAAAAAGTTTTATTAATTTTTTGCTAAATGGCAGTGGGAAAAAAAAGCTGTTTTACTATCTTTGGGGGAAGATGAATTTTTAGGGCATTTACCATGTGGTAAACATATTATGTTAACCCTATTCTGTGGGTTATTATGATTACAAAAACACCAAATTTACATTTTAGTGTTTTAGTACTTTTGCACAATACTAACACTTTTTTTTTTGGAAAATACTTTCTGTGTGTCACCACATTTTAGAGCAGTTTTATTTTTTTGCCGACTGCTATATGAGGCTTGTTTTTTGCAGGATGAATTGTAGTTTTTATTAGTACCATTATGAGGTGTAAAGGACTTTTTGATTACTTTTCATTCATATTTTGGGGAAGTGAGATGAATACAAAATAGCTTTTTAAAAAAATTACATTCACCATTCTGGATAAATAACATAATATTTTATAGAGTGGGGTGTTATAGATTTGGGAAAGCCAATCATCTGCCCCCCACAGCACCGCACCGCCCTACATTGCTTCCCTCATCTTAATCCACCACCTAGCCTGCACCCTCCGCTCTGCTAATGACATCAGATTAAGTGCCCCTTTAATTTGAACCTCTCATTCCCCCCTCCAAGGCTTCTCCAGAGCAGCACCAATCCTCTGGAACGCACTACCCAAAACTATCCGGGCAATCACTGACACACAAAACTTCAGACGTGCTCTAAAAACGCACCTCTTCAGGGAGGCATACCACATCCCCTAAACCAAATCCCTCTTTACTTCCCCTGATTACATTCTTCCTGTCCTACTGACTGCAATCCACGCTAGCTGTAATCAACCAGCACCTGCAGTCATACCGATTCAGCCACTATACAGCTTAAGTCTGATCATTGTCTGTGTGTATAGCATCCCTCTCTCCTCACCTCACCATACCGGGCACATCTCCAGCCCCTTTACCTTCTGTATCACCCTATTATTTGTAGTAATGTAAGCTCGTTTGAGCAGGACTCTCACCCTTACTGTCTCCATTCACTGATTACATCATGTAACCGTGGTTTTGTTTTTATTCTCTATTTTGTAAGCACTGCGAAATTGTTGACGCTATATAAATAAAGATGATTATTATTATTCTTTTTATTTTTTAATATTGAAATCACTGTGTAAGAGGGAAGAAAACTTTAGAAATTTTTTGGGAAAAACATTTAGATGCTGCAGTTAGCAATGACTGCTGCATCTGTGGGGTTAAAGTGTATAGAGAAGTGATTAGATGAGCAAGTGCTAATTTTTTCACTTTTCTTCTGCGAAAATAGATTCTCATGTGTGACAGTCAGAAAACAAGTATTTTCTAGGATTCATAATAAGGGGTTGATAACATGAACTGCAGTCCCTGTCACTCTCCCCTGAGACAGATAGGAAAATCAGATAATTCTCTGCTACTGCTCCACCTCCTCCATTGACCTCTTTTGCAAACAGACATGATAGCTATAAATTCAGTATTCCCAAACCGACTTCAAATGACTGTAGCCCTAAAAGAACTGGAGCTACAACCATTTAAAGTCAAACGAACTGCACATACTGAACGTTTATTTATAGGAAGTGTTGATTTTCTGCTTGAGTCAGACTTTCAGCCACAGTCATGAATTCTTCGTCATGCTCAGCTCATCTTGAGGCCTCTGTGTCGACATCCAACTTTCCTCTACTGCCCTTTGCATTGGGTTCTCTTCTGCCACTTTCCTGCTCAAGACCTTCAGATTCTGGTGACACTTATGTGTCATGCTGACTCCTGGAACAGTCTTAAAGGGGAGATATGCACCAAAGTCTCCTTCTCATAGGCTTTATAAAGACCCTTCCCCCACTTTTCTGTGCCTGATTACCATGCCGCTTGAAATCTACTTGCCATGACTACACTTTGTGCGTGCTGCCTTGGTACTTTACATCAGTATCTTCAGTTCATCTGTATGTTAGCTGTTGCTGAAAGTATTTCTGGGGTACAACCTAGGGATTCCCTGAGGAAAAACCCACACCTGCTTGCAAGGGTTCTAAGGTGAACAACTCACAGAACCTGAGGCCCTGCTCCCTGGTTCAGCCTAATGCTGAATCTGTAATAATCCAGTAAATCCACATCCTCTCTAAGTAAATTTATGTTTAATATTTATTTTATTGAAATATCAGTAAGGTGTACAATCAATCACATTTGTAGAAAGGCAACTCTTCAATCAAAAAATAAAAAAGGATTTTTAGAAGTGTACTAACATCGGCACATTTCAGTATCATCAGGCGTCCAACAACACCTGCATTCTCTTCTTTTGGTAGTTATCTAGTTTCTGCATTGGGTGAGCCCAAGTCGGATGTACGTGCCATCTGTCTTAACATTTGTTAACATAGTTTAACCAAATAACAGAAATTTTAGTGTGCTTAAGAACCTGTGGGAGGGAGGGGTACACTCCCAGCCCTGATGATGAGGTTCGTGTCGGCACTTCCGGGTCCCGACATCGACCTTGTTAGTAAGGGAAAAGAGAGAGATAAGAAAAGGACATCAGAGGGTGAGAAAGAAAAATGGATATAGAGAGGGTTATCGGGGAGGATAGGGGGCCACCTGTGGTCCTGTAAGTGCCCGTGTGGACAGGGGCAGGGTCGGCCAGCAGCGGCCATCCAGGTTCTAATGGCATCTTTCCTTTTAACTTGTGGTAGTTTTTGTTTGAGGTTATACCACACCGTTAGTTGCCCATGCATTGAGTTTGGGGGATGAGCGAAAGCTTATCCAGGTTGCCCATGTGGCATAATGGGTAGCGTATTTAGAGTCGTCCCTAGCCCTCAGTTCTTCTATGTGCATAATATCGTCCATGGCTTTTACCCACATTAGGCGTGTAGGTGTTTCTGTGGTGTTCCACAACCGTGGTATCACCTGCCGTGCGGCTAGGAGAAAGAATCTAAGGATTCCCTTCTTGTTCGATTTTATGGAGCCTGGTAGGATGGAAAGAAGGGCAATCTCCGGGGAAAGGGATATTTTTCCTGTCGTGAGGGAGTTGTATAGGGTGTTTATCTCCTTCCATAGAGGGGAGACCCAGGGGCAGGACCACCATATGTGGATCATCGATCCTAGGCTGTTCAGGCATCTCCAGCAGTTACTACTGGCGTTGGGATACATTTTAGCTAGACGTGCCGGCGTGCGGTACCACCTAGACAAAATTTTATAATTTAGTTCCTGGTGTCTACCAGAGATCGACATTTTATGGGTCATGGTTAGTGATTTGACCCATTCGCTATCCTCTTTGTGTCGCCCCAGGTCCCTCTCCCAGCCTTTTTTGAATCTCGCCTCAGCGTCTCGCGCGTCCCTGGTTATCAACATATCGTAGACCACAGAGATCTCCCCTCTCCTCTCGGGAGACGCTGCACATAGCTCTTCGAAAGGGGTAGACTGATGCGTTATCTCTGAGGCCTGTCCTTGTGTTTGGAGGAAGTGGTTTAATTGCAGATGTTGGAACCACGCACCGGCAACCGGAGCTCCCTCCCCCATCATCTCCTCCATTGTTTTGATCCTGCCCTCCTTCATTACATCCCAGAGTCTAGGGACTGGAATCCCTAACCTGTTTAGTAGGGGTAAGCCCCGTGCCCCCAGCGGGAAGTCTGGGTTACCCACTAGTGGTGTCCATGGGCCAGGTGTTGATATCAGTCCTGATTTTATTGCAAAGCTGTCCCACTGCTTCAGGATTGAGCCCAGGAATGGGGAAACTGTAACCCCCCGTCTCCCTAGGTTCCCTTTCAGCCAGAACACTCCCTGGGCTTTAAATGGGGCTGAGTCGTGCTCGAGCTCCACCCAGCATTTTGAGGATCTCCGAAGCATTATATCAAGCACACATTTACTTATCGCTGCTTTGTGATATTTTGTGAGGTCTGGGAGCCCCACTCCCCTCATTATCTTCTTCTGTGTTAAGACTTTGTAGCTTAACCTTGGTTTAGAGCCGCTCCATACAAACGTCATCAGTGCTCTTTTCAGTCGCGTGAAGAAGCTTTTTGGGATCTGGATCGGTAGCGTCTGAAACATGTAAAGGAGCCTGGGGAGAGCGTTCATTTTAATTGTGTTGATCCTGCCAAACCATGACAGGTTTAGAGATTGCCACCTCCCCAGGTCCTTCTCCAGCGACGAGCAAAGAGCCCCGTGATTTAGATTAAACAGATCATCTAGTTTGGAGGGGATATGGACTCCAAGGTATTTGATATGGTCATCTTTCCATCTCAGCTGGAATCGGGATTTTAGATTGGCAGCCTCCGAGAGGGGTATAGTTATATTTAGGATTTCGGACTTGTGGATATTTATTTTAAAGTTGCTAAACTGGCTATATTTTTTAAACTCCTGTAATATGGTTGGTATACCATTTTGAGGGTTGGTCAGGTATATAAGCAGGTCATCCGCAAATGATGCTATTTTGTGTTCAGAATGTAGTGTTTGAAAGCCGCTTATGTCTGGGTTTCGTCTTATCGCATTTGCGAGGGACTCCATGACTAACACATAGAGGGTGGGTGATAGGGGGCAACCCTGTCTCGTGCCATTGCGGATATCTACCGGGGCTGAGAGCCTACCATTGATCCGAATCCGTGCCGTAGGTCTGTCGTATAGGGCCATGATCCAGTTTCGTAGTCTGGGCCCAAGGCCTATTTTTTGGAGTGTGGCATCTAGGAAGCCCCAGTCTACCCTGTCGAATGCCTTTTCGGCGTCGGCAGAGAGAAGGCATAGGGGGGTCTTCTCCTGTTGAGCTCTTCCAATCAGTGACCGGGTTCGTATGGTATTATCCCTTGCCTCACGACCCGGGACAAACCCTACTTGGTCTCCGTGTATCAGCCATGGCACGAGGGGTTGTAGTCGCGTGGCAATTATTTTGGTGAAAATTTTCTTGTCTACGTTTAAGAGGGATATAGGCCGGCTTCTGGAGGTGCCGCCGGGCGGCTGGAGGTTCTCCTGCGTCCCATCGCTGTGGAGGCAGGCTTTTTAGGCTGCTGTGTGCTCATTTGTGTGGGGTTTTTAGGTGGGTTCGGCAGGAGCTCAAGGCAGAGAGTGCTCACGCCGCCATCTCCAAGCCACGCCCCCCCCAAGTAAATTTAAGGACATACTTGTACATTTTCAAATTAAAACGTACACTTTGACCCAAAAATACGATGACGTTTTTATGTGAAAACAGTGCTAAGGGGCATTATGAAAAGTCTCTACTTTCTGAAATTAGAAATACTTTCTGTCACTTTAGCATGAATTCTTTAGTTTTATCATTTAGGTTTTATTTCTACATAACTAAAGTGTGGAAATTGTCCTGGCCACCAGAAGTGTAAAGTGTCCAGAGATGCCTGGCAGCAAAATGGTTAATGGGACAAAGAAACAATAGATGGAAAAACGGATATAACCGATGATTATGTTTAGCATCAATTGTGCCCATTTTTTAATCTCTTTTCATGCATTTCATGAGTAAAACAAAAACAACGGATGACTATTATCATGCCTGGTGTGCCCTAGGATATTCATGCCATGTACTGAAATAGCACAGAATCCTGGGAATGTGATGAGCGCATGGAAAAAGTGTGGATAGAATGACTTTTGATCTGCCTAGAGTGATGTTTCTACAGTTATGTGTCGAATTTGTAGCATGCTTAATATGCCTAGTTATAAGTTGTGTACATTTTCTTTAATGAAATATATGGAAAAGCTGATTGGCTATAAAATATTATATTTTATTTAGATTCACTTTTTGTATGCATCTCCATAAGAAATTTTAGTATACAGTATATGTTAGATCAGACTGTTTTCCAACGTTTGCTACAGTTCTGATATGTAATATTTCCTAAGGCTGTATCTTACTGTGCCAGTCCATGATTCAGTTCAGTTGATGGATTAAAGGTGGAAACACATTCTAAACCAGCTGAGACATGAATGTCTAAAACTTCACTAATAAAAGTTTCAACATCTGTTGGAAATCACACTTGTGTGTTCAGAAACAGTTCTGTTTTTCATTTGGAGGAAGAACCTTTCAGACTTCATTTTCTTTGGTCAGACCTGCAGTGCCAATACTGTTGTAATACTCCATGCACACTAACGTTTTTCTCCACCACTGTCATCAGTGCGGATTCTGAAGGAAAAACACTAGTGTACTCACAGAATAACAAGTATAAGTCTGTTCTTAAGCCAGTGTGTCATTCACTTTGACTGCGAGATCAGACACAGGCCAGCCATTTGGTCTCTTGGGATGATTGATGTAAAATACCTTCTTAGGCTACATTCATATCTGTGTGGGAGCCTTCAGCATGTATCTGGCAGAAAAACCTGGATGAAATAGCACAGCAGGCTGCACTATTTTGTCTGGGATAAATTAGGCCAGCAAGCCGGACAGATCCCATTACAGTCAATGAGGTCCATCTGGCACTACTTCGATCTGGCATGTTCCAGGTCTGGTGGTTCCAGTATTTCCATTGTTCAGCTCTGGGGACGGAACCAAAAATCAAGAAATCAGACGAAGGCTTGAGTGCAATTCTCAATGTGACTTTACATTGCTGAATGGGTATTTTTGACTGTCAACTTAACTTTAAAGAGTGACTATGGGGGAAGTGGTTCTTTGCCACAATAGCACAGTTGTGTTCATTGGCAGTATATAAGTCATTGTTTTATCTTTCTTTCTATATACGCTATGTTGACAAAAGTGTTGGGACTCCCACCAGTCCTGTGCTGTCAGGTGAAGGGGCGTGCAGATCGGAGGTATGAGAATTAGATATGAGAGTATCAAACAGGTACATCCCAGTACAGAAACCATCAGAATACCATGGGGTGTAGAATTGACAGACCAATCAGTATGTGACATTGCAGTGCTTTTGGATCTTCCAAAGTCTACTGTTATTTGGAAGTTGAAAATATCTGGTGTTGTGCAGCCATGTTAAGGAAGACCATGTAGAATGTGGACAACGAAGCCTTGTACGATGTGTGAAGACATCACACTCATCGTCTGCTGAAACTCTCACTCGGGCGGTCTCACAGGCCATTAAAAAATGCACAAGCATTAGAATGACAGAACCATTTTAAGGGAACTGAACTGCATGCGAAGGGTTACCATAAATGAGTGGCTGCAAACAGCAACAACATATAGTGCATGCACACAGGCGCTTGCGATGGTGCTCGGATTATTTTTCATGGACTGTAAATGAGTGGAAGCAAGTGTCGTGGACAGCTCAATCACCGTACACCATCTTCTGTTCAGATGGGCGCACTTGCATGTAGTAGTTGCCTGGCTAGCAGTTTCTATGCGATTGCATTGTCCCAACAGTTTAGTTTGAGGGAAGTTCTGTTATGACGTGTAAGTATTTTTCCTGGGAAGGTCTAGGGCCATTGGATATAGTGAAGTCCACCCTCAACGCCAATGAGCACAAAGACATTCTAGACAATGTAGCATTACTACCCTGTTGCAATACTTAGGTACAGCTATGTGTCTCTACCAACATGAACAAGTACCATGTCATATAGCATGCATTGTTCAGGGTTCATTTGTAGTGCAGAGCTTCATTGGCCAGCACAAAATCCAGATCTCAAGCTCGAACTAGAACACTATATCAGTGCACACCTAACATGCCCATCGTGCCCTGCATCACTACCTGAAGCTCTTCTCGGGAAATGGAGGCAAATGCCTCCACACATCTATTGGAATATGGTTGGCAAGCATGCCTAGGAGCGTTACTGCACTCATTGAGGCCAAAGGCAGCCAAACACCGTGTTGAAAAATGTGAATAATTTCATCACCTACTATGTGTGTCCCAATACTTTTGTCAGCATATACATGTATATATGTGTGTGTGTGTATATATATATATATATACATATATATATATATATATATATATATATATATATATATATATACATACATACATACATACATACAGGGTGATTCTATTGCTACAAAGCACAACATTCCTCAATAACTTTTTAATTCTTGTCTGGTTCCCTATGAAAACTCGACAAGTTCGAGGTTTGTATTCTACAAAAAGAAGTCTTCCCAGAGCGCTTGCTGAAAATGGTCCCTCCAGCATTTTTGTATGTAAGCCTGCATATTGGTGAAGATATCTGCTAGTGTGACATTGGTAATGGCAGCAACTTCTCGCCATATTGGATCTTTGAGAACATCAATTGTTCATTGCTTATTGCTATACACATGGCCCTTCAGTGAACCCCACAAGAAAAAATCAGGTCTGGTGATCTTGGCAGTCACAGATTTTTCTAAATTAATCGCTCACTGAAATAAGTTTCAATTTTCCTCATGCTTGCATTACATATACAGCACGTTGTGCTATCTTGTTAAAAGTAACCTTCCATTGATTTGTCATCTGTTAACTGATTCTTCACCAATTTTGAATAGAGGATTTTGACGGTACACTTCCTTCACCATACTTATTCCAAAACGCCCTTTCACGTTGTCTAAATGAACCCTTTTACAAAGAATAAACACTCTCTGTTAAAATGAATACAAACTCCTGTTTTGCAGTCATGTCTCAGTGCCATGGGTACAGTTCACATTCTTGACAGGTGTGATGCTTCGATGCCCGGGAGCAGGCGCCGCCTCCGAATCTCCACCGGTCAGCCCTATCTGATAGATAGGTGGGCCGCCAAGAATCGGGGCAATTCGCAGCATGCTGCAAATTGCCCGCCGTGAACAGAGAATCGCAATGATTCGCCGCTCGTGGGCAGGGCTGGAGCTTTCCATAGCAATGCTATGGACAAGGGGCCTAACCCGCCCGTGTGCGGGTGGACAAAATCTGTCTTTGTTACCTATGGAAACCAATGGCAGATTAGCTTGCATGCTTCATAGTGCTCTTCCAAATAAAAGCTGCTCTATGACTGGCTGCTACGGAAAACAAAGACTGTTTTCTTTTAGACATTTTTCATAAATTTGCTGCATAATCTTCTCCAGGTCAGTTTTCATATGGAATAGTCCTAAAATGAAAAGGTTATGGAGGAATGTTTGGGTTTCTTAGTGAAACAATATTTGTATAATATATAATATCTATCTGTCTGCCTGAAGACTAGTATGGATGACTATGATTAGAAACCCTGTATTTGAACTGACTTGACATTAAAAGGGCTGCTGCATGTTAGCGTCTATGTCTGATTACCAGAAATCACTTTTTATGGAGAAACATACAGTACATTAAATGTCTGGCTAGTGAGAACAAATGCATGCCAGCAACATTTCTTAAGTTTATTTTTCAAAAAATTGTATGAGAACGCCTTTGCCAGGAATGCTTTGTGGTTAAAGTGTCTAATATCATGTCTACAAATGTATCCAGAATAAACTTTTACATTCTATTAGTTGGTGTGAATCTTCATTTGGAAATACATGAAACACTGCATACTTACAGGCTGATGGTAACGGAATACACGGTGTGAGACCAGCTGAATCAGCACAAGGTGTTAGACATACTTCCTTAGGGCTTTTTTCTGTCCAAGTGGCCAACCGTCCTAATGGGCAAATACAGAGGCTTTTTAGTGCAGCTGATATGTCGAATACAACTGTCAGCCATAGAAAAGCTGTATTATTTTGTCTCCCTGAAGGCATTAATTTGCAAATTTACAGGGCACCTGCCACACATTGTACTAAATAGGACTGGCACTACTACATGGGCATCACTCTGCAGACAACGTTGGCTATTGCTACCTTAGAAGCCTATAATAATTAATGGGTCACAACAGCAGTAGTGTTGTAGTTGGCATTGCTATTTGGTATCAGCATGTGGGTGTATTACTAGCACTATGAAGTAGTTGCCACTAATAGTTGACCAGCACTACTATAGAAGCACATGGGCAATACTTGCAGCTGAGTGTTAACTCTCTTTTAGCAGTGCCTTGCCATATTGTTGGCAAGGATTGCTGTGACAACATTGCTGTTTTAGCTGAAATTACTCTGATAACATATTATTTTAATAGTGTAGTGCTGTATAGGTATATAAAGGTGTTTTACTTTATATAGGTGTCTGGTGGTAGTCCAGATATTACTATACAAACCTTAGGTGCATGTAATCTACATGCATATCTCTGCTTCGATACACTCATGGGTAAAGTGGTGAGTCAATGACATCATATAGTCACAAAATAATAAACAGCTGGCAGTTAAAGGGGTTTTCTGGGTATAGTATTGATGAGCTTTTTTCTTCTTAGATCAACAATAGTTAAATCGGTGAGGGTCCTCCTTTCAGCTCTTATCAGGCCAGTTGTCATTGTGGACAGAGTTTTAAGCAGGCAGTTCTGTTCATAGTGCAGCATGAATTCAGTGGGAGCAGCACCTGCAATGCCAACTTGGGCCGTTGAACTACAGACAGAGCTGTTTATTGAGCAGCCCTGCGTATCTGATTATTCTGTTATGCGGATGACCACAGTGGCTCGCAGTTGATCATGCACAGTAGTTATTTTTACAGTATTTGTATTTCCCGTGCCAGTGGGAAGTGATGATGCAGATACCGTGTTTCCCCAACAATAAGACCGTGTCTTATATTAATTTTTGTTCAAAAAGGGTTAACTTTTTTACATGTATAGCTGCCTGGACACTATTTAAATTGACTTTTTTAATTAACTGTTATCAGGGCTTAATTTTGGAGTAGGGCTTATATTTCAAGCATCCTCAAAAAGCCTGAAAAATCATTTTGCATCCTCAAAAATTCTGGAAAATTATGCTATGTCTTACTTTCAGGGTATGTCTTATTTTCAGGGAAACAGGGTACCTGCAGCCCATACGCAATGTTAATTGTGTATGGGCTGCGGGTCGGATGGCCTCTATTCACTTTCTCTGCGGCAAAATAGAGCATGCTGTGATTCATATCCCTGAGTGTGAACAAAAAAGTGAAAGTACATGCTCTTCAATGCCTGCGTTTTGCCGGGGATCCTCCACGCAGACGCCAATCATAGATTCCGCAAATAGAATCGGTCAGCATGAGCCCAGCCTAAGGCCTTAGTCAGACGGGCGTTTTTTCACGCGATTTGCGCATGCGATTCGCGCATATAGAGAACCAATGGTTCGCTATGGTATCGGTCACATGTCCGCTTTTTATGCGGATATGCGAAAAATTATAGGACACGACGATTCGCAGATCGCGCCTATCTGCGTTCAGCGTTTTATGTGCGCACCAAAATCATTTTTTTCGCTGGCCAGTCTACGTTTCATGCGCATTTTGATGCGCACAGCGATTTTTCTCCGGTCAGACGGGCGTTTTGCTGCGACGATTAATGCGGCTAGGTGCAGATTTTTCCAGCGATTTTTCGCCTCCGGTCACGCGATTTGCGCATGCGCATGCGACATGCGATGCGCAAATCGCGCGAAAAAACACCCGTCTGACAAAGGCCTAAGACTTTTGTGGGTTTTTTTAGGCAAATGTATTTACAAACACGTAGGCAGATGGAAAATGGTATGGTGCTACTTTTACAGATGCACTTGTGAACATAGATGTGTGCGGTATGTATGAACCCCTTACATTTCACAGTTTTTTGCAGAGTGCATTCTATTTGCTTGATTATGCTTTTTAATTGCAAATTAGAATTTTTTGCAGTTTTTGAAGTTTTAATAAGTGTTTGCAGCCAAGTTGCATGAAAATATAAATAATTAAATTATATTTTTATAAACCGTATGCTATGCGCTCTCAATAAAATTTATATTTTGGCCGCCTAGCAGCTGTTTGCGGTGTGCAGTATATATTTTTAACACATTTGTGGTTGAGAGCCAAATATTACATGGCCTCTGTTTCTGCATTTTTGAGAACACAAGCTGTTTTTGATGTACATGATTATGGTATATTTGAACTTTCTACACCTTGATCTCTTATTTTCACATTATTATCAGGGTAGGACCTACTTTCAGGGAAACAGAATATTCATATTATATATATATATATATATATATATATATTTATACATACACACACACGTGGTTTGCAGTATCTGATTATTAGCGGCAGCTTGCTGTGTTCTCACCTTTAGCTGCTCCCCTGCTGTCCCCCTTCTCTCTTTTCCCTGTTTTCCCTGTTTGTTTCATCACTGCAAAACAAACTTTTCCTGGCACGCACACACAAGTATATTATATATAATGTATAGCACACATTGTATTCCCCTCTGTTCCACTTAGTAATTTTGCTAGGCAGGTACAGGACATATATGACATACATTTTATGCCCCATGTGTTTAATTTAGGCAGTTAGTGAAGAAGAAAAGAAGAACGAAGAAAAGAATGCATAATAACGAGCCCAAAGACAGTCCCCAGATGGAAAATAAAAAAGTTATGAGGGTCAAAATATGGAGGCAGACAGCAATTTATTTATTTATTTTTTTTAAAGCTATTTTATTTTTTTAAGGATTACTATACTAAAAATCTATATAAATTTAGTATTGCTGATAGACTACATGTCATTTTTAGTGCATCATGAACGTTGTTAAAATACTTCACCCCGCCCCCCCCCCCCAAATAGTGAAGTTGCGTTTTTTTCCCATTCTGCCCTACTTAGAACTCTTTAAAAGTCTTCAAATACATTATATGGTAGGCTAAAGTGGAACCATTGAAAAATACAACTTGTCCCACAAAAAACAAGCCCTCATATAGCTATAATTTTTTTGAAAGTGGGGATACAAAACTGCGGTCAACAAAAGCTGTCTGCTCTCAGTAAATATTTAGGATTTCGTTTTTGAGGCTTGTAAATCCTGCATTTTGTAGGTTACTACATTTTTAAAATTTACAACTTCAGGGCTTATTCCAGCCTACGTATAATGGCCAGGTTTTCACGCCCAGCTGATATACGCTGTCTCTCTCTGCAGTAGGAGGAGGCGGTCCAGGCCGGGAGCAGTGCACTGAGCTCCCTCTCCGCCCACTCTCCACCCCTCATCACTATTTGCATTGAGAGGGGGCAGGGCAGGGCAAAACTTAGCTCCACCCCTGTCCCACCCCTCCCATTGCAAAGAGGGGCGGAGAGGGGACGGGAGCTCAGTGCACTGCTCCTCCACCAGCAGAGAGGGACAGCTTATATCAGCCGGGCATAAAAACCCAACCGTTATACGTACGTCGGAATAAGCCCTGAAACACAATTTTTGGACATTCTAGAGAGTAATATTTATGCGATAATCATTGTGTGCATTCAGCACAACGTCATCGCTCAAACGTTGAGCAATCACCTTGCGCTGTGAACGGGGAAAGCAGAAGACGAACGAGGCCGCCTGTCTTCTACATCCAGCTGTTCTCTGCTTGGAGCGCCCGGGTGTTATACAGCTGAGCGCTCCGAGCGTGGTATGAAGAACACAGCTGGACAGCTGTATTCTTTATACCCAGCCTGTGTTCACGGAGCGGAATATAGCTGAAACAATAGTATGAGCTATACCCTGCTGTGAATTCCTAATAAGGCTCATCGTTGTCTTTCAGCATGCTGAAAGACAACGATCAGCAACGGTTTAACAAAAACTGAACAATGTCAGTGCAGTTAGACACAAGGATTATCGCTTTGAGCGATAATCGTTGTGTCTAAATTGGCCTTTACAATTGTGTTTCAATAACTCCAGTCCTCATGACTCTCCAACAGCTCATAATTTGAGGATCTACTATTGAGATAAAAATCCTGAAAATCTCACCTGTTGGGCAGCCGTGACGACTAGGGTTTGTGATACACTGCTTTAAGGTACCTTAACATTGAGCAAGTATCATTCAGAAAAATTGTTGAAGCATACAACCATAGTTGTTTACTTTTACACTGATTGTTCATTAGTTGTTTGCTGAGCTACCATTCATAGAGGGGATTTGCATGCAAATTCATTAATAATACTTTCAAATACAAACAACTGTGACTTTACTGCAGATGACTTTTGATTAAGTATTGACTAATTTTTTGGTAAGCTGAAATTTAACAATTAGTGATTTATCGCTCATCACCCTATCAGTAACTCTGTTTATACTGAACAACTATTATTTAAATTTACTTTTTGAGTGATTATTCGCTCGATAGTTCGCCCATGTAAAGGTATCTTCAGACAGTGACCCTAGGTTTAACCACTGCTCCTTGGTTTAAAGCAAATCTGTCAGTGTTCCAGTGGGTCCACATCTCCAGTTCAACTTTTTACAAATAAATTCTGACAAAATTTAGCAAAACCCATAATCCTAGCTACTTGTCCTCTGAAATGCCATTATCAATGCTAGTTTACTGTTACAACAAATTGGTAAGGTGCTTAGACACGTCACCCCAGGGGTATCCTGTGATAATGTTGTAACAGGTGGCTGTGCATATTATTATGATGATAATTTATTGGCATCTAGAAATATACTAGTAATTAAAAAAAACAATCAAAAGTTCCATAATGGAAGTACAAATCTTTTTAAAAAGTAAAGTTAAAAAATACAATAAGCACTTTAAAAAATATATGTTCTTTAGAAAATAAACATCACAAAAATATAAATAACATTCACATATTTGGTATCCACATAACTACCCCTACAATAAAATTAAAGCACCACTCCGATTTTTTTTTCGTTATGTAACTAGGCCCAGTATATAAAAGTCAGCAAGTATTATCTTGTTTAGTTATAACTTTCCATCTGAAACTCCTGACGTTTCTGACCACCTGAGATTTACTTGGGTTTATGTTCTTCTCAAAAACTCAGCTTTCCAGTCATCATAATTCCTGTGTGATTGACCCTACAACACAGGTCTTTAGAGGGGGGGCACAGAAACTCCTATCACAGTAACTGCTGATGATTACAGTCTCCTGTGACACAGTTATAATGTAGGAGATGACAGTTCAGCCTCCTGTAACTTAATTATGTGAATATAGAATACAGATGGTAACATAACTGGTCTTCTAGCACTAAAAATGATAAGCACTCATACCAGTCATGTAACGTTCTGCTCATGCATTATGGGATTGATATAGCAGAATACTGAAAGAGAAAGCAGGGAGAAATCTCAACATCAACATGCTGTCTGATAGGTATCAGACAGGAGGTTCTACTGCGTGGAAGTGACTGCAATGTACATAAGAGACCTCCAGAGTGTGACAGGCAATCAGGTGAAGGCTTCAGGGATGAAAAAATTTGTTTTTGCCAAAATGGCCCTGTCACACAGCATTTATGGTTATCAATGAATAGTGTTAAAAAGGTAAAATTTAGAATCCATTTTTTTTGTTTTTGACCTTTCCTTGTAATACAAATAAACAACTAACGTATACTGTATATACTCCAAATCAATGCCTAAAAATGAAGAAATATACAGTGAAACCTCTTTGAAAAGACCCCCAAAATTGCACAAAAAAATTATCTTTTATTAGTGGGTGGTCCTCAATAAAATGTATATAATACGGTGTCCTTCTTTAACTTCTCTTAATGCAACATATCCTGAGATAACAATTGCCTACCATCAAGGCGGTTGGCTTACTGCTCCTCTCTCTTTCTTTATTACTTTTTGCTGCTAGTTTTCTTTGCTGTTATAAAATAGAGTGGTTAATATGACCTTTCTAATACAAGTAACAGAACCTACTATTCCACATTAGCAGTTACTAGTGAGAAAATATATTAAAACTTTCATATGTGGACAGTATCTGGAAAGTAATGATCTGTCAGTGCTAACCCTAATACATATCTCCATGAGTGGCATCATATGGAGATATAATTATAACTTTGAGAGGACAGTCAGTTATCTATTGAGATAGTGTATTTGATGAAGGAGATACCTAGTGCAACATAACTAATTTGATATAGCACTATGACATGTTGTCATCTGTAGTACGGGATCTACCTATTCAGAATTAATTCAGGGACACCTGCATGGTGACGACAGAGTAGTTGAATCTTGCTGACTGTATCGAAAAATCTACTGTTGGACGTCACCCTACAGTCGTCATTCATTCATTCTTTAGATTGCATCTTACTTACTGTGATGTGAAATCACTACTCTGTACTGACATCCAGTATATGTTGCTTCGTCACTTACTTTAATATAAGGAAACCACCAATTGGGATGTAAAAAAGTATTGATTAGAGAGGCATATCTATGGTGCATATTAAGGTCCTTTATGACTATTAAGATCGCTTGTGATCAATACCTCATAGGTAGGAATTACCCCTTACGGTTGAAGGTACTGTCATATAAACTCCCTTATGTCTCTGGGAGTCATTAAAATTGAGTCATACCCAGGATACTCTACGGTGGCATCTGTATAGAAGTAATAATAAAAAAATCTAGGGCATTGAACTCCAGTCAATAAATAAAATGATGGTTAATTACTTATCGAAATAAGTCACGAAATAACGTAAGAAGCATCCTATACACTTCATACTTTAATTTATGTACTACTAGCTTACCGGTCGCGCGTTGCTGCGAAGACAGACAGACATACATTCATTCGTTTTTATATATCTAGATAACAACCAGTCACAGTGCAGCTTTCATGTTACCTCAGTGGTATAATATATAACAACCAATCACAGCGCAGCTTTCATGTTACCTTAGCAGTATAAAATATAACAACCAATCACAGCGCAGCTTTCATGTTACCTCAGCAGTAAGAGAAATAACAACCAATCACAGCGCAACTTTTATTCTGCCTCAGCAATATAAAAAATAGCAACCAATCACAGCGCAGCTTTCATGTTACCTCTGCGGTATTATATATAGCAACCAATCACAGCGCAGCTTTCATGTTACCTCAGTGGTATAATATATAACAACGAATCGCAGCACAGCTTTCATGCAACCTCAGTAGTTTAAGAAGTAGCCACCAATCACAGCACAGCTTTCATGTTACCTCAGCAGTATTAGAAATAGCAACCAATCACAGCACAGCTTTCATTTTACCTCAGCATTCTCAATATCCAGCAATTGTCTTGCGAAACGTTCGGCGGATGCATCATTTTGTAGTTGAACACGCATCCCGTTGCTCGTAATGCCTTTTGCTTTCGTGCTTGAGATGGAAATCAAACGATCTTTGTCTGGGGGGCATAACTGTCGATGATGCTCGCACGTGCGCCACCTATCGTAGGGTAGTTGTACTATGCCAGTAACCTTCCCAGGAGTGTACTGAACAACTTCCCAAAGTCTCATGGCAATTGGATGAATGGTGTAGTAATGCATAAAGGACAGACAGACAGACATACATTCATTTATATATATCATGAAGTGAGAGAATTAGATTCCGTACGTAAAATTTGGACGCTAATTGTTTTGCGCTTAGAATTGAATAATGGACTTGGGACCCATTAACTTTTCCTATTTATGGCATAATCAATGCCCGTGCCAAATTTCAAGTTTCTATGTGAGAAAATGACATTCCGTACGTAAAATTTGGACGCTAATTCTTTTGCGCATAGAATTGAATAATGGAGTTGGGACCCATTAGCGTTTCCTATTTATGACATATTCAATGCCCGTGCCAAATTTCAAGTTTCTATGTGAGAAAATGACATTCCGTACGTAAAATTTGGACGCTAATTCTTTTGCGCATAGAATTGAATAATGGAGTTGGGACCCATTAGCTTTTCCTATTTATGACATATTGAATGCCCGTGCCAAATTTCAAGTTTCTATGTGAGAAAATTACATTCCGTACATAAAATTTGGACGCTAATTCTTTTGCGCATAGAATTGAATAATCGAGTTGGGACCCATTAGCTTTTCCTATTTATGACATATTCAATGCCCGTGCCAAATTTCAAGTTTCTATGTGAGAAAATTACATTCCGTACGTAAAATTTGGACGCTAATTCTTTTGCGCATAGAATCGAATAATCGAGTTGGGACCCATTAGCTTTTCCTATTTATGACATATTCAATGCCCGTGCCAAATTTCAAGTTTCTATGTGAGAAAATTACATTCCGTACGTAAAATTTGGACGCTAATTCTTTGGCGCTTACAATTGAATAATGGAGTTGGGACCCATTAACTTTTCCTATTTATGACATAATCAATGCTTGTGCCAAATTTCAAGTTTCCATGACATTGGGAAACGAGAAAATTAGATTCCGTACGTAAAATTTGGACGCCAATTCTTTTGCGCTTAGAATTGAATAATTGAGTTGGGACATATTAGCTTTTCCTATTTATGACATAATCAATGCTCGTGCCAAATTTCAAGTTTCTATGATATTGAGAAGGGAGAAAATTACATTCCGTACGTAAAATTTGGATGCTAATTCTTTGGCGCATAGAATTGAATAATCGAGTTGGGACCCATTAGCTTTTCCTATTTATGACATATGCAATGCCCGTGCCAAATTTCAAGTTTCTATGTGAGAAAATTACATTCCGTACGTAAAATTTGGACGCTAATTCTTTGGCGCTTTGAATTGAATAATCCAGTTGGGACCCATTAACTTTTCCTATTTATGACATAATCAATGCTCCTGCCAAATTTCCTGTTTCTGCGACATCGGGAAGTGAGAGAATTAGTGGCAACGATGGAAATTGAACGATCTATGTGGGGGGGGGGGGGCGTAACTGTCGACGACGCTCGCATGCGCGCTATTTATCATAGGATAGTTGTACTATGCCAGTAATCTTCCCAGGAGTGTACTCAACAACTTCCCAAAGTTTCATGGCGATCGGATGAATGGTGTAGTAGCGCATAAAGGACAAACACACACAGACAGACAGACAGACACGCATACATTCAATTTTATATATATAGATGTGTGTCTGTAGATTTTTGTTTCAATTTTAAGGGTAATATTAAAAGTTACGTTTTAGAGTCCAAACAGTGACAAGGTTCCGCAAACAAATTTGGACTATACTTGCTACAGTGAAAAATATCCTGAGATAAGTGGTGCAGGATAAAAAAAGGTATATGACCGATGGATGTCATTCATCAGCCATAAGCTCCTATGAGTAAAAAAAAACATATATGTTTAACATATATATTTCTAACTGGATGGCCTGAGATCGTATTGATTTTTATATCCCGAGAAGCCTCCTGTCTGATACTTAGTGAAATTGATGAAAAGTTAAGGTTGGATTCATCTGTACAGTACAGAAAGATACAAAATCATAAAACACCGGAAACTCATGACATCAATGATATGTTTTGCATAAAGCAGACAAAACTGTATTATGACATTTTCCATTACCGACTTCTAGATAGTGTTGTCCTAGCAACTTCTGTGGAATATGTAAACTGCAAACAATATACCTCAACAATCTATCTGTGACTTCCCAATGTACCCTATCACTGACTTGTAGTATATGATAGGAGTTTTGGTTTTATAATAGCTAGAGATCCATAAGTTGAAGAACACTATATTATATCAGGGAAAACTACAGAGATCTCTCATGATCTTTTTATACCCAGGACTGTGACAGTAACAAGGGGACATCCTCTACGAAAGAAAGTTTTTGCACAACATAGAAGGGGGTTCTTTACCATAAGAGCAGTGAGACTACGGAACTCGCTGCTTGAGGAAGTGATGATGGCAAATTCGATAAAAGAGTTCAAGAGGGGCCTGGACATCTTTCTTGAGCGATACAATATTATATGTTATAATTAGAGATGAGCGAATATACTCGTTTCGAGTAATTACTCGATCGAGCACCGCGATTTTTGAGTACTTCCGTACTCGGGTGAAAAGATTCGGGGGGAGGCGTGGCAGAGCGGGAGTAGCAGCGGGGAACGGGGGAGCCCTCTCTCTCTCCCTCTCCCCCCCACTCCCCGCTGCAACCCCCCCACTCACCCACGGCGCCCCCCGAATCTTTTCGCCCGAGTACGGAAGTACTCGAAAACCGCGTCGCTCGGGCGAAAAAGGGGCGTGGTCTAGTAGGTTCGCTCATCTCTAGTTATAATCATTAATAACTTCCAGGGTTGTTCATCCAGAGATTCTTCCGATTGACAGATTAGAGTTAGGAAGGGTTTTTTTCTCCTAAATGAGGAAAATTGGATTCCACCTCAGTGGTTTTTTTTCCCCTTCCTCTGGATCAACATGGGGGGGGGGGGTAATAAGTTGAACTGGATGGATGTATGTCTTTTTTCAGCCTTACATACTATGTTACTTCTGTACAGCACAGAGTACTGTACTATATCCTACTCAGCCCCTCCACTTAATTGCCCAATATGGCTCTTCTCAGTCCCCACTATGGCTTTCCTTTTCTCTCCATGATGATTCATCTCAATTTCTTAGTGCCCTCCATGACTTAGTTCTCAGTCCTTTACATAGGCTCACCTTTCATTTTTATTTTGCCCAGCATGGCTAACTTGTTTCTTCCTCAGTAGATGGTGGCAGGCTGTGCAGCAGCTTATAGTGCAGGCTGCGCACTGTTTACAGGCAGAATGATGTTTACCACACATAGAGCTTGATAACTCCCGTCCTTTAGTAGGTAGCACATTGCTTCCCTGTGCTGTATTAAAAGGGGATGCATCAGCTCTGTTAAAAAGAAAGCAAGAAAACAGAAGCTTCCTTCCCTCCTCTGACTCTTGCCTATCCTTATCCTTGTTGTCCCACACTACATTTAATTTCATGAGGCCTACAAGGCTTTGGGAGACTGCGGTCTCTCCTACCTCTCAGGGCTTATGCAATGTCAGGGCCTCCTGGGCCCTCCTGTGTAATGGAGGCGCCAGCCTTCTTGTGCTCTCCTCCTTGTTAAGCTCCATAATCTTTCCTGATGAATGCAGCCTTCCAGAACTCAGGAAACTGCAGGTTTTTCCAGCACCTCAAGCAGCTTCCGAGCACCAAAAGGGACACCACGGAGCGCCACGTTCTGCAGAGGAGATCCATTAAGGGGACTCCACAGGCCAGGCAGTAGTTCCTATCCACAGAGGCTGAACCCCCAGCTCCTCAGCCAGACAAATGGCATCTTCTCCAAGACTCAGATGCATGTATTATCTTCTATGCTGAGACTCATCTTCACAAACCTGCAATCAACAGTGGCATCTTTTAAATGCCTCACAGCCAATGTTGTTTCTGCATAATGAGTCACACCACAGTTTACAACTTCTAGAATACAGTGAATAGGAGCCTAGTCTCTTTTTTTGTGACTACCAGCTCGGTGGTGTATACCTTTTACTCCATTGCACACACATAATGTTCTACTAGACTCCACACCCCATTGTAATAGTCGCAGTCATCTTAGCACTACCCACTGCACTCACAGCCCCTATAGAATTCTGATTATTACATGGAGATGACAAAATCAGAGGAAAATATCAACATAAACCCCCCTTTACATAACTCATTTTGAATAATTGTGGACCTGGCATTCCTCTACTACTGGATGGATCCCTACTGCAACGTATGCCTTGACTGCAGAGTGGTTTAAATTTTTGTATAAGTTTCAGAAGAAGTTCTTACCTAAGGTAGACAAACTTGTGTTTTCCCTATGTTGGGCTCCTCTAAACTTCATATAGTCACTACAAAATTGTTTAACAGAACTGTACTGATTCAGATCTGGTTCCAAATTGTTGACCATGGATGAACTTGCAGGAAAAAAAATCCATCTAGGAGGAATTTTAATTTAACTATAATTTGCCACTGTTTGCAATGTCCCCCTAGACCTATTAGTCTTAACACCTATATCCAGTTTGAGAAAATATGTCAAACAAAACCTTTTAGTGATGGAATATCTATTTTGCTAAATTGAGAGTAATAGAACAATGGGAAGCAGACTCAGATGTCCAACTTTTTGGTGCAAATTGATTCATATGACAAAACCAATAGTCCATTAAAAGTTTATCTTTGCGTTCTACAACTATGTTACTGGTCCTTGATACCAATAACAAAACCCAAAAGCTTAAACAATTTTTCACACTGACTTACAGCATACATATAACTGCAAAATGGAGATCTAAGACATTTTCCTTCCAAGCCAAAAATAAACCTAATTATGTTATTTAGAAAAAAAATGAAGTCAGCAGAAATGATGCCTATTTGGCTACACCTGGTTTAAGTAAGCTTTGCCTATATCTACCTGAGTGTCAGGACTCGAACGTGAGATCTCTCATGCTTCAGTCAGCAGCTCTCTCCCCTGGACAGTTCCTTGCTGAAACCCAGTCTTGTTCTATAATTTTTTGCTCCTGCTAAATCCACTTCCTTTCTCCCTGTTCTGGCTCTGCCTTGCTACTAAATAGGACTTCCTATAAAAACCTGACTGTGCCTCAGATCCAGCGCATGATTATTGTGCGCCACCACCTTAATCAAGATCCTCTTCCGTCTACTCCTCTGCGATTGTACTTAAACCTTCTGCTACTGACCTCTGGCTTCCATTTGACTGCATTTCCGTCTCATCCCATTGTACTGCATACTGATACCTCCTGCTGCTGACCTCTGACTTCCATTTGACTACATTTCCGTCTCATCCTATTGTACTGCATACCAATACCTCCTGCTGCTGACCTCTGGCTTGCATTTGACTACACTTCTACCTCATCCAATTGTACTGCATACCGTGACTTCCTGATAACGACTCCCAGCTATCCTGACTGCTCTCCAGTGACCGGCCCGGCTACTACACCTACGGCTCCAATTCAACGCTGGTAAGATATAACACTGAGTCACATAATTACGCTAAACATAATACAGAGGTGGCCATACATGCCATTCCCCCATTTGCTAACTATTTGACACTTTGTACTTTTTTCTGTCTTCTATCCTTCAGCCTATGAAGCTCTGTTTCTAGATTTCTGAATACTGCAGTGTCAGTCACTGGCGTAACTATAGAGGATGCAGGGGATGCGGTTGCACCCGGGCCCAGGAGCCTTAGGGGGCCCATAAGGCCTCTCTTCTCCATATAGGGAGTCCAGTACTATGAATAAAGTATTATAGTTAGGGGCCCTGTTACAGGTTTTGCATTGGGGCCCAGGAGCTTCAAGTTACGCCAATGGTGTCAGTTATGTCAGGTGTTTCAGACTTTCAATTTTCGCAAGAAACGTCAGAAAGTTTAGGTTCTAAGACAACAGTATACTGTATGTGTCCAGGAGACAAGAAACAACTCTTAATAATACAGCACGACACTTAACTTTTACATATACAATTGCAGTCAAAATTATTCAACCCTCATAGTAAAGTAGTTTTTTTTGGCAAATTTACAAATTTTCAGCTTTTTGTTTGTTTTTTAAATCAAACAAGAATAGTTCCAATAGCTCAACACTACTAATAAAATAAGTGGTTTATCCATATTCACCACAAAATGCCACTTATAAGGACTACAGCAGTCTCAGAATTTTTCAGCTCTCTGAATAGAATTCTTCATCAGAGTACACATTTGCAAATCAGGTGTTTCAAGCACAACTGATGCAACTAATCAATGGCTTCATTAATTGCATCAGGTGTGCTTGAGATAAGTCACATCAAATACCTGAACTGGCTAGGGATTTGCTGACTGATATTTGATTGAATAATAGAAATATGGCTAAGTCAAGAGAATAGTCTAAAAGGTAAAGAAAAGTTATCATTGCCTTGCACAAACAAGGAAAAAGAGACAAAAAGAATTTTAAAGTCACTGAATGTTCCTGAAGATACAGTTGGAAGCAAGTTCACAAGTTCAAAGATAAAGGAAAACTGGCGACACTACCTAGATGTGACAGAAAGAGAAAGCTATCCTTCTTTGGCTGCCACCACATTCCTAAGGCGATAGATTATTAAAAATGCTTGAGTGACTGCAAAAGGCCTGCAGCAAGATTAGGTGACAACAGGAACTAAGGTTTCCGTTTGCACAATAAGGCGCATACTAAATATTAAAAGTCTTCATACCCAAACTTCAATATGTACACCTCTCCTGAATCACAAAAACAGTCAGCTCCAATATGCTTAAAAACATATAAATAAGTCACAGAACGTTTGGGATTCTGTTCTGTGGCACGATAACAAAACTGGAACTTTTTAGACCTATCAATCAGCGGTATGTCTAAAGGTGTTAAAATGAAGGACACGCTGAAAAGAACACCTTGTCTACTGTGAAGCATGGTGGTGTCTTGGTGATGCTGTGGGACTGCTTTGCTTTGTCTGGTACTTGAAACCTGCAGTGTATTGAGGGCAAGATGGATTCAATCAAGTATCAGGAAATCTTAAGAGAAAACATCATGCCTTGGTGAAGGGCACTATAAGACCTTCCAACCAGCAAATGATGCCAAGCATACTTCAACGTCCACCAAGGCTTAATTTCAGAAGAAGTCCTGGAAGATTCTGGAGTGGCTGTCATAGTTGCTTGAATTGAGCCCCATAGAAAATCTTTAGTGAGATTTCATGCACACAGATTGGTTGCAGCACACAAACCCAGGAATATTAGCCACCTGGTGGCTATTGCTTATGAAGAATGCTGTCTAAAGATGCTTATTATAAAGAGATTGAATAATTCTGAAACTGCAGTGACTGCAGTAACCACTAAATGTGGCATTTTGTGTTGAATTTGGGAAAACACTTCCTATATTAGTTGTTTAAGCTATTTAAATTGTTCTTCTTTCTTGTTTTTTTTTTGCAAACAGCTGAAAGTTTGTAAATTTGTCCAATAAACCTAATTTGGAATTTTGAATGATTTTGAAACTGTATATTTCCTCGTAAATATGTATATGTGTCTTCCTACTTCTTTAGGCTGCATTCAGACGACCGTATATGGGCTCGGTTTTCACGCCCAGCCGATATACGGCATCTCTCTCTGCAGGGGGAGGAGGCTGGAAGAGTCGGGAGCAGTGCTCTGAGCTCCCGCCCCCTCTCCACCTCCCTGCACTATTTTCAATGAGGAGAGGCGAGACAGGTGTGGAGCTAATTCCCGGAACTTAGCCCCACCCCTGTCCCACCTCCTCTCATTGCAAATAGTGCAGAGGGGCGGAGAGGGGGTGGAGAGGAGGCAGAGAAGGGGCGGGAGCTCAGAGCACTGCTCCTGGCTCTTCCAGCCTCCTCCCCCTGCAGAGAGAGACGCCATATATCGGCCGACGTGAAAACCCAGCCGATATACGGTCGTCGGAATGCAGCCTCACATCAATCCTTTATCTACATGCTCATATGAGTTTTGGGATGTTCTTCTTCTACAAAATAGTTATTGTTGTAAAATGATTGATTGACTGATTAACCGAAAGATCAAGACCAAAGTGTTACTACTTAAGTTACCCTGTTTTGTCTAGAACAGTGGAATTCTAGACTGCAAATGTTACTAATACAAAGGAATGCTGAAAATATATTAACAATGTATTATGAAATGTGCAATGTTATGCCATCTAAATCAGAATTCTTGCAGTTAAGCTTCCTTTTTTAGTTAAAATAATTTTAGATCAAATTTGCATAGGGATTTCTATCAAAAATAATTCTTAAAATGTAAGTGGTGGAAAATGTAAAGAGAATCTGTCACTTTCTGTTTCTTATCAAAATTACAGCAGACAGTGTTCATTTTTTTAAAGGAGTGTTCCCAGGATAGACTTTTATTACCTATCCACAGGATAGGTGATGAAAGTTTGATCAGTGGGGGTGTCCCCACTGTATCATGTGTCCTTCGAGGAGCTTGGACTGCTAAAGATAGCTGAACGCTTGTACTTAGCTATCTCCAGCAGTCCCTATGAGAAGCTTCAGTGTGCATGTTCGGCCACCACTCCATTCAAGCTCATTCAGTGAGAAATGAGAGGGAGTCCCTGAGTGAGACCCGGCCAATCAGATATTTATTACCAGTCCTGCAGAAAATTGAATTCAGGGATAGCCACTTTGATGCTAGCAGGCTCTGCAGAAACAATATTTCACTTGTTGTATTTCTTCTCCAGAACGCCTCTGTTTACTGCAAATAGGGAAATAAATCAAGACAAACAAAATTTTACTTTAAAGAGCATTTTCCATTAGAATGCTTTTTTCTCTTTGTCTTTGTGGTGACTGTGATTTTGTCTTCTACCCTGTTTCCCTAAAAATAAGACATACCCTGAAAATAAGACATAGCATGATTTTCCAGAATTTTTGAGGATGCAAAATGATTTTTCAGGCTTTTTGAGGATGATTGAAATCTAAGCCCTACTCCCAAATTAAGCCCTGCTAACAGTTAATTAAAAAGGTCAATTTAAATAGTGTCCAGGCAGCTATACATGTAAAAAAGTTAAACCTTTTTGAACAAAGACACTGTCTTATTTTCGGGGAAACAGTAGTAACTTACATTGCAACTGTCCTGAATGTTATAATGGCTGATTATTAATATTTATAGGGATACCGCTCTTGTCTAAATCTTAGAATACAAGAATTAGAAGCTGATTGGCTGATCACATGACCACTTAGACTTTATTTAGCTACTCTTAGTGTGATTGGTATTATAGAAAGGCTAAAAGAAAATACAGTGCATCATAGGGTAATATCATTGATAAGGGTGAGGGAGTAGGTGACAGTGAATACTCATCTTAGATTGTTGTGTATCTCTGTAAACTAATATTCCATTCTTTTTGTAAATTAAATATTTGAGTTTTCAATAATATAAAAAAAACAGTAATCCCGGAGGAGTATCCAGAGACAGAACATGTAAAAGATAAGAAGTAGAACAGGGATAAATAGAGAAAGGACCAGGGAGTGGCTGCAGCAGTACATTAAACAAGAAAAAAAAACACAGATTGGTAGGATGGGTGCAGAGTTAATACCAGTGAGGAAGAGCAAACCAAATTCTAAGAAGGCCGATCTTGTGAATGTCATGTATGTTCAGAGAGAGGGCAAACAAAACTGCTCAGTTAATTACTGGGCTCTACACAAATTTGTATTTTTCTTCTGTGTAGTAGTGAGATCTCTGCAAATCACTCCTGACTTCCCAATGTCGGCAGAGAATATTTATGGCAGCCTGAAGTGGGTGGTGTATAAGACTATTTATATCTTGGGTAACCAGTGTGTATCATAAATAAAAGGAATGGCAATGGAAATAATGAGCATATAAGATCTCTTGGTTTGCTGGGGTCCGGATCGATATGTTCTATCGAGTTCAATGATGTCTGATGGTGGGTATCCTAAGATGTTATTAAAAATGCGTAAGACAGTAGTTGTCAAGTCAGGGTTTTTCACTGTTAACGGTAAGCCACATATGAATAGATTATTACATCTGCTGAGATTTTTCAGATCATGCAGATGTGACTGCAAAGCAACAATTTGTGATTAATTCTGCATGGCTGAAGAGTTAAACTAATGGTGACAGTCATTGTGACAATATTTTCCAAGGTGTCTACCTGTGTTGTGAGGTTTACAAAATCAAGTCATTGTTCAGCAAACTCTTGTTTGCATTCATCAAACATACTGCAGGTCTGGCAAAGGTAGCCATGTCATCATGTGTAGGAACCAAATGGGAAAGAGATTTGATGAGCATAACTTCTCTGGAGATTACCTTCCCAGATGCACTGGGGGGATAGAGAGAATCTTGTGACAACAATGCTTTTGATTGAAATAGAAGGGTGCAGACAGCACAACCTCACACCGTATTCAGCTGGACAGGAAAATGCAACAGCCACAGAGAGGGGGGACCTGATCGAATAGGTCCCTAAAGTATCCAATAAGTATAGGAATGGCAGCATCTAAGGTGCAGTTCAAAAGATCTTTATTCTTCCCAAACGACAAGAATAGCGTTTCGACTCTGAGTCTTTTTCAAATATGCTTTTGATGTGGACATGTTCTTTGATTTTTACTAAGAGGAGTATCCCTAATGGCGTACCAGGCAGAACGTGGCCAGGACCAGAGTGGGGGCCACGAGCAGAGCTCTCCTGCATAGTGCAGACTTCTCCACAGGGGATGGTGCTCTGGGTTGACAAAGCGTTGTGGCACTGTCCGACTTTGCCATTTTTAGCAACAACACGGAAGGTGCCAGGGAAGAGGCTGCACGCAAATTCTCCAGTGCATTGGAGAACCTCACTTTGGTACCAACACATGGCTCATGTTAGGGTACTGGGCTGTGCTAGTATTATTGCAGACCTGAGCTATCTGGTAGCAACCACATGAATAACGCTACCACAGAATGATGTGACCTGTGGTGGGAGGATACAGGCCTTTGACGTAAGCTGCTTTTGCTGGGTCTTTAAAAAATTTGTAACATTTCTCCTTGGGATGAGGATGTCTGGGTATGAGTCTTGGGTTTAGCTTTTTTATTTTCCCAATGCTGAAAAAAGGTAGGATTTAGCCTGTTTTTTTTTATGAATCTTGAGAAGCTCTTTAAAGTGCATCCTCACAGTGAAATGACTGGCCATGCCCTCATTATTACAAGCTTTTGATAGACACATACTGTTAGTATTTGTAATTCTGCTAACCTACTGTATCCAAGATAGAGGTAGAAACTTGAACTATGGTGAGCGGCCATATAGTATTGTAAAAACAAGGATACTTCAGGACACATTATGTCCGATAGTAGAAACACCATGTACTGAAGAAAATGTTATTGTCTCAAGCAATAACACGTTCGTGGAACCTGCTGAGATAATCACTACATAGCTGCAGATACATTATAAAAAAAACAATAATATAAAAATCTGTTTAGGAAACTTTACTATAATTCCAAAAAAACTGGTAACCTGTGTCAGAATGTATAGCCAGTTCTTTAATTTCCAGTGATAATCTATTGTGTGTGAAATCTGATTTATCTCAGTTTTATCCAGAGGAGACAGATGATTAATATTTTACTGTGCAGTTACTATGTATATAGTGCAGGTTAACAGGACAAAGCTGTTTTTAATTTATTTTTGTTCTTAGTAAAAATGTGACAAGGAGATTCGGTTTGTGGTTATTATACATGTCAGATTGCATCAATTTAACCTGCAAGTTATTCAAGATGAACTGGATTATCATTTAAGGTTATGTAGAGTTTATAAATTAAGCTCTTGGCAAAAACCAGCAATTCATTACTGAAGTTTGATAATACCATAAGTAGTGAAAATTGGTTTTAATTTATGTAGTAGAAGTCATTAGGAAAGATGCCATAAATACAGCAGTATCTTCTAGATAATCATATGGAAATTGTGTATGGTGAAATAAAGCAAAATGTGTGTTCTACATTCTTTACTGGCTTGGGGATAATAATTGAATGTTCCAGGCGCTAGATATGAAAAATGTTCAACAACTCTAATGCCAAAAGGAGAAACAGTTTAAAGTCAAGAGATTTGCTTGGTCGATGTCAAGAAGTTCCTAAAGAAATAGGATATGTTGGAACCGAGTTCAAAGTCTTATAGTTTATTTTCATACAGTTTAAATTTGACATACACCCTTCTACTCTTCAAAAACATTCTATGACCTGAAAGCAATCCTGTAAATGTTTCTTATTACTTAAAGACCTGATATAAAATATCATTTTATAAGAATAATGCTCTAACAAAAACAGCCATGTTTGGAAGCATTTTTAAAACAACTTACTGGCCAGTAGTTTGCAGATCATATATTCAATGGTGTTATTTTCCAATCTACTTCAAAATCAGGTCCAGACATGCAGAGCATATGCCTATATAAGTTAAAGCCTTACTATTATTTATTTAGAATGTCATGGCTACCATATATTATCAGTAATAAATTCAGTGTTCAATTCTCTGCTACTTCCAAAAGTAACATTCTTAATTGGCTGACCCTACTAAAAAAGCTAACATAGCTTCTTTAAGGAGAACATGTCACATTCTAGATTTTATTTTGTGGCCTTCCTTAATATTATTATTAATTACATGAAAGGGGTATTTCCACCATGGATTCTTATGGCATATCACTAGGATCTGGAAAATGAAAGCACAAAGCTCCCTTTGGAAATTCTCCTGCACAGTTATTCTTACAACCCCTCACTATGCAGGGGACTGGCCCATTCAAATGATTCAAATATAAGTTGTGATTTCCCACACAGATGGGGGCCAGTAGAGCCATTTTGAAGGGGCTACAGTACTTAGATGAATATTCCAGAAAGCTGGCCTTTTTTTTAAAGTTTTCACCTATCCACGGGATGGGTGAAAACTGATAGACCCTGGGGGTCTGACATTTGGGACCCCTTATGATCCCAATAACAAAAGCCCAATTTCCTCACTTCTGAATGGAAAGTTGGCTGTACATGTGTGGTACTGCTCATGCGCTTCATCGTTCCATTCATTGCAATGGGGCTGATGCAAATAGCTGAGTAGTAAGCTTAGCTGTTTTTATCAACCCTTTGAAATGTTTGGCCAGCGTTCCTTTCATAGTGATGTCATTCTGGTCAGAGCTGCAATGCAGAAGTGACCAGAAGTAGGACAAACGGAACTTCCCATTCTTGTGATCCATAGATCCGTATTCCCAAGATAGAGGATAATTTTTGGTTACCAAGAATACCCTTTAAAATTGGTGCTGAATTACCATCATTCTAAGGTTTGTGTGGGATCCTGGCATTTGAATCCCCACCAATCAATAAGTGATGGCATATCCTAGTATTATGATATTATGATATGTTATGCTAACTTATGTTAGCAGGAAAACCTATTCAGTACTGCATATGAGCACTTTAATTGCAAGACTTATTTCCTATTTCATTCACAGCCCTGGAACTATCTGACAAATGACCTTTGATCTCTACCAAAGCCACTTTAAATAATCATTGCAATAAAAAGACAAATTCTGGTTTTTTATGGTGCTCAAGCATGACGCCACATTTTATGACCAATCTGTAGGGGAAGCCCTTGACAGGACAAACATTTGTTATAGCTCTGCTCTTACTTTCTGCTACTGTTCCCAAGAGAACGACCCTAACTCCTAAAAGCAGATTTTTTTCTTTGTCTCCTTAGTCTTATGTTTATCAGCATCCAGTTTGCAGAGTCAGACTGAGTCAAAGTTTTGCAGCACAAAATGTTTATAGATTGTCCTTCGCCTAGTCTGTACCCAGATTTAACAGTCACCAGGAAAAAGGCTCTGAATTGTGTGCATAGCTGAAGAGACACATATGACCATATTTCCCACTATACACCTGAGGGCAAGTGCTTAGGGTGGCCATGTCTAGGGGGTAGTCAAACGCTCCAATAAGAAAACTTTCAGGTTTCTACACCTACCTGTGAGCCTCAGCTGCTGCCATCCTCCCTTCTGCAGGGAAGACAGCAGTGACTGGGAGCACAGAGGCAGACTATACTTCCTGCAGCCTACAGGGAAGATTGCTACGAAGTGGCCGGTCCACAGAGCATACGGCATCAGATTATAATAATGCCCGCGGTTTGGGTGGCCGCTGTGGTCCTGAGGCTCCCCTGGTCTTATGCCCACCAAAACCACCCATGAACATTACCTGCCACATGTTACTGTGGAGAAGCTGACAGGGTGATAGGTTTCCTTAAACAGACATGGAGGAGGGCAGTTCCTGGCCGCGGTGGTAGTGATCAGGAATCCACATGTCATCTGCGGCCACCTTCTCCTGTCTCCAGTGCCATGGTACACCTCTTAGCACTCTCTGCCATGGTTTAGTAAGTACTAGTAATTATTAGGAAATTATAGTACCAGTGTTTCTGGAGGTGCAATGCACCACACAGCTCTGCTGCATGGTACATCTATTATGATCCCCACACACAGCTCTATTACATGCATCCTGATTCACACACATCACACACACAGCTGAGGTACATCCATGTTGATTTACAGACATCAGCAGCTCAGCAGACTTCTGGATGCAGTGATCAGCCCCTGGCTATCTGATCCCTGACTCCACCCACACAGGTGATCACATGACAATGACGTCAGCACAGGTCCTGGTGGCTGTTGTCAGCTTATCCAGTATACAGTACTTTCTACCAAACTGCACAATGGCTCCTCTCACAGCAGTGACATCACTGCAGGTCCTTCAACACACCGGATCTCTTTTATCAAACTGCACAATGGCTACTCCCACAGCAGTGATGTCACCGCATCTCTGTGGTGGCGGTAAGTCGGTGTCTTCTGTCAGGGCCGCTGAGTTTTGTCTGAGATAATAACGCCTTAGTTGTTTTCTCATTTTGTTATGTTTAGCCTTCCCTGCCAAAAGCCCTAGCTTTGCTGTTCTTTTGTCAGTCAGGCTCTGTGTTTTATATATGTTGTAGGACCTGCGTTGATGTTACCAGTGGTGGAGCATGAGAAGCAACCACACACAAACATACATAATCACGGTCAAGTGGTCATTAGTAGTTTGATATACTATGTGTGTTTGACAGTCGTCCCAATGGATTATCGCTCATGTGCTTTCACACAGGAGCAATAGTTATTCAGTGAATGGAGGCGAAGTGCACTTGAGATCTCTTCTGGCCGCCTCCTTTCATCTTTAACAGGCAGGTCAAGGATGAGCGATTGTCACTTCACACTGACTGAGAATTCACTCACTATTCGCTTTGGCATGGATTGGCTTGTTATTTTATGGTGACAGATTCTCTTTAAGTGTAAAAATCTATGATTAGCTATAAGAATCATATCTAGAAATTTGTTAGAAATCTCCAAAATATTTCTGACTGATTAAAGAAATTGATATGTTAGAAACTGCATTTCCACATTTTGATTTTCAGCATGGATGACTGGTTCCAACTATGTCCACTAAACACTGCAATGACGTCGTTATGGCAGTCCATGCGAAGCACCACAGGTCTATATTATTGTCCTTTGGATAATGCCTGAGCTGCCATTCCTCTTTGAAAACAGCTAGGGGAGACCACATCCATAATATGCCATACCACAATTTATATTTTTTCTCATGCACATGGGTAGTTCTCCAGGGCAATGCTGCACCACAGACACAGCATTAATGATGTTAATGCATTCTGCTATCATAGGCCAAAGATTTTTTTAAAAGTCCCAAATTTTACCTCTATGAAAAATGCATTACCAAACATGGAAAAGATGATTTCTTCCTTGTTTTCCCTATTAAGGACGATGAGCAGCAACAAACACAATGGATGCTGTGATTTTAAAAAAATTGTGCAAACTTTGGATGTTAATTTAATCCAATTCTATCCATTCAGTCGTGTCCAACTCTTGGATACTCTGTAGGTAAGTTCTCTCCATGCTTCTCTATTCTCTACGGCTGCTATTTATAAATTGGATCAATTTTGCTGAGTTGCACTGAAAGTACAGTTAAATCACAGTAAATTTAAAGAATGAAGTAAGACTGAGAAATGCAAAAAATTACTTTAACATTTTTTCCGATTGAAGTAATTCGAGGAAATTGCCACAAAAACACTGGGGAAAGACATATTATGGCTGGAAGAAATAAAAACATAGCATGGGTTCAGAATTGAAACAGCGCTCTACTCCTCTAGGTGAAATGCAATTGAACAATTTCTATTAACTTATGCGAGTAACATTTTAATGATTTTGTGATAATCCAGTGCTGTGAACTCTTCTTCTTAAGTCAAAATGTCACACTTATGCCCTCTGTGCACATGAACTGATTAATCCAAAACCTGATAGTTTAGGGCAGCACAGCGACTTCGGCCACAACAGGGGTTATTTGTGCTGTGAAGTTTCTGCAACCCGCAGTTGGCAAAAAATCCAACCTCAGTGGATTTTTTTGTGACATGCAGATTGGGGTTGTGGCAACTTGTAAGGCACACCATGACTCCATTGACCTCATTATGAGTACAGGGTCACAGGGCTACACAGTGATCTTTGGTTGTGCAACTCCTAACCACAGTCTGCTAATTCAGATTTTAAAAAAATATTGTAATATTGGAGCTGTACAAAATCACCCAATAGAGTCAAGCATCGCTCTACTTAAATGCTTTAGTATAAATAGTGGAAGCATTGAACCAGCAGCAGGAAGTTTCAGAATCAGATTTTGCAGGAGCTAAAGATCTGATGAAGATGACCTGTCATTACTTGGATAAGTATTACATAAAGCATCCAACAACCCAAGTATGTAGGATTATCAAAGTTTTACTGAACATGATTTGAAGTTTTGTATTTCTTTAATACAAAGCCTACCCTCTTTGAAGAATGCTCAACAAAATCCTTATTCATTTCACACCTTTTCATTTTTATATAACTTTTATATTCCTTATTTTATTTTTTTAATCATGACATTATCAAGTCCTAGAAACAACGCCAACCATGGCAGATTGCTGCAATTTGTGGTTTTAGTGTTATGCTAGAAAGAGGGAAAAAAGGCAGTATTCTATCAAGTCGGGATACTTAGAATTTCTAGCCTGTGAGGTTTTGGAAACTTTATTAAAATACAAACAGGTGTAAAGTCTTTTATGGAAAAAAAAGGTTTCTAGGCATAACCAGTGAAAGAAAACCCTTCATCAGTTAAAGAAAAAGCTTCATAAGGGTCTTTTTTTCCTTGGGTGGGGAAATCATTCAAATGAGTGTACGATGACAGAGTCGTTTGCTTTAACCCCTTCTTGACCACCCATACGTGTTTTCCCATCCCGCGTGTCTGGGCTTTAATTTACAGGGCCCTAAAAACATGCTGGCCCTGTAGACTAAAGCCCCGGGATCTGTGCGTGTGACAGCTCCTGGCTATCTGGTAGCCTAGTGCCTGGAGCTGTCATGGGGGGGCTGTAGCCCGCAGTCACAAGATCACTGTTATCCAATGGATAACGGCGATTGCATGAAAATTTTAAAATAGTTAAAAATAGATTCTTTTCGTCTCCCCTCCACGAATTTGATCCGTGAGATGAGATGAAACTACTTACCTCTGGCCTCCGCAATGTCCTGTGGCGATCTGGTCCTGCAAGGACCTGCCGCCAGCTTCTGCATATGCGTGCCACCTAAAAAATGTTGGGCGCATGCACAAAAGCTGTGAGAGCCCGGCGAGCTGCGGTATGCTGTCCCCAGTCATGTGATCGCTGTTATCCAATGGCTAACGGCAATCATGTAAAAGTTAAAAAAAAGTTAAAGTTGAAATCCATGAGGGGAGATGAAATTACGTACCTACTGCCACCATATTCGTCCCCCGACGGGGTCCTAATCTGCGGACCCTGGTGGATGCATACGCAGAAGCTGGGATTGCCCGGGAAATTTTAAATCTCCCTGCTCATGGCTACCAAAGATAGCGGTATGCAGTCCATGGTCACGTAAAAGTTAAAAAAGTTAAAGATTCACCTCCCCTCACGGTTCTGATCTGTGAGGGGAAATGAAATTACTTAAAGCCTCTAGCGATATCCAGTGATGTAATCTTTATTCACGGACCTTTCTCCGGCCCCTGCGCATGTGGCGGTTGGCAAAATGGCAGACGTACGCGCAGAGATGAAACTTCTTACCAGAGACCTTCGCATCCTCCATGGACCTTCCACGGCTTCTTCGTATGCGCCCACTGACAAAATGGCGGACGCATGTGCCGAAGCCGGGGAGGAAACGGAAAATTAAAAATCTCATTACTCCCGGGTAGCCGAGCACCTGCATCAGTGATCGGAGGCCTTGTTGAGGCCTTGCAGTATGTTCTATTTTACCACGGATATCCGCGACATAGAGCCCATTGTGCTCTGTGGTCACGAATATACCCGCAGCCCATACGCAATTACGTATGGGCTGAGGGTACCCACATCATCACTAAGCGACGATGCAGGGAATCTAAACAAAGAAAGTTCAAGTTCTAGGCTGGACCTGGGAGAGTCTATCGATCTTGTATATCTGGACTTCTCTAAAGCATTTGACACTGTGCCGCATAATAGGCTAATATATAAAATGAGACAGCTCGGTCTGGTGGAAAACGTGTGTATCTGGGTAAAGAATTGGCTCAGAGATAGAAAGCAAAGGGTGGTAATAAATAGTTCATACTCTAATTGGGCCACCGTCGCTAGCGGGGTGCCACAGGGTTCAGTATTGGGCCCCATTCTGTTCAATATATCTATTAACAACCTGATAGAGGGGCTGCACAGTAATGTATTGATATTTGCAGATGACACAAAATTATACAAGATAATTAATGCAACGGAGGACAATGTGTGGCTACAAACGGACCTAGATAAGCTGGGGGCTTGGGCAGAAAAATGGCAAATGAAGTTCAATGTTGATAAATGTAAGGTTATGCACATGGGCAGGAGAAACGGATGTTACCAATATACACTAACTGGGGTACTGCTAGGGAAAAGTGATATGGAAAAAGACCTGGGGGTTCTAGTGGACTGTAGACTAAACTGGAGTAACCAATGCCAGTCAGCTGCTGCAAAAGCTAATAGAGTCTTGGGGTGCATTAAAAGAGGTATAGGGGCAAGGGACGAGAACATTATCCTCCCACTGTATAAGCCACTTGTCAGGCCTCACACGGAATACTGCGTACAGTTCTGGTCACCAGTGCTCAGGAAAGTTGTTGCAGTGCTTGAGGGGGTCCAAAGAAGGGCAACTAAACTAATACATGGAATGAAGGGACTGGAATACCCAGAGAGGTTATCCAAATTGGGATTATTTACCCTGGAAAAAAGACGGCTAAGGGGTGATCAAATAACTATGTATAAATACATGAGGGGACGATACAAGGATCTCTCCACAATCTGTTTACACCCAGGACTGCGATGGTAAAAAGAGAGCATCCGCTATGTCTAGAAGAAAGCAGGTTTCATCGCCAACACAGAAAAGGGTTCTTTACTGTAAGAGCAGTGAGACTGTGGAACTCTCTGCCTGAGGATATGCAAATACAACTATGATAGAAAAATCCTCCTGTGCTCTTTTTTCGGGGTCTTGCAATCCAGTAAGGGAAACTATCAAGTCTCCACAGTGGGGAAAATATATTTAATTGTACAATTGTACATAAAAAAACATATATAACATATAAAAAGTCTTGCAACGCGTTTCGGCACTAATATCAGTGCCTTTTTCAAGCATGACAAATTAAAACAAACATCACTATTTATAGGGTTACTCACATTTCATAGTGACGGAGTCCGGAGCCTGCATCGTGGGACGCCGGTCTCTCCCTCGCTGACGTGTTCATCAAGCGTCGGGTGATTAAGTGTGACGGTACGATGAAGTTACGCCATTTACGTAGCTACGTATAAATCTACGCAGTTTACGTAGCAGTGTCCGTACGTGCTAAACTCCGGACTCCGGCTAATGAAAAATACATTAAAACTACGCTAAATAGCAGTGTACCTACATTGTGTATAATGAATCAATAAATATTGTTAAACTACATTTTTTTAAGACATTGTTCATAAAATTTCAAAAAAGTTAAGAATTAATAAATTATCTATATCCATATTTATACTGCATATGTAATAAATAAAGCATCATTCCTATTCTTACCAATAACTACATAAATAGACATGAAGGAAAATTTCTTAACAAATAAATATACTAATAAAAAAGGGGAATATATACATATCGAACTACTATCATAATTTACATAATCTCTGTTCTTATCTGCCAGATGATGTAAATTATGATAGTAGTAATTATGATAGTAGTAAATTATGATAGTAGTTATTAGTATATTTATTTGTTAAGAAATTTTCCTTCATGTCTATTTATGTAGTTATTGGTAAGAATAGGAATTATGCTTTATTTATGTCTTAAAAAACTACAATTGTACAATTAAATATATTTTCCCCACTGTGCAGACTTTATAGTTTCCCTTACTGGATTGCAAGACCCCGAAAAAAGAGCGCAGGAGGATTTTTCTATCATAGTTGTATTTGCTTTCTTCCCCATTTGTGTGGTGCAATACCCACTGGGGTTCTCCCTACTGCTGCATCTCCTCTTTTGAGGATTCTTGGGGATCTTGCATAAGAAGAACATCTATAGCTCTACAGGTGATCGGGGATCATCGGTGCAAGCGGGTTATTCTCCCTGAGGTGGAGATCCCGCTTTACAGCAGGTGAGTAAAAAACCCCCTTATTCTCCATTTCGGATCCCTGTGTGGTGGCGCGGATCTATACTTTGTGCCTGAGGATATGGTGATGGCAAAATCAATAGAGGAGTTTTAAAGGGGACTTGATGTCTTTCTAGAGGGGAAGGATATTATAGGATATAAATCTTAGGTTAATTGTTAATCCAGGTATACAGACAGGTAGGAACTATTAGAGGTTGATCCAGGGATTAGTCTGATTGCCATTAGGGAGTCGGGAAGGAATTTTCCCCCAAAAGGGCTAATTGGCTCCTGCCTCTTGGGGTTTTTGCCTTCCTCTGGATCAGCAACATGTAAAAAAGTGTGCAGTTATGCGCAATACATTACACGGCCGTACATAGGCTCACGGCCGGGCTCACAGCTGGGATTTGCTGCAGGCTCCGCAGGTCGATTCCACATACGACTGTGTGAGGCCGGGCTTATTCAGATCACTACCTGTAATGCCTATATAATTTTCAAGAAGACCCCCGGAACGCTCACCTTTCTGCAGCTTGCTGAGCGCCTTCTGTGTGAGACCACCGCACCTCATCAAGTTTACTAGTCAGAGGAAGTGCGAAGGTTCACAGAGCGTCACTTTTTACACCCATCCCTGCCGCTGAGGTCAAGAAATACAGAAAAAAAAGTGTAAGATTTGCAGGATACATAGGAGGAGAAAGGACACCCGGTTTTATTGCCCCATGTGCCCATCCCAACCGTAATTACCCCTGTTTTTAGACCTACCACACAGTTTTACATTGCTACTTTTATGTAAGATTTAGGGAATGTCAAAAAGAAGAGGGATTCTTTTTAGGGAGTCAATTTTTTCTGCACAAGTGTGCAGTGTGACCTGAAATTTATTCAGTTGTGCCCTGAAAGCCAACAGGTGTTCTCTCCATTGTAGGCCTAGCCATGTGTCCTATAGGTAGATTGGGGCTACAAGGGGGATATTACTGAACACAGAAGAAATAGTGCTATAAAATTTGGGGTGTGTATCCCCAGTTTTCCCTGCTTGAATCAAAGAAAACTGTCATGAAAGTGACATATTTCAGATTTTTTTTTTCTACTCTAAATTGCATTGACTCCTGAAAACAAACTGTGGGGTCAAAATACTCCTGACACCCCTCAGTGAATACATTAAAAGGTATATTTTTTAAATGGGGTCATTTGTGAGAGTATCTATTATTCTGATACCTATGAGCCTTTGCAATCTTGGGTTGGTGTAGGAAAACAAAATGTTCCTCAAAATGTTAATAATGAATGTTAAATTTGTACGTCTCCTAAATGATAACAAAAGCTAAAGTTTTTCAAATGTGCTCCCAGAATAAATTGAACAGATGGAAATATATACATCTCATCAGAAATTTGTACAGTATATTTGCACATATTTGACAAATTGGTGGTAAAAAAATCTCAATTTCTGGATGTTGGGATTGACGATAAAATCAGGCAGCGTATAATTAATTCCTGTATATATGTATGGAATGACCATTACATTATTTTTCTGTGTATTCATTTCACAAGCCCTAGCTCCAATACATTCACAAAAATAATTTGTTTATGCTGAACTACATTCCACAACTCTTAAATAACTTACCTGAACCCTTTATTTCCTGAGCGAAAAGGATAGCAGCGGTTAAGATGATGGTTTTTTCAAGTTTTTTTTCTCTATTTGTAGAACTGTCTTGATTTCTATCCCAAACTCCTTCTTCACTGAACTACAGACTATTCCTAACATCCTTACAGACACTGAATATGTTTCAGGAGACAATATGGTCAGACGTTTTCTTTTGATCTGTTCAAACTCTGCTTCTTTCTGTTTCTTTTTCTTGTTCCTCTGTATGGTGGTCAGCGATGGTGGACACATTACTCCTATTATAATTTTTTTTTTCTTTTTAAATCAAATATTTTATTGATTTGAAATAATGCTGTCAATACAAATCGCATAAATGCAATGCTCATGAACAACATATGGAAATAGGAAAGGAAAAAAAAGCATGATGATCCAATAATGTAGCATGCTCTATGTGTAGTAAATGCACACAATAAAACACTAACATGCCATAAGGATAATCACGTCTTATAAGTTGTATCATTCCAATAATGCAATCAATATCAGGAGTTGGTATTGAGGATCACCTGGAGAGATAGGGGGTTTAATAGAGGGGAGAGTAATAGGTGTAAACTAATAAAAGTGAACTTGAAATTGGGTCCAAGGATGTAAAGTTTAAGCGCTGAGGACAGCCTTGCCAGGATTAGATACACTAGCCAATATTAGGCTGCACACATAGGAAGCTGTAATATCTATGATGTACCATAGACTCCCCATAGATTGAAAATAGAAAACCCGATTGTTTTATCTTTAAAGAAAGTTAACAAATATATCCCGAAAAATCAAGCCATTTTGCCTACTGAGCTTTAAACCCAGCTAGAGAATCAAGTGTAGTCGCAATCAAGTATTCCATTATACAACTATGCTGAACCATCAGGAAAATGTGTCTAAGTGACTTCCTTTTATATACATTGTGAAATATAGAGATCTGCTATTTTTTTTTACAACATTTAAAGCCATCTTGCTTTTTTGTTGTTTTTCATAAAAACTGTCCGCCTTCAATTTTTTGCCTTTCTGACACGTTTCTTCACTAGGGACTAGTAAATCCAGTTCACCCAGTTGAACTACAGTAGTCTTGATACCATTTAACATGTTGTCTCTCCTCTATCTGTTTATTCACCTTACCTGTGTTGTAGGGCTTACATGTTACATATTCTTTTTATGTATATTCTGGTCCAAGATGCTAATGTGTTTGCATGTTTACTTCATGTGCTTTGCTTGGAAGGTGTCTGGTAGGCGCACTGACATGAAGCTGACGTTTTCAGTAGGTGTGATCCAGATTCCTGCCTGGATACAAATAACTATTTTTACTTATTCAAAATGTTTTTCAATGTAATTTCTATAAATGCTAAAGGTCTAAGATCCATGCTATGGAAGAGAGCCCGATCAATGAGCGCAGACATCCTATGTGTCCAGGAGACACATCTAAGTAAAGAGGATGCCTTCTGCCTCTCACACAAACGCTTCCTCCAAAAATTTTTTCTCGCCAGCATCCCATAAAAAATGCGGGGTATCTATACCCTTTAAAGACACAATAGCATTTTCCCTTAAAAAAGACATCATTAATGAGGCTGGTCGCTACCTCATATTAACGTGTTCTATCAATAACTAAATGACTTTACGATAGCCTCAATATATGCCCCAAACACCAAACAACTCTCATTTACTCAGAAAACTATCACCATTATTAAACGTCATAGAGTAAGCCCTCTGTTACTGGTAGGAGACTTCAACAAGACTCTCTGGCCCTCTATGGACTCTTCTACCACTAAAAGTAATGACAGACCATCATCCATTTTTTCCCTGTTTAATGAAAATGATCTATTTGATGTCTGGAGGTTACAGCACCCAACTGAATGAGATTATACCTTTTACTCTCACCCCTATACAATTTATAGAAGAATCGACCTTATGCTGGTAGATGAGAAGTTTCTTGGCAATGTTATTTCCACCTCCACAGGTACCCTCTCGTGGTCAGATCACGCAACCATAGCTATGTCTATCAAAAAAAACTTTACTACTTAATTATTAAATTTTGGCGCTTTAACAATTACATTTTGCAGAAACCTATGTATGCCCCTCAATCCTTACAATCCCTTTCTGACTATTTTGACCTTAATGATAATGGGGAAGTCTCTGACTCCACCCTGTGGTGTGCACATAAAGCAGTTATGCAGGCTCATTTTCTAAAACAGGCTTCCCACAATAAAAAAAATATAGAAGCTCCTATTTAATATCACTACAATCTAAACTGTGCTCACTACATAGGATGAACAAAACCTCTTTTTCAATTGTAAGGGCAGAGGAAATTTCTTCTGTCCAACAACATCTTCACGAACTGTGGATTTATGAACATGACCTGGCCCTGAGAAGACTGAAAATGACAGGTTATTGGCAGGGTAACAGACCAGATGCTCGGTTAGTGACGCATGTAAAACAACACTCGGCTAAATCACGCATACCCTTTATCTAAGACACCAAAAATAATAACATTTTTGATCCCCAGAGTATAGCAGACACATTAGTAACTTATTTCCAATCACTCTATAATCTAGCCAAGGATAAATCGACCATCCAGCCCTCAGACATCAATATATTAAAATTTCTGAACAATTTGAACCTGCCCACATTATCCCACTCTGAGGCCTTAGTCACATGGGCGTTTTTTCGCGCGATTTGCGGATCGCATGACGGATGCGCATCCGCAAATCGCGTGACCGATGCCCAAAAATCGCCCGAAAATCTGCTCCTAGCCGCGTTTCATTGGAAACGGGCCGGAGCTGTCCAGCGCCCATGAATGGGTGTGAGTGAGACCTGCCTCTGATTGGCTCAGCGCTGAGCCAATCAGGGGCAGGTCTGACTCACACCCCCTTCACACCCACTGCAGGACGGCTGCGCTGAACTCCGTTTGTGGTAGTTGGAGCAGAGGAGGAGGTTGTCTGTGTAAGATATTATTATCTGAGGAGCAGGAGGTCTGTGTAATATATAAGTATTTGAGAAGGAGGAGGAGGTCCTCTATGTAATAGATTAGTGTATGATGATGAGGAGGTCATCTGTCTATGGTCATACAACCCCAAAAATGGTACTATTGAAGTTTATAACTCGCCCTGCACAAAACAAGCCCACATATAAGTTTGATGAAAAAATAAAAAAGTTATGGCTCTTGAAATGGGAGGGGATGGAAACAAAAATAAAAGCATCACTCTATTTCTATGGCTAAAATAGGCCATGTCATTAAAGGGGTTATCAATGATTGTTCTTTGCAATTACTTGTTTTTGTGAAGATTCAAATAGAGTGCGTTCAGATAAGCAGAGTAGTTCCACAAGACGCACTGAAAGATGTGGAAAATTGAGCAACAAAGTCCTCATTTAGACATGCAGGTATTGGAGCTGAATTTCACAGCTGCAGATTAAGGTGCTCTCAGTGTGGGTACTGGTGCATTATGTCTCCACCAGAATACTGGGTGGAGACATAGTTTGGCAGTCTTGAGTATGAGGAAACGGCCCCAGCGGCTGATTGGCTGCTGCAGATGTGCCCTCTTTAGGTCAGCCTCCTGCTTCATCCTTCTGGTCCCCAGGAACACATGCCGCTGGAAGCAGCGTCACCAGTGCTGTATCACTCGCTACTGCTGCTTTCCGGCCAGCTCCTCCTGCATGCCCCCCTGCTGGCCGCCCAAATCCAAGCACTGAATCTGCGGCTGCTACTACTGCTGCTAGCCGCACAGCACCTGGCAGTCCTCAGCACAGTCGGCCACCACAGCGCAAAGCAGCTAGGGGCGTGACCAGGTTCTAAACTCCAGCTAAGGCCGGTCAACCCCTAGCTTCCGCTGGAGACAAGATGCACCAGTACCCTCAGTATGTTTTGTGGACATATACTGCTCATCTGAAAGCACCCATACACAAGTTTAGGTTTATCTTTTGTTAGCATTTTTTCAGTAAAATCATGTTTTAAAGAACAATTGACATTGATACCACGTATAGTGTTAAATATGTCTGTGTTTGCACATTTCCAGCTACATAAACATACATTTGTACATGTTCTGACTAACTTAAAATACAGGGAGGTGTGCTGGGAAATGAAATGGATTAAGTGCTGTACCCTGGCTTTGTTTCTACAGGGGCATGTTGTAGGTAAAAGAATGTTTCACCAGTTCTCAGTCTTACTCATGGTTCTTTAGAAAATCTCTTTGGTTTAGTGAGTTTTGAATAAATTCAAACAGGAAAGATCTGAGACCAATGAGGCTGCCAAAAATTCAGTGGTCTCTGGGAGCGTGACAGTTGAACTAGTAGACCTTTGTGGTATGTGAAACTGCTGGAAAGAATTGCTTTACTCAGGAGCCAGTGACGGCACGGCTAGATCTCGACATATGAGAACTTGCCAATGTGTCTGTACAAAAGAGATTCTCAGAGCAAGGGAGCTAGTGGTCAGTTTTAAGGATTATGCAGTTCAGTCTTAAGTATTATGCAGTTCATTGACATTTTTTGTTACTGGAGCCATACAAAGACACTTTGCATCCACTTGTGGGGTAATATATACACTACTAGCAATTGTTTATTCAAACAGAAGTCATTGATAATCTTAATTATCTGCATTAACACAGAGTCTGAGAACTTCTACTGTTAGTTTTTAATCTTACACTTAAGGCTTTGTTCATACATTGTGGTGGAATTGTGGTTTTTAAAATGATGTTTGAAAACTATAGCAAAAATGCTTTGGTTTTGGGAATTTGCACTGTATTTTTCCTGGGCAGCACTACAAAAAATTAAATTCAACTGCAACATGTGAACACAGCCTACAAAAGGAGAGACCTTGACTAAACATAAATAAATTCACAATATCTTAGCTCTACTATCTACTATGACATAATATCTGTCATTCAAAGTGGATCCAAGATTATAATCTTTTACTGTTAGGAGATGAAGAGGGCGTGGATTAACATAAAAGAGGTGTGGCCTAAAAATGTGCTGCAGCGCTAACATGGCAGGGTAGGGATTGGGGGGATTGATTGCTCTGCATTTTTTAAAATTCTTATTCATACCTTTGCAACTCTTTTAAAGAGGTTCTGTTATTTAAAAAATTCTATACTTACCTATTCCTCCCCCATCGATGTTGTTACCAGATCTTTACCTCACCAATCTTCTCCTGGCTCCTCCAGGCCCCTGGGTCTCGTTACCTCCAGCCGGTCGGATCCTCTTCTTCCTGTGACGAAGCGTACATTGTCGGTATTCCCCTTCCTGCAAAGCAATCTTCCCTGGCAGCATGCTTTAGCGTGACTGCGCATGCGCGATGTCTCACCACTAGCGCTCCATATACTATATGAAACACTGCCGGCTATATATCGCGTATGCACGCTAAAGCAGGCTGCCAATGTGTTCAGCATTCCCTGCTAAGCAGTAAACACTACGTCACTCGTTGCATTCACTGACCTACAGTAAGAAGAGAATCCAACCATGATGATGTCACCGTCATGTGATCAGTCACGTGTGGAAGGAGTCCGAGGTCACATAACCAGGGGGTGATCAGTGTGAGCAGGACTCTGCTGTGCTGCTTTTGATTCCTGTTGTATGAAGAATGTATGTAGCAGAGCTGTATGTGATGTACATGTAGCAGTGCTATATGTGTGTGATGTGCATGTAGCAGAGCTGTGTGATGCATTGCGCCACCAGAAACACTGGTACTATATAATTTCCTAATAATTACTAGTTATTGTACCTACAGTGCTGCCCAATGCCCTCAGATATTATACTGCAGACGTTATTGTTCAGAGGGGTAGATTAACCAAAGCGCTAATGGAGCAGTGGCTCCGGGCCCAACATTTCCCTATGTTCAGGTGGGCTCCCAGCTGCCTGCTCTTCACGAGTTGGGGGTGTCCTAAACACTGGTTCTCATAGGTTTGGGGGCACTATGGGGGAGTTGGGTATATGGCTATTTTTATTTTTTTTAAATAGTTGAATAGGGGGCAGATGTGGTGTCCTTATATATCGTGGGGCCAGTAAAACAGGCGAAATTAGCTATGGGTTCAGGTGGCAATATTAATAATTGGGGCATAAAAGACAGTATTATTAATTAGGGGAGCAGAAAAAAGTTGCATTATTAATTATAAGGTCAGAAAAGTCAGCATTATTACTGATGGGGGCAAAATAGCAGCATTATTACTGACAGAAGTTGAAAAGGGGGCACTTTTACTTCCTGGAGGGTACTAAAATCAGAAAAGGCGGCATTATTAATAATAGGTGCAGAAAACGTGGTGTTATTATCTACGGGGACAGGACAGGTGGCATATTAATTATGGGGTTAGACAAGGTGGCATTATTAATTTAATAACCAGACAGAAAAGGTGGCATTTTTGCCTACAGGGCAGAAGTTGTGGCATTATTTATTACAATCACAGAGGTAAGAGAAGAAATGTACAAAGATATAACTCTCAGAAAAAGAAGCCAAATATGCATCACCTGATACTGCAGGGCAGGCTCAATCACCACATTTCCTAGTAGCATGCAATGTGGAGGACCTAAATGTCCATGTGCCGACTAATGTGCAGCCACTCAACTCCACACAAATTGGGGTAGGGGTGACTGCTGACAAACATAGTCTGCACATATGAACTGTTACCAAGGATGCCAGCCATAGATAAGTGCGCCACACCATAAAGGAATGCAAACCCTACTGTCAAAGCAGTGCATTGCCCTGTATCACCATGTGGTGGCCTTATCTATTATGGGGGAAGAAGGACAGGCAATTTTACAGGTGCAGAAAAAGTGGCATTAGGCCGCCTGCAGACGGCTGGGTCGGATCCGGCAGCGAGAATTCTCTCTGCGGGACCTGACCCAAGCGCCTGCAGAGAGCAGCACGTACTCACCCGCACCCCGCAGCTCCAGATCTTTCATGTGCCGGCTGCCAGGCAGCCGGCGCATGCACAGACCGGAGCCGGCAGCGGGTGAGTGACATTTCTGTGCAGGGCTCTGCGAGCCCCGCACAGAAATAGAACATGCCACGATTTCTTTGCCGCGCAAAATTTCGCGCGGACAAACCGCAGTCGTCTGCCTGGGATTTCGCTTGCTAACGCAATCCTATGGCAGCTTTCAAGGGCGGAAATTCCGTGGGAAATCCCGCTGCACAATTTCCGCCCGTCTGCAGGCGGCCTTATTAATGATGGAGGCAGAATTGTTGACATTATTACTTATGAGGCCAGAAGTGGTAGCTTTATCTTTTATGGGGTCAGAAAGAATAGCAGTAATTATTACAAGGGCAGAAAAGGGGCACTATTTATTAGTGGGCCTGAAAAGGAGGTATTATTAACTACAGGGGTTGGGAAAGCAGCTTTATGAGATATGGGGCCAGTTTAACTACAAGGACTGAAAAAGCAGCATTATTAATTATGGAAGCAGAAAAGGGTAGCATTATTAATTATAAGGTCACAAAAGTCAGGATTATTACTGATGGGGCAAAATAGCAGCATTATTACTGATAGAAGCTGAAAAGGGGGCACTTTTACTTCCTGAAGGGTACTAAAAGCAGCATTAACTGTGTGGGGCCTAATTACTAACTGAGACACTATGGATTATGTAGAGGTGTGAAAAGCGCAAGGAATTTGATGGAAAAGCAAGAAGCCAGATTTCTGTAGAGACACATTGTAGCCGGGATGAGTCATTGTAACAGTCAGGGCACAGTTAACCCTTTCCAATCCACTGTCTGACCTCTGAAGACATTATGATTTAAGGCTGTACAGCTCCGATGTTGGAAGGTGCCCACCGGGGTTCTCTTACTGTATATTGCCAGCCTCTCTGCTGTCGGAGCCTATCCAACGTGTCACCTCATGCAGTACTGGCTCTAGCCAGCATATAGCACCGTTGTATAACGGCAGAAAAAGAGTGAGCCCCCTAGGAAAACAAGGATACAAATTGGATTGGAAAGGGTTAAAGACGAACATTAAAAGAGAACGACACCAAAGAAAACAAAAATAATACTACCACACAGTGTCAGAAGATATTATTCTCACTCTTAGTGCCCAATCAAATATTGTGCCCCTAAAATCATAGTACTACACTTAGTATTCCCAAAACAAAAAAGTAAAAAAATGTGTTGCCCTTGTACAACATTCCCTCATTGAATCCCCGCATTCTGTTTCCTGGCCTTCCTGCCACTGCTGACTAATGTTCCCTGGTTCATTGGCATCAATGCATAGAACCAGCATGCATTGTGTTCTAGAGTAAACAGGGCAGCAGGGAGCCTAGAGCTCCATTGCTGTGGTGTATAAGTAGTCAACTGCATCTTTATCCTGAGGACATGGGTACATTGTATAACAATCTGGGGTGGCAACAAGAATTAAAAGAAAAACACCAAATGCTACACTGTGTGGCTAAGAGGGAGATCGCATCCATTGCTCCCTACCTATATCCTGCCATATTGTAAATTCCCTATCATCCCAGGGAGCAGTTCTGCCATCACCACTTAGGAGTTTGTATAAGAGAAACTCAAACTATTGCTACAGATACAGCAAAGTTAACTTGACTTTTAATGCATTTAGATAACTTTCTGTGTAACGATTTATTTCCCCTTTTAATAGCTTTACAATGAACTTTGTTTTGTTAACAAAATAGTTTTTTAATACCTTAAAATACAATAACTTCTCACAGAAAGATATCACAATAAAGGTACATCTGTATCAGTAAGCAAAGATATCATGCCTGTTCCATGTATAGATAATCTGGTCACCATTACAGGAAGGGATAGACAAGTGTGTAGAAGGAACTTCCCACGCACAAATTCTGAGTGCGGAATCCCGCACAGAATCTGCATGTGCCCACGGTCATGGACAGTTTTCTGACCTCTCTGGATGCGGTACAGGTCTCCTGCATCACGTCCGGATCTTCTTTTTTCTGCAGGTCTGCAGCACGTCCACAGTGTCAGCTGCGGGTGTACCGCAGATCAGACGGCTTCCATTGACTGCAATGGAAGCTGTTCGTGTGGGAATCCGCAGAAAATGGAGCATGCTGCGATTTTTTTCTCTCGCCCATGCGATCTGCATGCCAGGAAAAAGTGACTGCTGCATTGTTTTTAATTGTTTTGTGCAAGCTAATCCATCGCTATGGGCGGCTTGATTTGCCACAAATCAAATCCGCCAGAGGATATTGGGCCTAAATGGTGCATGTACATGTAGGAATCTGTTGTAAACAGAAAAAGACTGACTTTTTGGGCACTGCTTTCCATGCATGTGTTTCCTATAAAAAAAAATAAAAAAAAGCGTGTGCCAGTGGTGCGTCTTTTTAACAGAACTTTATTGTGTGCCCCTACGTGCTTCCAGACTAGACAAGTTCCTTCATCAGGTATACACATCCTGCGTTGTCATACAACTATTTTTTCTGTGTGCAGCCCGATGCTATTTGAGAGAGTGTTGTAAAATATCACTTTCTATGTTACCAGGAAAATGCTGTATGATCTTAACTGGGCGATACTTCAACTTTTGGATTAAGCAGACAAAAGGAAACCACAGACTCCAATGAACCAATATGCAATGTAACATACATAAAGGAATCCAAGGAGCATAAGAGAAAAATATACAAATACACCTTGCATAGATTACAGAGTTGTTAACTATAAAACAGAAGTCAAGCCTATGCCAAGCCTCATTCAAAAGTGTGGAGTGTGACCAAAATGTGATCAAAACTACAACTTTATAACAGTCTTGCAGGATTGGAAGCTGCAAGTAGAATGGCAGGGCCATATATACAGCCAATGCTGACATAGACAGTAAGTCTGTGTACCCCAAAACAGCAGTTTACCTACAATTGGATACTCTGCCTATTAAGGCTGGATAAACATGGTATTTTACTGCTGATTTTTGAGCATCTAGATGTCAATCGTATGTGAAGGGAGAACACAATTGTTACAGCAAAAAAAGCATGTCAAATTAGCAAAATTGTTGCAAATTGTGTTATCTTAGTGGTGATGGTCTTAACTTCTTTGTTGACGCCCAGAAAAAAGTAGGTTTGGATGAAGCCTCAGGGCTCAGTCAGACGGGCGTTTTATCACACGATTTGCGTATGCGTCCGGCGATTTTATAAAACCATTGCTTTGCAATGGTATCAGACACATGAGCACTTTTTATGCGCTCGTCCGATAAATTATAGAACAGAAATCGCAGATCGCACCTATCTGCGATCTGCGATTCCTGTTCTCTTCTCTATATGCGCTCAATGGGGCCGGCAGCAGCAGCGCCGACCCTATTGAGAACATATAGAAGACAAATCATTCTTCTCTGCCACAGCTGTGGCAGAGAAGAATGATGTTTGCCCATTGAATTCAATGGAGCCGGCAATACAGCCGGCTCCATTGAAAGCAATGCGCTGCGGGCGATCTCACGATGAATTTTCGGGAAGGGCTTAAATATATAAGCCCTTCCCTGAAATTCATCCAGAAATGTGTAAAAACAAAAAAAATATATATGCTCACCTTGTCCCGGCAGACGGAGTTCAGCTGCGGCTGGCGGCAGTTCTCCTGAACTGCTCAGAGTAGTATTCAGCAGCCGGGGATTTAAAATCCCCGCCTGCTGAATGAGCTGCCTCTGATTGGTCACAGCCTGACCAATCAGAGGCAGCTCTCACTCACACCCATTCATGAATTCATGAATGGGTGAGTGAGTGCTGCCTCTGATTGGCTCAGCGCAGGGACCAATCAGGGGCAGCTCTCTGCTGAATACTACTCTGAGCAGTTCAGGAGAACTGCCGCCGGCCACGGCTGAACTCCGTCTGCCGGGACAAGGTGAGTATATTTTTTTGTTTTGTTTTTACACATTTCTGGATGAATTTCAGGGAAGGGCTTATATATTTAAGCCCTTCCCGAAAATTCATCGTGAGATCGCCCGCAGCGCATTGCTTTCAATGGAGCCGGCTGTATTGCCGGCTCCATTGAATTCAATGCGCTGGACAGCTCCGGCCCGTTTCTATTGAAACACGGCTAGGAGCAGTATTTTCGGGCGATTTTTCGGCCCCGCTCACGCGATTTGCGGATGCGCATCCATCATGCGATCCGCAAATCGCGGGGAAAAACGCCCGTGTGACTAAGGCCTTAAAGTGCTTCAACAGTACTCAACTTCTTCTTTCCAACCCAAATAATGGTGAGACACAATATACACATAATTTTCTGATGGGGAGAGAAAGGTAGTTAGGGAAGGAGGTAGTGAGAGGCCTCAGCTGGAACCACTTCTGTCAAAGGTGGAAAAATAAGAAAATACCTAGCCAAAACTATCAATTGTTCTATATTCCTGCGAACACTGAAAGCTAATCCACGGGGCCACAGACCTGGGATCAGATCTGCCATGCAATGAGGTAGGTAGGGTCCTTTTACATATAACGAGTGCCAGGCAAACAATGCCTGACACTTAATACAGGAGCGAGCATCGCTGGATCGCTCACAGAGCGGCCAGCAGGGAGGCAGGGCAGCTAAAGGAGAGTTCTCTCCCCGCTGTCCCACCCTCCCCTCTCCATTCACTGTAAGCAGCGGCCTTTCAGTACTAAAACGGCTGCCAGTTACACAGAACCTTAGTCGTTTGTCCTTTAAGTAGCTTCAGCATGCTTACACACAACGATTAATTATCGTTCGGCCCCACCACACCCCCGCAGGAGAACGATAAACATTGTATGTAAAAGGGCCCTTAGCTGTTCCATCTGCTCGATCTCTTCAACCTTATGTATCCAGTGGGTCAGGGAGGGTGGTGAGGTGGTGACTGAAAATCTGCTTCTGAAACCTGATTGTGATGGATAGCACAGTTCCGCAATAAATCTATCATGCGTGAGTAAACCCTTTAACTGCCCTACAATGGCTTGTCTTAGCCCCTTAGCTTATTTTGCATCTTAATAAGCAAAAGCATTTCTTTCTTTTCCACCCCTGTGTTCCAAGAACCATAACATTTTATTTTTTTGTCAATATAACTATATGAGGGCTTTTTTTATGCAGGACTATTTGTATTTTTCAATGGCACTACTTTGAGGTACATATAATATATAGTGTAACTTTTATTTATTTCTGGAGGGGCATGGGGGAAAAAATCCAACTTTTTTATAGCTTTCACTGTACAGTATAAATGACATGTTACCTTTATTCTGTGTGTCAACAGAATTACAGCAATACCAAATTTATATAGTTTTTGGTGCTACTAATTTTCCACAAAATATTTAAAACAAAATCATTTATATTGCTGCATTCTAAGATCCACAACATTTCATTTTTTCTTCCAACAGATCTCTGTAAGGCTTTGTTTTTTGCAGGATGAGTTATAGTTTCTGTTGGTGCTATTTTGCAGTACATACAACTTTTTGATCACTTTTTATAGTGTTTTTTTGGGAAGCAATTATTGCATAGTTTTTTTTTCAACAGCGCTCATTGCGTGGGATAAATGACATTTTAACTTTATTTTTTTTTGCAAATACAGTTACAGCAATACCAAATTTCAGTTTATTTTTTTACCACTTTTACACAATAAACATTTTTATGAAATAAGAATTCTAGCATTGTTTTTTTTTTATTTAATGCCGTTCACCAGGCAGGATATTAGGCTTTATAGTTTCATTACAAGCACTGCGGTAAAGCTGGCCCTGTGGCTATCACATGATTGTTGGGCTCAATTTTTAAAAAAGGGTTTGTCTTAACTTTAAAATACTATTACAGTTAAAAATAGATATAGCAACACTTATCTGAACCTACATCTACTTCCTTGCTGTAGACACAGAGTCCGTCACATTGACTTACACATTATTTACATACATATATACCTGTTTTTCTTAAAAGTAAGGAAACACCCATATAAAATGAAAATGCTATGACAGCTGGTGATCCAGTTTTAGACACCAGACTGTGGTAGAAGTTTAATGTATCACGTAGCTTTTGTCCCATTTGAAAAACTAAAGTTGAATTCCAAGATAACGGCATTCAATATGGCCTGATTTAGGAAAGCTGGAACTTCATATGGTGCCATGCAGTAACTAGGGAAGATAAGTAGAATAGTATTTTTTTGCATTAACAAAAAAACAGAAAACACGGGTAACAGCTGCAGCTTCCTCAGGCCATGTTAACATAACTGTTGCAGCCGTTCTGAGGTTCCCACCTTGCTTTCAGGCCAGACCAGGGTTTAGCAGCATTCCTACCTCTCCTGGAGCTGAGAGGTGTGGTGGTTGCAAGATTAATGTCAGTTAGCACCTGGTGCTAAGTAGCTCTGCTAGCTCTCCTATTTAAGCAGTGCTAACTGTGACTCCTGTGCTGGTCAATCACTTCAGTTGCATGTTGGACAGCGACAGAGCAACACAGAGTGGTGGAAGCTCATCATTATAAGCTAAGTTCTTTGCTGTTTGGTGTGGTTTTGTTTCTCTTTTGTTTTGTGCTAGGGCTCCCTGATAGGGGCTGGTCAGTGGCCCAGGCATGAGTGCAGGCTCGCACTTATCAGCGCGGTCGGTCTGCCGAGTAGGCAGGGCCCCCTTCCGGGTTAGGGGACGATAGGGAGAGCATTCCCCTTTAGTTTTCATTTCCTTTTGCACAGTTGTGCCTTTGATTTATGTTATTGAGGTTGCACGCACAGAGGACGCAACAATAACAAACCACAGGCACATTTGTAAAAAACTGGGGAACTCTGCGGGCATTGGAACAAAGGTCACAGATACTGACAGTAGCCTACTTATTCTACTTAAACATGTTCTTGAAAGAAAACACTGAAAAATGTTGCAAGACTAATTAAAAGTTGCTCTGCAAAGCCTTTACAACTTATATAGTGATTTGATAAGGGTCTTTTAATGGAATCAATGTGCATTGATTCTCGGGTGTGCAGAAGTTTTATCGATGAATGTTAAATTTCAAGCTAAGTATTTTTCTTAATTATTTCTTTTAAATATGCTTTATAGGGTTCACCCAGCCCTCATCTTACGAGGAATCATAGTAGCAATAGAATTGAGAACGGATCCCAAATATGATGAAGTTTTGCCTCTTTGTCTGTAAGATGTGTATCTTGAGCATCCTAGACTTAAAACGCACTTTTCTTTTTTGCATCCCTTACCCCTAGAAACAGAAGGACATTTTTACATAGGATAGCAGCTGGTTTAACCCTTTCCAATCCACTGTCTGAAGGCATTCCGATTAAAGGCTGTACAGCTCCGATATCAGAAGACGTCCAGCAGGGTATTCTTACTGTATATTACTGTCCGCTCTGTTGTCGAGGGCCTCTCCGGCATATCACATACTACAGTACTGGCTCTAGCCAGCAGATGGCACCATTGTATAATGGCAGAAAGAGAAAGCCCCCTAGGAAACCCTGAATCCAAAATTGGATTGCAAAGGGTTAAACCTTAAAAATAGAAGTGAATTCAGTGTGCTGTGTTTTCTTAAAGAGAGATTGAAGAAAAAAAAGTTGACTAGGAACTTTGATTCCTTTTCAGAAAAGTATGTAATGGTACATAAAACAAAACAGCAATTTTATTTGTTACTCTATTCTTTCTTTAAATGCTAGGGCTCATACATACTTTTATCTGTGGTTTTGTAGGTTTGGGAACACAAAGGTAATTCAATTACATTGTGATACTGCTACTTTTTCCAGCCCAATAATAGAAGGGTCTTCTTTCATATTTACTGACAAGACTTTGACCCCACTCAAAGCAGAAATATGTCACATTTCCTTTTATAATGCTCAGTAGCTGTTTTTCACAAATAAAATGCTATAGCCGTTATTGGAGAATCCAAAAATTTATGGTGCGACTCTCTGAAATGTCTGTTGGCAGGCACAGGTAAATGTCTTCCTTTCATAACAAAAACTATTTGCTGTAATAGATACAGAATTGATATTTGATACTTGCAAAGTTCACCATTGCCATCTAAGCAGGACAGAATGATTTTTTTTAGGAAAATAGACAAAAACATACTTGCACACAATGTTTCCATTACTTTAAGAGTGGAATTCAGTGATTATGGTCTGGGAAAGGAAGATTGTGGTTTATAAATGCATAATATGCTGCAGATAAACAGTCAAATTTTCAAACAAAGACATCTGTTTTTGTAACAACCTTTCTTGGCCTTAGAAGAGAAGACGCTCATTGAACAAATTCATTAAACAACCTTTCTCCTGCAGACTCAGCAATTATGCAATTTGATATAGAGTAGGATGCATATGCATAAAGTGGTCATTCTGAAATTGAGATGGTTACAAATATACTAAAGTTACTCTCCCGTGTATTTACTGTTAGGGCTCCTGCACACCTGCGTTTTTCTTGCGTGTTTTTTTCACGCAGTATTGCTGCGTTTTTTTCACGCGATTGCCAATGGAACTTTCTAATGTTGAAAACGCATCGCACAAAAATTGCAAAGCACGAACCTGCAATGCGTTTTTAACATTCGAATTTCCCATTGACAATCGCATGAAAAAAATGCAGCAATATCACGTGAAAAAAATAGCCCCAGGCTATTAACTGCATTCAGAGAAGGCTTCATCTGCATACCTAATTGGTATTTAAGTAGCTGAGTAGCTACTTAATACTTTATGCAAAATGATCGTTTAAAGCTGTCTTTTAGCGATCATCGGCTGGCATAAATGGGCCTTAACATAGTGTGCAAGGCTGAAGAAAAGACATATGTCCATCTAATTAAGTCTCTTACCCCCCAATGTTCATGCAGAGTAAGGCAAAAAAAAAACATGAGGTAGCAGTCAATTTTCTTTATTTTAGCAGAAACAAATTCCTTCCCAACCCTAATCTGGCAATTAGAATAAATTCCTGGATCACCACCCCTTCTAAAGTAATTAGTGACTATAACATGTAACATTATTACATTCAAGATAGGCGTCCAAGCCCCTCTAGAAGTCTGCTAGCAAATTTGCCATCACAACGTCCTCAGGCAGAGAGTTCCATAGTCTCACTGCTCTTACAGGAAAGAACCCTCTTCAATGTTGGTGTAGAAACCTTCTTTCCTCTAGATGCAGATAATGCCCCCTTGTTACAGTCACAGTCTTGGGTAAAAATAGATGATGGGAGAGATCTCCATATTGTCCCCTGATATATTTATACATAATTAATAGGTCGCCAGTGGAGCAAACTGTGATTGTTCTCAGTAAGAGAAACAAAGTAATCTTGTAGATATGATACCTTTTAATGGCTACAAAAAAAGAGCAGCAAGCTTCCTCACATCACCTCTTTTTTTGGTTGCCATTTAAAGGTATCAAATCTACGAGATTACTTTGTCTCTCTTATTGAGAGCAATTACATGTTGTAAAGAGGAAAAACTGCTCTCATCACGTGCCCTTAGACCTCTTGATGCACCCCATGATTCTATTTGCTTTGGCAGCAGCTTCCTGACACTGGCTGCTTCAGTTAAGTTTACAGTTTATTATATTATGGACACTATTTCCCAGATCCCCCCCTTCCCCCAACCTGCACCTCTATTATTCTTTTTTTAATCAGAGTTTTATTAAGATTTTTAAAGTTTACAGACAACCATTCTCTCCTGGGAGCCAAAACAATTCTCCACTTCACTCCATGGAGTATTTATATCAAAAATTATTGCCATATTGTTAGACGACTGCAAGTAAAATAGAGGCAAATATCAATGTTAAATCAACCTTTCCAAGTCTGCATATTTTTACACAAAAATAAAATAAACTGATCACGGGAAAGGGGGGGGGGGAGACGGAAGGGGAAAGGATGAGTCCTAGATTATTTCAATCAGCGACTTAACCTTTATCTAACAGAACCTGCTCATTTCACCGAGTTCCACATCCATGTCTGAGGTCTCCCCTTTTAGGGCTCCTGTCCACAGGTGATCTTGCATTGCGTTACTCGCAGCGATAATCCGGCCGCGAGTAACGCAGTGCACGTTTTCCATAGTGTTGCTATGGAAAGCGCAGCCCCCTGTCCACGAGCAGAGAATCATAGCGATTCTCCGCTTGTGGGACTCAAATTGCAGCATGCTGCGATTTACCATGATTCTCCACGGTGAGCTTATGTGTCAGATAGGCTCAACGCAGAGAACTGTGAGTTCTCCTCTCTGCTCCCGGGCGGCGGAATATCACTAGTGCCCGTGAACAAGGGGCCTTAGAGTCCAACAATAGAGGAAGCAGGAAGGTCCAGAAGACCAGGCAAAAAAAACGCACCTCAGCCACCTCATTGCGTCTAGAAATGCCACCTCATTGCGTCTACCACCGACAGTCTGCATAAGGTATCTTATCAAGGGACTGCCAGGAGCTCCAAATTTCCACAAATCCATCATGTCCACCTCTTGACCAGCTTGAGAGTTTTTCTAGGTTATAAATTAGATCCACTTTCTTTTTCCATTGAGCTAAGGTCAGGGGTGTTTTCTGTAGCCATAGCAAAGGAATCAAGGTTTTTGCTGCATCTAGGAGGAATGTCGTTAGCCTGTGTTTCAAAGGAGGAAAAACTGCGAAGGGTTTCCCCCAAAAAATCATGGCAGCAGAAATAGTCAAACCTGGCTTAATTTTACGTAGTACCCTTTCTACATTCCTCCAGAACGGGACGATAATTGGGCATTCCCACCAGATGTGCAAATAAGAGCCTTCAGCAGAGTCGCATCTCCAGCATCTACCGTGAGGATCTATATTGCATGCAAAGAGCCATTGTGGGGTTTTATACCACCTCACTAAAAGCTTGTAGTGGCTGGAGAATGTGGCTCTTGCAGGAGAATGCACAGGGAGAGGCCAAAGGCAGTTTGCAAAATTAACTTTGTGTCCTCGGACGAAAGCAATATATTCAGTTCCTTTTCCAAAGAGATTAGAAGACAGTGGAGGGGTGATAAATCTTTTACGGATGTTTACTGAGGGCCCACTCGTAGAAAAGTTTTTCAAACTGGGTTTGGGCTCTGGTGGACTTGCACTGTTTAAGGAACACATTAACTACATTAGTGATGTGAGCCTTCTGCGAAAAGGAAAAGGAATGTTACGGAAGTAGAGTTTGTAGTATGTCGGAAGCATTTTTATGTGCTAACACTTGCAAATCTCCCATTACTAGCTCGGAGAACTTCCCCCAGATGCTTCAAACCGAGAGGTCCAAAGGTAAACCTAGTAATTTACATATAGATCTCAACAGTATGATTGGAGAGGGATCGGGGGCCAAAGATTCCTTCAATCCATTCCAGGTCTCATACTGTCCCCGAATTAGGGGAATAATTTTCTTTGAACTGTATTTGCTCCTAGATGGAAGCCATAGGTCTTCCACAAGGGTATCTCCATAAGAGCCCACAACCAGATGTCATAATGACGGGTCACTAATGGCGTGAACCAACTCCATCCAGTAGTTAAGCTGTACTGTCTGATAAAATCCGTGAACACAGGGCACATGAATCCCTTTCTCCAGGCGTCTTTTAATCATTAGGCTTTAGGCCAGACAAGGTCTCCTCTGCCTCCAGACAAAACCAGAGAACACCGAACAGAGGGTCTTAAAGAATGACTTTGGTAAAAAAAAATTGGGAGCATTCTAAGTTTGTAAAGAATCACAGGTAGGACACATGATTTTAAAATGTTCTTCCTACCAAACCAAGAGATGTAAGGGAGGTCATATGTCCAAATTATGGTTTTGACATGGGCTAACAAGGGCAGGAAATTACTGGTATAAAGATCTTCCACTTTTTTTGTGAGCTTAATGCCCAAGTAGTCTATTGAGGTGTCCGACCATGTGAAGCGTGAACTGGATTGCAGGAAATTACAGCGATTGGCAGGGACTGATACATTCAGTATTGTAGATTTAGAGAACTTCACTTTAAAGTTGGAAATAGATCCAAAGAACTCCAAGAGTGAGACGAGAGCCCAGATACTCTTTTCAGGCTCTGTGATCACGAACACTATATCGTCCGCAAACGCGTCTGAAGATAGGGTATAGGAGCTAAAATTTAAACTTCTAATAACTGGGTCCTATTTCACCCTCTGTAGTATGGGGTTCCATTGCTAGGATAAAAAGGGTTGGGGATAGTGGACAACCCTGCCTTGTGCTGTTTCTAATATCAAATGCAGGGGAACGTATGTTGTTTATTTTAAATTTAGCATGAGGTTTTGTATATAGAGAGAAAATCGCAGATATAAATGGAACACCCCTATTATTTTGGCGGGTCTATTGGTTAACATTAAGTCCAAAATGGCCGTCCCTCTAGTTGGGTCCTGCACAAGTTCGGAAAGGCAATTATCTTTAGTTATTGACAGAAACTTATTTCCTTTCTGATATCAGGTTTCAGTTTCCCAGTTTACATCTGAATAGTTAAAGTCTTCCATAATAATGACCTCTTTGTGATTTGATGCTATCTATTTGCATTAGTAACAGATTTTTGGTGGCTTCTGTTGTATTCGGTGGCCTATAGAAAACCTCTATGAGGATTTTATTATTGTTTGGAAAATGTCTATTCAGAGCCAAATCCTCAGTGCCCCTGAGAGATATAATTATAATGCGGAAAAAAGTTAGGAAAATACATAACATCCCCTACCTGTTATCAAGAGAAGACTTGCCGGAATGTTTTGACAGTGGAAAGCAAAGGTAATCAGACCAGCTAAAGATATGATGCATCTACAGGAAAAAAGTGTCTTTCATAAACAAGAGAAGGAGAAAAATGTTTTTGGACAGCAGTGACTTCCTTGTCCTTTGTTTCTCTAATAATAGACACATGAAAAGAGGCATTTGCAGGTTGCAGAGTCTTCTGTAGGTCTCTTTCCTGTAACCGTTGGATTCTTACTGCTTTTTAGATTACCCGTTGTACTCTTAGAGTGATCTTAACAGGACACTCATTTCTGGGGAGTGCAGTTCAAAATTGTCTTAATGTTAGATAATCAGTTGAAGGTTTTCCAGCTTCATGCGTCTCTATAACACATCTTCTTAAAAAACAGTTTCCAGGCTTTCCGATCTCCTCTCTTTAATTAAAAAACCTTTTTTCCAGTTAACTCTTAAAGACATCATTAAAGGGGTTGGCCGCCTTCCGGCAAACAAAAATTTTCTATGGCTTATATGATTGCTTTATTCCAGGAGTAGATGTGCCATAACTAGAGATGAGCGAGCACCAAAATGCTCGGGTGCTCGTTACTCGGGACAAAATTTTCGCGATGCTCGAGCGTTCGTTTCGAGTAACGAACCCCATTGAAGACAATGGGCGACTCGAGCATTTTTGTGTATCACCGATGCTCGCTAAGGTTTCCATTTGTGAAAATCTGGGCAATTCAAGAAAGTGATGGGAACGACACGGGAACGACACAGCAACGGATAGGGCAGGCGAGGGGCTACATGTTGGGCTGCATCTCAAGTTCCCAGGTCCCACTATTAAGCCACAATAGCAGCAAGAGTGCCCCCCCTCCCAACAATTTTTACTTCTGAAAAGCCCTCATTAGCAAGGCATACCTTAGCTAAGCACCACACTACCTCCAACAAAGCACAATCACTGCCTGCATGACACTCCGCTGCCACTTCTCCTGGGTTACATGCTGCACAACCCCCCCCCCGCACGACGCAGTGTCCACAGCGCACACCAAAGTGTCCCTGCGCAGCCTTCAGCTGCACTCATGCCACACGCTGGCCTCATAGCCACACCACCCTCATGTCTATTTATAAGTGCGTCTGCCATGAGGAGGAACTGCAGGCACACACTGCAGAGGGTTGGCACGGCTAGGCAGTGACCCTCTTTAAAAGGGGTGGGGCGATAGCCCACAATGCTGTACAGAAGCAATGAGAAATATAATCCTGTGCCACAGCCATCAGGAGCTGCACACGTGGGCATAGCAATGGGGAACCTATGTGCCACACACTATTCATTCTGTCAAGGTGTCTGCATGCCCCAGTCAGACCGCGTTTTTTTATACATAGTCACAGGCAGGTACAACTCCGCAATGGGAATTCCGTGTGCACCCACAGCATGGGTGGCTCCCTGGAACCCACCGGCTGTACATAAATGTATCCCATTGCAGTGCCCATCACAGCTGAGGTAACGTCCGATTAAATGCAGGTGGGCTTCGGCCCACACTGCATGCCCCAACCTGACCGGGGTTTTTAATTCATAGACACAGGCAGGTACAACTCCCTATTGTGAACTCCCTGTGGACCGACAGCATGGGTGGGTGCCAGGAAGCCACCGGCGGTACATAAATATATCCCATTGCATTGCCCATCACAGCTGAGGTAATGTCATGTTTAATGCAGGTGGGCTTCGGCCCACACTGCATGCCCCAGTCAGACTGGGGTTCTTTAGAAGTGGACACATGCAGTTACAACTCCGTGTGGACCGACAGCATGGGTGGGTGCCAGGAAGCCACCGGCGGTACATAAATATATCCCATTGCATTGCCCATCACAGCTGAGGTAATGTCATGTTTAATGCAGGTGGGCTTCGGCCCACACTGCATGCCCCAGTCAGACTGGGGTTCTTTAGAAGTGGACACATGCAGTTACAACTCCGTGTGGACCGACAGCATGGGTGGCTCCGTGGAACCCACCGGCTGTACATAAATGTATCCCATTGCAGTGCCCATCACAGCTGATGTAGCGTCAGCTTTAATGCAGGTGGGCAAAAAATTAATTGGATTACATTGAAGGCGAGGGCCCCAAAAAATTGGTGTACCAACAGTACTAATGTACGTCAGAAAAATTGCCCATGCCCAACCAAGAGGGCAGGTGAAACCCATTAATCGCTTTGGTTAATGTGGCTTAATTTGTAACTAGGCCTGGAGGCAGCCCAGTTAAAATAAAAATTGGTTCAGGTGCAAGTTTCAACACTTTAATGAGCATTGAAACGTATAAAAATTGTTTAAAAAATTATATGACTGAGCCTTGTGGGCCTAAGAAAAATTGCCCGTTCGGTGTGATTACGTCAGGTTTCAGGAGGAGGAGGAGGATGAATATTATACACAGATTGATGAAGCTAAAAGGTCCATGTTTTTGATGGGGATAGAGAACAATGCTTCCATCCGCGGGTGCAGCCTACGTATTGTTTAGGTATCGCTGCTGTCCGCTGGTGGAGAAGAGAAGTCTGGGGAAATCCAGGCTTTGTTCATCTTGATGAGTGTAAGCCTGTCGGCACTGTCGGTTGACAGGCGGGTACGCTTATCTGTGATGATTCCCCCAGCCACACTAAACACCCTCTCTGACAAGACGCTAGCCGCAGGACAAGCAAGCACCTCCAGGGCATACAGCGCGAGTTCAGGCCACGTGTCCAGCTTCGACACCCAGTAGTTGTAGGGGGTAGAGGCGTCACGGAGGACGGTCGTGCGATCGGCTATGTACTCCCTCACCATCCTTTTACAGTGCTCCTGCCGACTCAGCCTTGACTGGGGAGCGGTGACACAGTCTTGCTGGGGAGCCAGAAAGCTGTCAAAGGCCTTAGAGAGTGTTCCCCTGCCTGTGCTGTACATGCTGCCTGATCTCCGCGCCTCCCCTGCTACCTGGCCCTCGGAACTGCGCCTTCGGCCACTAGCGCTGTCTGATGGGAATTTTACCATCAGTTTGTCCGCCAGGGTCCTGTGGTATAGCATCACTCTCGAACCCCTTTCCTCTTCGGGTATGAGAGTGGAAAGGTTCTCCTTATACCATGGGTCGAGCAGTGTGTACACCCAGTAATCCGTAGTGGTCAGAATGTGTGTAACGCGAGGGTCACGAGAAAGGCATCCTAACACGAAGTCAGCCATGTGTGCCAGGGTACCTGTACGCAACACATGGCTGTCCTCACTAGGCAGATCACTTTCAGGATCCTCCTCCTCCTCAGGCCATACACGCTGAAAGGATGACAGGCAAGCAGCATGGGTACCCTCAGCAGTGGGCCAAGCTGTCTCTTCCCCCTCCTCCTCCTCCTCAACGCGCTGAGATATAGACAGGAGGGTGCTCTGACTATCCAACGACATACTGTCTTCCCCCGCCTCTGTTTCCGAGCGCAAAGCGTCTGCCTTTATGCTTTGCAGGGAACTTCTCAAGAGGCATAGCAGAGGAATGGTGACGCTAATGATTGCAGCATCGCCGCTCACCATCTGGGTAGACTCCTCAAAGTTTCCAAGGACCTGGCAGATGTCTGCCAACCAGGCCCACTCTTCTGTAAAGAATTGAGGAGGCTGACTCCCACTGCGCCGCCCATGTTGGAGTTGGTATTCCACTATAGCTCTACGCTGCTCATAGAGCCTGGCCAACATGTGGAGCATAGAGTTCCACCGTGTGGGCACGTCGCACAGCAGTCGGTGCACTGGCAGATGAAACCAATGTTGCAGGGTGGCAGCGTCCGTGTGGGACTTGCGGAAATGTGCGCAGAGCCGGCGCACCTTTCCGAGCAGGTCTGACAAGCGTGGGTAGCTTTTCAGAAAGCGCTGAACCACCAAATTAAAGACGTGGGCCAGGCATGGCACGTGCGTGAGGCTGCCGAGCTGCAGAGCCGCCACCAGGTTACGGCCGTTGTCACACACGACCATGCCCGGTTGCAGGCTCAGTGGCGCAAGCCAGCGGTCGGTCTGCTCTATCAGACCCTGCAGCAGTTCGTGGGCCGTGTGCCTCTTCTCTCCTAAGCTGAGTAGTTTCAGCACGGCCTGGTGACGCTTGCCCACCGCTGTGCTGCAACGACGTGCGACACCGACTGCTGGCGACGTGCTGCTGCTGACACATCTTGATTGCGAGACAGAGGTTGCGTAGGAGGAGGAGGGTGGTTTAGTGGAGGAAGCATACACCGCCGCAGATACCACCACCGAGCTGGGGCCCGCAATTCTGGGGGTGGGTAGGATGTGAGCGGTCCCAGGCTCTGACTCTGCCCCAGCCTCCACTAAATTCACCCAATGTGCCGTCAGGGAGATATAGTGGCCCTGCCCGCCTGTGCTTGTCCACGTGTCCGTTGTTAAGTGGACCTTGGCAGTAACCGCGTTGGTGAGGGTGCGTACAATGTTGCGGGAGACGTGGTCGTGCAGGGCTGGGACGGCACATCGGGAAAAGTAGTGGCGACTGGGAACTGAGTAGCGCGGGGCCGCCGCCGCCATCATACCTTTGAAAGCCTCCGTTTCCACAACCCTATACGGCAGCATCTCCAGGCTGATAAATTTGGCTATGTGCACGTTTAACGCTTGAGCGTGCGGGTGCGTGGCGGCGTACTTACGCTTGCGCTCCAACACTTGCGCTAGCGACGGCTGGACGGTGCGCTGAGAGACATTGGTGGATGGGGCCGAGCACAGCGGAGGTGAGGGTGTGGGTGCAGGCCAGGAGACGGTAGTGCCTGTGTCCTGAGAGGGGGGTTGGATCTCTGTGGCAGGTTGGGGCACAGGGGGAGAGGCAGCGGTGCAAACCGGAGGCGGTGAACGGCCTTCGTCCCACATTGTGGGGTGCTTGGCCATCATATGTCTGCGCATGCTGGTGGTGGTGAGGCTGCTGGTGGTGGCTCCCCGGCTGATCTTGGCGCGACAAAGGTTGCACACAACTGTTCGTCGGTCGTCAGCACTCTCAGTGAAAAACTGCCAGACCTTTGAGCACCTCGGCCTCTGCAGGGTGGCATGGCGCGAGGGGGCACTTTGGGAAACAGTTGGTGGATTATTCGGTCTGGCCCTGCCTCTACCCCTGGCCACCGCACTGCCTCTTCCAACCTGCCCTGCTGCTGCACTTGCCTCCCCCTCTGAAGACCTGTCCTCAGTAGGCGTAGCAAACCAGGTGGGGTCAGTCACCTCATCATCCTGCTGCTCTTCCTCCGAATCCTCTGTGGGCCCCTCCCTCGGACTTACTCCAATTACTACTACCTGAGTGATAGACAACTGTGTCTCATCGTCATCGTCCTCCTCACCCACTGAAAGCTCTTGAGACAGTTGCCGGAAGTCCCCAGCCTCATCCCCCGGACCCCGGGAACTTTCCAAAGGTTGGGCATCGGTCACGACAAACTCCTCCGGTGGGAGAGGAACCATTGCTGGCCATTCTGGGCAGGGGCCCGGGAACAGTTCCTGGGAGTCTGCCTGCTCCTCAGAATGTGTCATTGTAATGGAGTGAGGAGGCTGGGAGGAACGAGGAGCAGCAGCCAGAGGATTCAGAGTTGCAGCAGTGGACGGCGCAGAATTCTGGGTGGTCGATAGATTGCTGGATGCACTTTCTGCCATCCACGACAGGACCTGCTCACACTGCTCATTTTCTAATAAAGGTCTACCGCGACCCATTAATTGTGAGATGAATGTGGGGACGCCAGAAACGTGCCTCTCTCCTAATCCCGCAGCAGTCGGCTGCGATACACCTGGATCAGGAGCTCGGCCTGTGCCCACACCCTGACTTGGGCCTCCGTGTCCTCGTCCACGTCCTCTAGGCCTACCCCTACCCCTCAGCATGCTGTATTACCAGTAGTGCAGAAACAGAACGCTGTAATTAAATGTGCCGCTTATTGGCCTGTGGTTGGAGGCTGACTTACCTTACGGAACGCACAGCAGATCCAGGAAACAATTTTGCGCAAGGCTGCTGTAACGCTTAGCTGCGTATTAATTAGCACTACTACCCCCAGCAGATAGATACTGTAGGCAGCGTATAATATTATGTATACGGTTTCCCTCTGGCGGGATGACGGCGCTGATGTAACAGAGACAGCAGATCCAGGAAACAATTTTGCGCAAGCCTGCTGTAACGCTTAGCTGCGTATTAATTAGGACTACTACCCCCAGCAGACACGCAGTAACTGAAGACGGTCACAGGCAGCCCAAATATAGTATTTTTCCCCAATTTTTTGGAAAAAGCCCACTGCCTATATAGCCTGAATATCTCTTTCCCTGCCTCACCAGTACTGGCCCTATACTCTGTACAATGACTGCAGACTGCGGACGCAATGCTCTGTACGGCCGATATACAAAAAAAAAAAATTATGCAACACTGCTAAAAGCAGCCTCAACAGTACTGCACACGGTCAGATGTGGCCCTAAGAAGGACCGTTGGAGTTCTTGAAGCCTAAAATACTCCTAACACTCTCCCTATAGCAGCTCCAACAAGATAGCACTTTCCCTCCTCTAAGTCAGAACGCATCTGTGGCAAGCCGCGGGTGGGGCCGATTTTTATACTCGGGTGACACCTGATCTCGCCAGCCACTCACTGCAGGGGGGTGGTATAGGGCTTGAACGTCGCAGGGGGAAGTTGTAATGCCTTCCCTGTCTTTCTATTGGCCAGAAAAGTGCGCTAACGTCTCAGAGATGAAAGTGAAAGTAACTCGAACATCGCGTGGTGCTCGCCTCTAGTAACGAGCATCTCGAACACGCTAATACTCGAACGAGTATCAAGCTCGGACGAGTATGTTCGCTCATCTCTAGCCATAACTACTCATCCCTTTTTTTTTAATTTTAGGCTCCTTACTTGGAGTCCTAAGCTCTCGCTCGCGACCTGAAGATTGTGGGTTCAATCCCCGCATGGTTTAGGTAGCCAGTTCAAGGTTGACTCAGCCTTCCATCCTTCCGAGTTTGGCAAAATGAGTCCCCAGCTTGCTGGGGGTAAAAGATGACTGGGGAAGGTAATAGCAAACAACCCCGCAAAAACAGTCTGCCAAGAAAACGTCTCAATGTGACATCACCCTAGGAGTCAGTCATGACTCTGTGCTTGCACCAGGGGACTTTACCTGCTACCCACTGTAGACAATGGACGTGTCCATACGAATGATGATAGCGGTCACGTGATTTATCCACATTCCCACTTCCCCAATTGTTCCACTAGGTCCAATCAGTTCTGTGCTAGTCTTTTTTATGCCTGTATCTATGATAAACTTGACTGGCATATGCACACATGCAGACAGCAAAAGGAACATGTGTCTCCATTTGTATGCTAGCTCATCGCCATTTGAATGGGCTTGTCTATGGCTAATTGAATTCTTTTCTAAAAGTCCTTTGAAGTGTATCCTGTGTGTGTGTGTCTCACTATTACATGAGATTCTGATATGGTGCGTCAGGTCTCAGCAGGAAGCTGGTGCGATGTGAGAAAGAGAAACTGTATGCAGCATAGGGGCGGCTTCTTCTAAGACAGCGCCCTGAGCAAGGAAAGAACATTAGCAGCACATCAGAAGCTCAGAAATATTAGAAAAATCTTAGGGATAATTAAAGCTTCACTGCATTTTGTATCATATAATACAGTACACATATTTCCATATATTTCTTAAGGGAGTGGCTCCGCCTCTCTACTGCAGGGTGTAACAGATATGAGACAGTCCATGTTATTACTAGGGCCGTACGCATAAAACGCTGCGTGTATTACGCAGCATTTTACTGATGTGTGAGCCAGCTGTCGCTGTGTATGGCAGCGATTGTGCACTGCACATGACAGCGTATCTCCCCACTCTGTCTCTTAGCGGCATTGCGTATTAAGCATCCCATCTACACAATATATTGCATATGTACAGCGTTTTATACGCACCCATAGAGAACAATAGGGCTGTACATCGTAATATGTGGTAATATAGAATGTGCTACATTCTTTTTTATGTGAATATTATATACAATAAACGCGAGTGGGACCTGCAAAAATCAACGTATTTGAATTGCTGGGATGTACCGTGTATTATAAGCACATAACACACGATTTAAATACATTTATGTGAATGAGCCTTTTACCTTGCAGCAGTGTCATCAGCGTGTCCGATTCCAATCAGAGCAATGTATCTTTCTTCTGGATCACTGGAAGTGTTGTCTCTTTCATCGGTCAGTTTGGCAGATGATCAGAGATTCCAGGCTTTATTCTGTTACACTAGCTGCCGGCTAAAGCCTGCAAACACAATATGGGAAATCCTTCCCTGCATTGTGTGTTATTTCATTGAAACTCACACGAGTGAATCATTTTGGTTGGCAGTTAAGGGGCCCAGGGTATAGCAGGGACCCAGAGCAGTAGCTCCAACTGCATCAGCCCTGGCCATTGCCCTACTTTAATTTGGAAACTACATCTGTGATACTACACCCAGGACTCATGTATCCAAGATTAATGTGGCCAATATAAAATGTGAACATGCAGCTCTTAGACAGGGTACATTTCAAGCTAAGTTTATTAAATATCATTACATGCGTTGCAAATTACCGAGGAAAGATCTGTGCTTGGTAAGAAAGCTTATTATTTTGTTTAGTTTATGATGGCGACCAGCCTTGCTGTTGCTTAGTCTGATGTGGATCTTAAATGTCAGGGAATAAGCGGTGGATTGATAGATGTGGTAATTAAATTAAAATACTTAATGAAATTAAAATGAATGTGTGGAGCAGAGACCATAAGTTTAAAACCTCAACACTTTTTGCCTGGGCTCTGGCCCTGCCCAAACATTTTATTGTGCGGCACAAAATCATCAAATATATTAAAGAAGCGCTCCATGTTTGGGGTTTTTAATATTAGGAAAATTCATCACAATATCACTGACCTCTACTAAGCAGAATCCAGTTCTGTAGCTAGCCCCCTCCAAATTGTGCACGCGGCACTTTTCTTCTGCCACTCTGAGAACACTTAGTGTCCTGAAGTTAAAGGGGTTGTCCGCCGCCCAAACTGATTTTTTTTTTCCCCCATGAATGCCCTGTAGAGTAGAAGCATCACACACAACAGCCTTTCCCATAAAAATCGATATTCTGCTTACCTTTTTATTCCTTTTCATCCTTTTATAAAGTTTGCCTGAAGATTTTTACAAAGATGGCGCCGCTGGGTAGTTCCCATGATGCACTGCTGCCTCTCTCTCCTCAGCGTGCGCGCTCCCGATGACACCGGTCACATGACTGGAGGACCGGCGTCATAATGCAAACGCATGCTTCACTGCTTTGAATGGAGCCGGCAGCCGTCCGGCCCCATTCAGAGCAATGAGAGGGCAGGGAGAGCAGTGCGATCTCCTGCTAGAACTGTGACAGCTGTAGCAGGAGACTCCTTCATCTCCCCGGCATGTCCCCTCATCACTGGACACTGGTCACAGTGTCCAGTAATGAGGGGACATGATGAGGAGATGAAGGAATCTCCTGCTAACAGCTTTCAGAGCTCTAGCAGGAGATCCTGATCTGTAGCAGCACTTTCAATAGCAGAGGATCGCGATCCTCTGCTATTGAAAGTGAAAGTAGCACCAAGCATGACACACACACACACGCCCCCCCCCCCCCTCACAGTGCCCACACACAGCGCCCCCTCCACACTGCCCCCACACACATGCACCCCACAGTGTCCCCCTCCCCCGCAAGCCACCAGCTGACAGCTCCGACCAGCAGCCCCCCCCCCCCCCACACACTGGCTGACAGCTCCGACCAGCAGCCCCCCCCCCCCACTGGCTGACAGCTCCGACCAGCAGCCCCCCCTCCCCCGCAAGCCACCAACTGACAGCTCCGACCAGCAGCCCCCCCCCACCACCCGCAAGCCACCAGCTGACAGCTCCAACCAGAAGCCCCCCCCCCCCACTGGCTGACAGCTCCGACCAGCAGCTCCCCCACCTTCCCCCTCACCCCCATCCCGGGACTACTGACTGACAGGTCTGTCACCCCCTACACCTCCCCACCCCACCCCTGACTACTGACAGCTCGCAGCACCCCTCCCCCGTGAGAGACCGGCACTCCACTTCCCCTCCTCCACTACCCTTACCTGTCAGCTGAAGATCCCGCGGCCGCGCGGCCCCTGCAGGCAGACCAGAGCTTCCTGAAGCAGCCGGCAGAAGAACTACTGCGCATGCGCGGAGTAGAAGAAGCGCATCCCCGTGCAGAGAACACCTGGAGCTGGCCCGACAAGAAGAGGACAAGAGACTTGTCGGAACCAATGGCAACCGAGGAGCAACACAGGCGGGGGGCACCCCAAAAGGTAAGTGAATAACTTCTGTTTGCCTAATTTACAATGCACAATGTATATTACAAAGTGCATTGTATTGGGCAAACAGAAGTAATGAGATTCATTCTTTATAGCCGGACAACCCCTTTAATGGGACAGCTGTATGACAACTGCCATGCAGAAAAACTGTCTTTCTTGCCCATAGCAACCAATTATAGTGTAGCCCTTATTGTTCTGTCTTCTTACACGTTCACACAGTGTGCAGTCCAACATTCAGTTTAACCATTTCTGTCTTCCAAATAAACAAACTGTTCTTCTTAATCTGACAGGTTTATTGGTTAACAGATCGTAGCATACAAGCGTGCATTCAATGCGATTGAGGCTTGTGATAATGCGTGGATTGATTGGTAAAACAGATATGCTTTTACAAGGATGGTGGATCTTGAAGAGGAGGGTGCAAAGATAAGTCTGTCTCTGACTGGAAGCTCCTTCTTTCCCCAATGCCTTGCAAACTACCCATAATACATCAGTCTTTATGGTGGAAAAACAAAGTGTCATACATTTTTAACACAGCTAGATGGTGCTGTAACCACTAAGCACCTAAAGATGGGCTGTTATGTAGCTTCGATTTCTGCTAAACAGAACACTTATTTTTAAGAGCAGAACTCAAAATGAAAGCTACAAAAAGAAAGACAGTTTTAATGACAATTGACATAAAGCTGACCCATTAACCCCTTTCTGACAACCCCATTGCATTTTTCCACCCTAGCTAAGTGGGCTTTAATCCTCAGGGATGTAAAAACATGCATGCTCTGAGGATTAAAGTCACCGAGGGCTGAGGACATGACAACTCCATGCTGTCAGCTCCCGGAGGTAGCTGACAACCTGGAGCTGCCATCGGGGGCTGCGGGAAGCTCCCCCCCCACCCGTCACGCGATCGGCGCTGTCCAATAAATCACTTTAAAGTAATTAAAAAGTGAAAAAAGTTAGAGTTCCAGCTCCCCTCACGGTTTGCATCCATGACGGGCACTGAAACTACTCACCCCCGTGATGTCTCGCAATGATCTGGTCCATAAGGGACCTTCGGCTGTCTTCTGCGCGTGCGACGCATGCACAGAAGACCGGATCGGCGCAGGGTATTTGAAATCTCCTGGCTCCCGGATACTGAAGGTAGTCGGGAAGCAGGAGATGTCACAGAGGTCTCTGGTCCTGGATAACGGTCATCACAGTAAAATTCAATAAAGTTAAAGTTTCACCTCCCCTCATGGACCAGATCCTCCGCGATGTCCTGCGAATATATTAAGGAGTGTAGTTTTTAAAATGGGGTTATTTGTGGGGTATCTATCATTCTGACACCTTTGAGTTTTTGCAATCTTGGCTTGGTGCAGGAAAACAAGTGTTCCTCAAAATGTTGATAAAGTAATGTTAAGTTTGTATGTCTCCTAAATGGTTGAATAAAAAACTTTTTCAAATGTCCACCAAGAATAAAGTAAACAGATGGAAATATATATCTTAGCAAAAATGTGTTCAGTATGTTTGCAAATATTTGAGATACTACAGTTGAAACCGTGAAAAAAATAACATTTTTTGCAAATTGTTCCCAATTTTGGCACTTTTAATAAATATGCACAAATTTTATCGGTCTATTTTTACCACCTAAATGAAGTACAACATGTGGTGAAAGAACAATGTCAGAATCACTTGGATATGCAAAACCTTTACGGAGTTATTTTATGTTAAAGAGACACAGGTCAGATTTCCAAAATTTGGCTCTCTCAACAAGGTGCAAACAGGCTTCATCACTAAGGGGTTGGAGGGATATTCTGGCAATTTGTAGAATTTTTCAGTTTTCACCCATTCACTGAATGGATGCCAACTGATAAATCGGTGGAAGTCTGACCGCTGGTACCCTGATCGATCATGAGAACGGGGATACTTTTATCCCTACTTTTAGTCAGCACTGCATTGCAACACCAGCGAAGGTGAATGGAGAGCTGGTTGTGCTTGCACACTGCTGCTCCACTCATTTCAATAGGGTAATGGAAATAGCCAAGCATGGCAATCAGCACGCATGCCCGACCAGCTGTCCATTCTAAGGATCCTAGTCTATAATCTTTTTTTTTTTAACTGGTTAATGTACATTGCATTCCAAATCTGCACAATGTCATCAGTATAGATTAACTCACTGATGCTGCTGTGTACAGTTGCAAGACTGAGTAAATTAAGCATTTTGGATTGACTGTACTTGTGTATTAATTACTAAGAAAATGTGGGCTTATAATGGTGACATAGATAATAGACACACGCAATCTAACTAAAGTAGTAGTACTACTGCTATGAAATAAGATGTGCAGAACATTAAGGATACATTTTGAACCATTGCTCCTTGCAAATGTGTTGTAGTTCACGAATTATGACCAAAATATTGAACTGTCTTTTCACCTGGAAGATTTGTGAATCCATTCTGCTGCCTTCTCCCTTATGTCATGAGGGAAGGTCAAGCGGTGCGCTTTGGAAAAGCCTTAAAACTGTGGGCACACACACCACAAATTTGTCAGACCAAGGAGCTGTATCTGTATAAGCTGCAATAGTTCCGTCTAGGGTGGCACGATTACTATACTCACTCCTGGTTATCACATAGATGCATCAGTACTAGGCCTGTATAGATAAGTGCTGTACAACGTTGTGTAGTTGCTATTTTTTGGAATGCCCCAATGGTCCAGAGGCCTCTTTTATTAAGGGGGCGGGGGATACTGTCATGTTGTGCTCCAGGGACCTGTGGTTCCCAGGAGCACACTGCTGCAGGTGAGGTTGATTTGGCTAGCTGATGGTGTGGAGTTCTCCAGCCAGTCAACCACAATGTCAATCAAATGTCTTTGCACATAAATACCAGTGCCTCTTACTAGAGGGTAGTGGTCATTTATCTAAGTCCCTCTACTTGGTGTTTTGTGTTATGCATGCTACTATTTTGAGGTGCTTCCCCACCTTTCCTGATGATAGTCTGGACACCTGATCTACCTGTCTGCATGTTATGCGGGCCCCAGCACTCTTCTCTTTTATTAAATGCGGCCTCCAGACATCTAATGTCTTATATATTGTCAGATGGATGATAACTGACAACATGTTCCTTTCACGTCTGATTGGTGTCTGACGCTCTTGCCCCTTTCTTAGTGTGTGGACACTAGCATTATCTCCTGTGTAATCTATGCATGAGGTTCTGAGTGGGGTTTCCCTGTGTCTGTGATGTGAATAGACTGGTGTGAACAGTGATTTGTTCTGTGCATGTATGAAGGTGTGGACTAAATTAGGTGTGAACAATGACTTGTTCATGGTATGTCCTGAAGGTGTGGACTACACTTGGTTTGAGTAATGCCTTGTTCTTTGAGGTGCTCCCTCAGTCACTTGGTATGAACAGGGTCATGTTCTGTGTATGTCTGTAGGTGTTGACTGCACTGGGTATGAAGTGTCCTGTTCAGTGTGTATATTATTGTACTTTCCTTGTCTGGTGTTCCTGCCTGTTACATCTAGGGCAAGATTGTTGGCCCATAGGATCCAGTGTAGGGCCTTACCTATTGGGACAATTGCCCTGCTTGTAGGCAGAGTTCCTCGTTGCTTTATTGTATTTCATAGAATCATAGAATGGTAGAGTTGAAAGAGACCTCCAGCGTCATCTGGTCCAACCCCCTGCTCAATGCAGAATTCACTAAATCATCCCAGACAGATATTTGTCCAGCCTTTGTTTGAACACTTACATTGAAGGAGAACTCACCACTTCCCGTGGCAACCTGTTCAACTCATTGATCACCCTCACTGTCAGAAAGATTTTTCTAATATCTAATTTGTGTCTCCTCCTCCTTTCAGTTTCGTCTCATTGCTTCTAATCTTTCCTTGTGCAAATGAGAATAGCCTTGATCCTTCTGCAATGTGATAGTCCTTCAGATATTTGTAAACAGCTATTAAGTCTCCTCTCAGCCTTCTTTTTTGCAAGCTAAACATTCCCAGATCCTTTAACCGTTCTTCATAGGGCATGGTTTGCAGACTGCTTACCATCTTGGTAACTCTTCTCTGAACTTGCTCCAGTTTGTTGATGTCTTTTTTTAAAGTGGGGTGCCCAGAACTGGACACAGTATTCCAGATTAGGTCTGACTAAGAAAGAGTAGAGGGGGATAATTAGCTCACGTGATCTAGAATCTATGCGTCTCTTAATGCATCCCAGAATTGTGTTTGCCTTTTTGGCTGCTGCATCACATTGTTGACCCATGTTCAGTCTGTGATCTATTAGTATACTGAAGTCTTTTTCACATGTGCTGTTGCTTAGCCCAATTCCTACCATTCTGTATGTGCTTTCTTCATTCTTGCCCAGATGTAGGACCTTGCATTTCTCCTTGTTAAATACCATTCTGTTAGTCGCTGTGCAAGCTTTTCTAGATCTTTTTGAATACTCTCTCTCTCTTCCCTAGTGTTAGCTATACCTCCTAGCTTTGTGTCGTCTGCAAATTTGATCAGTTTCACATCAATTACCTCCTCCAGATCATTTATAAAAACGTTGAACACTGGGCCTAGGACAGAGCTTTGTGGTAGCCCACTTGATACATTCCTCCTTTTGGATGTGCAGCCATTTATGACCATTCTTTTAGTATGATCACTCAGCCAGTTGTGAATCCACCTAACAGTTGCCTTGTCAATCCCATATTTGGTCATTTTCAATAAGTATGGTATGAGATACTTTTTGAAATGCTTTACTAAAGTCAAGATAAACTATATCCACCGCATTTCCTTGATCAACCCAGTCGATGATTCTGTCATAGAAGGAAATTAGATTCGTCTGGCATGATTTGTTTGTTACAAACCCATGCTGGCTCTTGTTACTCCACTTTTATCCAAGTACTTGCATATATGCTGTTTAATAATTTGTTCAAAGATCTTACCCTTTTTTGAAGGTAGGGACAACATTTGCCCTTTTCCAGTCTTCTGGGACTTCTCCTGTTCTCCAGGAATTTTCAAAGATTATGGCGAATGGTTCAGCAATTACCTCTGCTGCTTCCTTTAGTCTTTTAGGATGTAATTCATCTGGACCTTGAGACTTGAATTCATTTAAGTTAGCTATGTGTTCCCTCACCATCTCTCTGCTTATAGATAGCCTGTATTCTTTTATTCCCCCAATAGCACAGGGAAGATCAGTTGAAAACAGATACAAAGTAGGAATTTAAAGGTTCAGCCTTATCAACATCATTGCCCAATATCCACGGGGAAAATACATTTATTGAATCCGCGCAGGTCTTCCGCGCGTGCGATCTGCACCCCATAGGGAATGATTGGGCATCGGCAGGTAATTAAATACCTGCAGATGTCATTTTCCCCCAGCGTGCAGATCACACTCATGGGAAAACAACCGCAGCATGCTCCATTTCTGTGCGGTTTTCCTGCACGGATGGCTTCCGCAGCTTCCATTGAAGTCAATGGAAGCCGTCCAGATCCGCGACATGGACGCAGATGTCACTGCATCCGTGCCACAGAGCGCGGGAAAGCAGGAGTTTAAAAAAAATAAATAAATACGGCGCATGTGCACGGCACTCCGTTGGCAGCCCCCGAGCATCTGCAATACAGAAGAAAGACTATCCAGCCTGCACAAAGGAGAGCCCCGCAACGTCCGGACAGGTGAGTATTATGTATTTTCTAGCCTCATGTCTGCGGGCCAGACGTAATCCACTGCAAAATTCTACATGGGGAAACCGTGCGGGCCCGTGGACATGAGGCCTTAACCAATGCACCATTTTCATCTTGTAAGTATCCAATAGCATCTTTGATTTTTCTTTTGCTTTTGGCCTCTGTTGCAAACCTCAATTCATTATTAGCATTAGCTTTTCTGACACTTGCCCTACAGTTTCTGCAGACCGCATTATATTCTTCTTTAGATATTCCCCCCCCCTCTTTCTATTTGATAAACATATTTTTCTTTGTTTATAGCATGTGTGCAAGTTCTGCGTTCATCCATCCTGGTCTCTTTAAATGCTTCCCATTCTTCCTTCTTTTAGGGATTGTTAATAGAGATGAGCGAACGTACTCGGATAAGCACTACTCGTCCGAGTAATGTGCTTTATCCGAGTACCGCTGTGCTCGTCTTGAAAGATTCGGGGCGCGCCGCTGCTGACAGGTGAGTTGCGGCGGGGAGCAGGGGGGAGCGGACGGGAGAGAAGGAGAGAAAGATCTCCCCTCCGTTCCTCCCGGCTCTCCCCTGCAGCTCCCCGCTCCGCGGCGCTCCCCGAATCTTTCAAGACGAGCACAGCGATACTCGGATAAAGCACATTACTCGGACGAGTAGTGCTTAACCGAGTACGCTCGCTCATCTCTAATTGTTAACAATTGTGCTTTGAGAATCTCATTTCGCAATATTTCCCAACCTCCTTGGATATTTGTGTCCTTAAGAACATCCAGCCATTGGATTCTCCTACCCTCTTTCATTAAAATCTGCCTTTCTGAAATCCAACCTTGAGGTCTGAGTTTTCTCAGGTCTTCCTCCTCTTTTTATCCAAAATTCAAGGATAGCATGATCACTGCCCCCTAAGTTCCCAGCCACCCTTACTTCCTCAACCATTTCTTCCCTGTTGGTAAGAATTAGGTCCAAGATAGCAGATCCCCTTGTTTTCTCTTCAACCTTTTGAAAGATAAAGTTGTCAGCAAGAGTGGATAATTTGTTGGATTGCTTTTACCTGAGAGAGATTCCCAACAAATGTCTGGATAGTTAAAATCTTCCACAATCACTCTGTCATGCTTCTTTGAGAGCTTGGCCATCTGATGTAGAAAGAGTTCATCCATATCTTGTGCTTGTCCAGGCGGCCTATAGTAAATGCCTACAATGGTGTCCTTACTGTTCTCTCCTTGTATTCTTACCCAAACAGTTTCTACAGAACTCCCATGCTCTGAAGCTTGAATCTCTGTGGAGAGGAATGTTTTCTTTTTTTGTTTCGTATAAATAAGTTGTATCCTTCAAGCCTTGTATCATTCCACCAAGTTTCCGGGATGCCTATGACACCATATTTCTCTTCCTGTGTTAGGAGCTCCAATTCTCCTTGTTTGTTTCCCATGCTCTGGGCATTTATGTAGAAACATTTTTGTTTGTGATCAGTGTCTCTTGCTCCTCTACTTTCCTTCTGAATTTTTTGTCTTCGTTCTTTCTTTCCACTTCTAATAGCAAAGTTCTCAAGTGTATTAATTAGCTGTATATTTTTACCTGGCCTTTCACTTCCCTTCCCATACCCACCAAATACGTACATGCTTACCTGTTTTTGTAAGGTGCAACCCGTGTCTAGCAAGCAGTCCATCGTATAGGTAATTCACTCCATAGCCTAGAAATCCAAATCTTTGCTGACAGCACCATCGACGTAGCCAGTTGTTCACCTTTAGAATCCTGTTCCATCTTCTTATTCCATGGCAATCGATTGGGAGGCTAGATGAGAAGACCACCTGTGCTCCTAGTTCCTTCACCTTCTTTCCAAGGTCTTCAAAGTCTCTGCAGATAGTTGCAAGGTCCTTTTCTGCTGTGTCATTTGCCCCTATATGTATTAGTAGGAATGAGTAGTGTTCTGTAGGACTGAAGAGTCTTGCCATCCTATCAGACACATCTTTGATTTGTGCACGTGAAAGACAGCACACTTTATGTGAAGTGTCACGTCTGCAGACAGCAAACTCTGTTCCTCTTAATGGGGAATCCCCCCCCCAACCAGCACTCTCCTTTTCTTCTTCAGAACAGCACTTCTTTTTCTCCATTCAAGGGGATTCTGTGTGCTTACTACACAGTTCTTTGTGGGTAGAGTCATTTCTTGCTGTACCTCTTTCTCCTCTGCTCTGTTCTTTGTGCGTAGAGTCATTTCTTGCTCTGTTCTTTGTGCGTAGAGTCATTTCTTGCTGTACTTCTTTCTCTTCTGCTCTGTTGTTGAAGTGAGTATGGGGTCTTGGTGGGGGGCGCCGTGACGGACTCCGCTGCAGTATTCCGCTTGCGGAGCCTGTCACGGCCATGGGAATGAGCCCTTACATTAAAGAACCCCTTTCTATGTCGATGTAGAAAACTTTGTTCCTCTAGACGTAGAGGGTGCCCCTTTGTTACTGTCACAATCCTGGGTATAAATAGATCATGTGAGAGATCTCCGTATTGTCGACTGATATATTATAATTTCTTTTAGAAGAAAGTTTTAAAGGGAACCTGGCACATCCCCACAGCACCATAAACCCAGTTATGGTGCTGTTAGGAAATGTGACGGAGCCAGGTGAGATATTTTTTTATAGTCACCCGCTCTCTGAATCTAGCAGTGTCCCCCTCTGAAGATCACACCAGCACTGCAAATCTGACTCTTTTCACAGTGCCATATTTACACTCTCCCATAGACCTGTATATGAAAGCACACACACAAGACTGTGAATAGAGTCAGATTTGCTGTGCTGGCATGATCTTCAGAGAGGGACACCACTGGATCCAGCGAGCAGGTGAGTATAAAAACCTCACCCGGCTTCCTGTTTTTTCCCCCCATAGCACCATAACTTAGTTTATGTGGGGATGTGACAAGTTCCCTTTAACCCCTTAACGACCAGCCCATAGTGTTTTTACGTCCCCCCGAAGTGGGCTTTATTCTCTGAGGACGTAAAAACATGCTTCCTGCAGAGAATAATGCCCCTCGGGCTGTGGATGTGACAGCTCCATGCTGTTGGTGTCCGCAGGTAGCTGACAGCATGGAGCTGTCATCCCGGGCTGCTCGGAGCCCCCCCCGGCATTGCGATCGGCGCTATGCAATGGATAGCGCCGATCGCAAAAAAGTAAATAAAAGTGCAATAAAAGTTAAAGATTCAGCTGCTCTGATGGATCGGATCCATCGGAGCAGCTGAAATTACTCACCGATGTCCGCCGCACGACTCCCAGCTGTCCCGATGCTCCGGGCGCCGTAGCCGTCCTTCTGCGCATGCGCGTCAGGCGGCATTACGTCAGCCGCATGCGCAGAAGGCCCGGCGGCGCGGGAGATTTAAAATCTCCTGGCTCCCGGCTCCTGTAGGTAGCCGGGAGGCAGGAGATGTCAGCGGGGACCACGGTGAGTGGTCCCCGGTACCGCGATCGCCGTTATACAACGGATAACGATGATCGTGGAAAAGTGGAAAAAAAGTGTAAAAAAAGAAAAGTTTCACCTCCCCTCATGGATCGGATCCATGAGGGGAGGTGAAAATACTCACCTCAGGTCCGCCGATGTCCTCCGGCCGGTGTCGGGATCATCCGCTGGCTTCTGCGATGTGCCGATGTGGCGCGCATGCGCAGAAGGGCAGCGAGCCTGGCAAATTCAAAATCTCCCTGCACCCGGCTGTCACAGATAAATTTTAAATCTCCTTGCTCCCAGCGACTAACGGTCGCTGAGTGCTTGGAGCAGTGACCGGTGGCCTCGCTGAGCGGTCCCCGGTCACGTGATAAAGTAGCGATCTAACATTAGGCCGGTCACACATGACCGGAGAGGAATTACAGGTTCTGCATGCGCATGATCAGCGGTAATCCACGGATCAATCGCATGCATTGGATTACACAATTTCCCCCAATTAGCGGGTCGGAATTACGTAATCCGCTCGCAGAAACAGAACACAGCATGCTATATTTTACCACGAATATCTGCGGTCTAGAGCCCTTTGTGCTCTATGACCGCGGATATACTCGCACCCCATATGCAAACACATTGTGTACGGGCTGCGGGTACCCGAGTCATCTCTAAGCGACGGCACGGGAAATGCAAACAAAAAAACGCCTGTGTGAGTAGGCAGTTATGCGCAGTACATTACGCAACCGTACGCAGGGTCACAGCCGGGCTCACAGCTGGGATCCGCTGCGGGCCTCGGCAAGCGGATTCCGCCTACGGTTACATGAGCACGGCGTTATTCAGACCGCTACCAGTAATCTGTAATTTACAAGAAGCCCCGGGAACGCTCGTCTTCCTGCAGTTCCAGGAGCAGCTTGTTGAGCGCCTTCTCTGTGAGACCGCTGCACCGCAGCAAGATTACAAAGCCTCACAGAGCGCCACTTTCTACACCCCATCCCCGCCGCTGAGGTTACGAAATACCCCCCAAAACACATGAGAGGAGGGGGGATACACGGTTTTCTTGCCCCATGTGCCCAGCCCAACCAGCCTCCGTAATTACCCCTGTCTTCGGACATAAAACGCAGTTTATATTATTACCTTTATCTAATATTTAGGGAATGCCAAAAAATGGGGATGGCCAGGGGAGGGGGATTATTTTTAGGAAATCTAATTTTTTTCCGTATAAGTGGGCAATGGGGCCTGGGATTTATTCAGTTCTGCCCTGAAATCCAGCGGGCATTCCCTCCATTATGGGCCTAGCCATGTGTCCTGTAAGTAGATTAGGGCCACAATGGGTAGGTTTCTGAACACGAGACAAACAGGGGTATCCATTTTGGGGTGAAAGTCTTCATTCCTATGTACACTTTCCAAAAAAAACAGTTTTTAAATTGACACAATTGCCAAAAAAATGAAAATCGTAATTTTTTCCTTCTGCTTGGCTTAGATTCATTCAAAAACTGTGAAGTCAAAAAAGTCATCATACCCCTAGATAAATTCGTTAGGGGGTCTACTTTTCAAAATAGGGTCACTTGTGGGGGTTCTCCATCGTTTTGGTCACTCAATGGCTCTACAAGTGGGCAATGGGGACTAAATCTCCTTCAAGCAAAATTTCTGTTCCGAAAGCCATCGGTTGCTCCTTTCATTTTGGGCCCCATTGTGCATATAGACGTAATACTAGGGCCACAATGGGTATGTTTCTGAACATGGGACAAACATGGGTATCCATTCTGGGGTGCAAATCCTAATTTTCATGTGTACTATAGAAAAAAGTCCTGTCTTTAAAATGACATATTTGCAAAAATATGAAATTTTTGTTTTTCTCTTCTAAATTGCATTGACTCCTGAAAAAAAACTGTGGGGTTAAAATACTCATGACACCCCTCAGTGAATACGTTAAAGGGTGTAGTTTTTAAAATGGGGTCACGTGTGGGGGTATCTATCATTTTGACTCCTATGAGCCTTTCCAATCTTGGATTGGTGTAGGAAAACAAAGTGTTCCTCAAAATGCTGAAAAGTAATGTTACATTTGTACGTCTCCTAAATGGTTAAAAAAAAACGAAAGTTTTTCCAATGTGCGCCCAAAATAAAGTAAACGGATGGAAATATAAATCTTAGCAAAAATTTCTATATTATGTGTGCACATATTTGAGATATTGCAGTTGGAAATGTGAAAAAATGACGATTTTTTCAAAATTTTCCCAATTTTGGCGCTTTTAATAAATAAACACAAATTCTATCGGTCTTTTTTTTCCACCTAAATGAAGTACAACATGTGGCGAAAAAACAATGTCAGAATCGCTTGGATATACAAAACCTTTCTGGTCGTTTTCCATGCTAAAGTGACACGTGTCAGATTTGCAAAATTTGGCCTGGTCATTAAGGCGTAAACAGGCTTGGTCACTAAGGGGTTAAACCTTTTAGTTTGCACATGAGCCTCTAAAATTATCCATACAATGTAGTAATTGTGTTTGGGCTGCTGGAAACTGGAAAGGCCCATATGCAGTCAGCGAACAGAACCTAGGTATTTGACCTACCTTGCAGTAAATGGCTACTGGTAGCGGTGAAGTGTTTTGGGGCATGTAAGACCATATCTGTTTGTGATTTAGGCTCCATCTTGCGCAAGTGTATGATCCAGGGAGCCAGGAGGACTTGTGGTCTGCCACAGCGCCGTACGTCACTCCTTTGTCTGTCTTTTAAAACATAAACCTGGAAGAAACATACAGACCAACAAACAGTTCACTCTTAGTTGAGTTATACAGTACTGCTGAGTAGGAGGCTGCAGATGGGACCCTTAGGGTGGTGGGCCTAGTCTAGACCGCCCTTTGCACTAATACTCATCTGGAATGCTTGTCACACTGATCATGGTTATAATGCATTGCAATGGAGCGTGCCTGATAATTCTCTTATTTCACATGACTGAGAATCTTGCGCGAGATTTGTGCATTGCAAGAAGCATGAATATGAACCCCATTCTTTTGAATGGGGTCATATACATGAGGGTTTTGGGGGTTTTTCTCCTCGTACCACGATACGGGGAAAAAAACGAGGCATGTCCTATCTTTGGGGCGTGCCTTTGCATTGCGCATTGTTTGAGGACAATGAGGACTGCACAGCATCACACCACGTTCTAGGTGCACGCAAGTGTGATGCAACATTTCCCAGCCGTGCCAGAGGATCCCTACTTCCCCGAAATGATGCGAGACGTTTATGCATCACATCTGTTGAGAAATCGCATGTTGGCGAGCGCGATATTGTTTGAAATTAGCCTTATGAGAATTACAGCAATTTGATTAAGACAAATCATCTCACACTTATCATGTTGAAGTAAGTTTGTGACATTTATGCTGCCAATTGATCATGCAATTGCACTATGTTCACCAGCAAATATAGTATCCTTGTACTTTTTCACTGACACTATGCATGAGGAGTCAGTTACATCCCCTTCCTTCCTAACCTATATATACTGTTTTACACTAGATGGATTTTTGGTACTCATCAGGAAAAGATGAGAAACATGACAGTTTCCCCTAATAAGATACAATGCAAGTTTCCATGAATTATAATGGTAGAGATGGTTTAACCTATAACCAAGGCCTGTTTTACACCTTATTACCACAGATGCCATAATAATCAGAAGTCATTCTTTTTATATATCAAATCAGTTTCTAGGTCGAAGCAATATTTTCACTCATTATTAGTATTTGATGTATAGAAATGTAAATGTGTATATAGAAACCTACATGGTAATTCTAATCTGTCGCAATCTGCAACAACTCTTTTCTCATCCCACTGGCCATATCCACACAGCAGTGTCCTTGTTATGCTCAGAAAGCACACGGACAGCAAATCATGTGCTGTCCGATGTTTATGGACCCTGCATAAATATGGACGAGTACAAGACATGTAGTGATTTAGTTTGTACAGACCATAGGTTTGTGTGAAAAATCAGCTGTGTGAATGACTTCATAGGCTATTATGGAATACACAGCACATCATCCGAAAATATGGCAAGGTGAATAGGTCCTTACACAAGTAGTGAGTTTTCTCCATTTCAGTTGGGAGTTGGAGAATACTCCAGTCATCTCACTTCAAACCCTTCTTCCTAGCTCTTCATAACCCCTTAAGAAACAAGCGCTGTAAATTCACGGCGCTTCATCCTGGGCATTAATCGCGGTCGATAGCAGAAATACTGTGCGGGATTAAAAGCGATGCACCTGCAATCAAGCAAGAGTAGGTCAAGCTTTCAGCTGTCAGTCACAGCTAAGAACCCAGAGGAGAAGGGAGAATTGGTTTTTAAGTGGTTTTTAATCTAGCAGTGTCCCCCTCCGAAGATCACACCAGCACTGCAAATCCGACTCTTTTCACAGTGCTGTATTTACGCTCTCCCATAGACTTGTATATGAGAGCGAAATTCTCCTTTCCAGGGTACATAGCTCTCAATGAGCGCTATGTACTAAGAAGTGAAAGTGAAAGTGTTTATTCCACTACGCGACCCAGCGATCACGTGACCGACGAGTCCCCCTGTTACAGCAGAGCTACAGGGTCCTGATCAGCTCTGTCAGTGACTATTGTCTTCGCCTGATACTGGGGATGCCCTAGCTGCATGGAAAAAGTGTGTAAGGAAAAAAAAAAGTGTGAATGTCCTCCAGAGGTCTTATTCGCCATCATAGGGGGTCATACAGTGTTTCCCCGAAAATAAGACACTGTCTTATATTATTTTTTGCCTCAAAAAGGGCACAATGTCCTATTTTCGGGGGGAAACCCTTATACTCACCTTGTCCGCGGCGTCCCGGTGCCTCTTGATGGTCTTCGGCGGCAGCGCTGCAGTAAGCTGCGTCCTCCTTGTCTCACAGCAGAGCTTCTGCTGGTGATAGGGCTTTAAATACCCCGCCTCCAGCGGGTTCGAGCACTGTGATTGGCTGATTGAGTGCCGGCAGCCAATCACAGCCAGCGCTCGATGAGGCAATCACAGCCATTCAGTGAATGACATCCCTGAGTCTTCACTCGTATCTTCCCCATCCGAACCTAATCCAAATCATTGTGCATTTCATGGGTGTTCCAGACATGGCCACCGAGTGCACCATCCCTGCTCCTGCACTATCTGCCGCTCTTCCCTGTGACATAGAAAATACATGTGAACCACCACCAGACATAGACCTGCATCTCAAGATGGTTGGGGGCCACATAGAACGGGACTACTAGCAGCATGTACCTCAGGTTGTGCACCTCTGTTCTTGCATTATATTAATATCCAGTCTGTCTAAATAAAAAAAGACCTCATAGTTAGATATACAGCACACTCTAGTGGCTGCTGCCTTATTTAGTAGGTTCATGGAAGTACCAAAAAGTTTCCTTGATTTGAACACTGTGTTACGAAAATGTGTCAAAACTTATTCATTTTGTGCTTTTAAATCTTAGAATAATGGTCTGGGACTGCATACCGTCTCATAGTCAATAGCATTAAAGACGTCACCACTTTTTAGCTTGTGAAATATGATCGTATGTAATCAAAACGACTCCTCAACGGCCTAAAAGAAATTCAACACATTTTTCCCTAAATTACTTCATTCACTAAACATCACAAAACAGTAATAACATTTATTTTTGGTGTCCCATAATATAAAAGTGTACAATAATGTTAGGAATAGAAACATTCCTCTAAAAAAATAATTAACACATAGTAACTAAAGCTGAACTAAAGGAGTTTGCTATTAGGACACTAGAGTAAGGCATACAACCGCATAATATACTGCTTATGACCGCGTACTCACGCGGGTGGTCATGTGCAGTACAGCTTTTTTTATTTGTTTGTATTTCCCACGCTACCGCTTAGTTATGCCGCGGTTATCCAAAGCTTGTACGCAATGTAATTGCATGTAGGCTGAATGTGTATCCGTAAACATAGGGCACAATGGGCTCACTGCTCACGAATTCTGCAGTAAGATAAAACATGCTGCGTTCTGTTTTCTACAAGCGGATTACGCAATTCTGATTCGCTAATGTAAGCGGAACAGCTTAATCCAATACTTTTGATTGAACCGCGTATTACTGCGAATCAATCGCTCATAGAATTCGCAATTTCTATCTGCTCGTATGAGACCGGCCTTATATGCTTTGCTTCTCATTTAATATTTTTAGACACTTGTACAGTTTTTACGATTTGTCTGAAAATGGGGCGTGACCAAGATTGTGCCACATAAACTAAGCTAACTAAGGCTAACTTCACACAGGCGAGCGCGATATGGGGCTGCGAATCCCGCCCCCCCTGTATGAGCATCGTTTGCCCGACACTCGTCCAGTGTAAGTGGGCCTTAACTTTTAGACAGTATTAATGAATAAGCTTCAATGTGACTTTGAAGCCTAATTTGAATAATAGATTATAAATTAAGCTTTTTCAGGCAATACCAATTAAAGGGGTTTCTGGTTTTATTGAAATAATACTTAATCAGTGCATAAATAAAAAGTTAGACAATAGAGATAAGCGAGCATACTCGCTAAGGCAAACTACTCAAGTGAGTAGTGCCTTATTCGAGTACCTGCCCGCTCGTCTTTAAAGATTCGGCTGCCGGCGCGGGGGAGCGATGAGTTGTGGGAGTGAGCCGGGGGGAGAGAGGGATCTCCCCCCCCCCCCCTCCCCGTTCCTCCTCGCTCCCCGCCCCTGACGGCAGCCGAATCTTTAGAGATGAGCGGGCAGGTACTCGAATAAGGCACTACTCGCTCGAGTAGTTTGCCTTAGGGAGTATGCTCGCTTATCTCTATTGTACAACATTGTAATGAATTTTGTGTTTTAAGCTGCTTGTCATTGGGGTTGTACATGTCAGGCAGTCAAAATCGAGTGTAATGCCTGTCATTTCCTTTGCCATTAACTTCAAGCGGCTTTACCTTAAAACAACCCTCTGGGTCTGGACAAAGAAAAATGGCTACATCAGTTTCTCTGACTTCCTGATGAGCAATGCATTAGTATACATTGATAGTCTAAAATGCTGCCCTGAGTAGCCAGCACTGGTTAATCAAAGCAGGTGTAGTGTCCTTGACTAATCTTGCATATTAATGTACAGTGTGCATCAGGTAGTCAAACAAGCTGGTGTAGCTATCTTTGTTTCTCCAGGACCGGGTCGGATTCCAACTGCGAGATTGTCGCAGCGGATACAACCAGTGCCCCTACATTGACCTGTCACTTACCTGTCTGGTGTCTTCTCTCTCTGCTCTGCAATGTGCTGGCTGGCTCGCACTGAAATAGGACATGCCACGATTTTGTTACCGCGCGAGTTTTTACGCAGTCAAACCGTGGCTGTCTGCGTAGGATTGCATAAACTAATGTGTGCATTCAGCCTAACCTTTAGATGCTGACATCACAGGGGATGTACAGCTATTGTGCCATTATACATTGCGGGCTGTTGAGGCCTTTATAAGTACATTGTCCGACTAACTGTGAATGATCTTGGCAAACATTGGCTTATGCAATCTGTTTATCTGCTGGCATTCGCAACCAGCAGCAGGTGCTTATTGTGCAAGCACTTGAACTTGGCGGTCTCTGGCAGGTCTAATTGACATGAATGGATCAGTGGCACACAAAAAATATTAGTCAGCTACTGTAATACCCCTTCTAACCCTTTTAGTGCTACTGTCAGTAGCAACCACAGCATCTAAGTGGCTCTATAGAGCGAGTGGATCCACTCTGTAAGGCAATGGGCACCCCTGCAATGTGATCATGGGGTGCTGATTGATTGCCATGACAGACAGGGGTCTAAAAAAAGACACATAAGATTTCTATAAGTATACAGTAAGAGCTCAGGTATGAAAATACGGATCAAATGTGGATGTACCTCAGGGATCTTTTTTTTACTATCTTGTATTTTTTCTGTATTCAAAATGTGATCATTTTTGTTCCATAAGAACGGACATAGATTGTCTCTTTTTTAGCCATATTTGTTCCATTTTGTTAAAAGATTAATTTTTGTTGTTTTTATAATCTTGGAGAAATACAGATGATAAAAAAACTGAACAAATATACAGGTGGGTTATGTAAACATAATATGTATTTTAAGAATCAACGCATTGACTTCACTGTGCTAAAAACGATACAAATTCATATCTACTGGAGCATGCTACATACTGCAAAAAATGCATAAAAAATCGACATTTTAAAATTATGTAAATGTAGGTTTATTCAGTGAATAAATACAAATCTTTAAAAAAAAAGTGAATTAGAGATGAGCGAGCATGCTCGGATAAGCCAGTTACTCGAGCGAGCCTCGCTCTTCTCAAGTAACTGCATTCTTGCCCACCCCCCCCCCCCCCCCGAGCACGCTTGGACAAGAATGCAGTTCTTGCAGAATGAGTCCTAAAGGGGACAGTTAAAATACATTGTAATACAGAGGTATTGTAATGTACTCAAGCAGTTAAAGGATGATATAAAAATTAAATGAGATCAAAAAAGCTCTTTTTCTGTACAAAATCTTTTATTCTGAAAAATATATTTAAGAAAACCTAAAAACAAAACTTTTTGATAGCATTATATCTTAAGGACCCATAGTATAAAAGTTACATTATAATTAGACTGTGGAGTAATAATTAGAGTTAACCCCTTAACGACCGGGCCATAGTGTTTTTACGTCCTGCAGCTGCAGGACGTGTATGGAGGGAGGTAGCGCCGCTATCTCCCTCCATACAGCGCGGGCATCAGCTGTTTATTACAGCTGACACCCGCGGGCAATAGCCGCGCTTGGCCGTTCGGCCGAACGCGGCTATTAACCCTTTAAATGCCACTGTCAATTCCGACAGCGGCATTTAAATCCCCCGAACGCTGTTTGGGGGTCCCGCACGGCCCCCCCGCGGTGAGATCGGGGGATCCGTGCAGGTGTCATGGCAGCCGGGGGCCTAATGAATGCCCCAGGGCTGCCTTAGCAGACTGCCTATCAAGCCATCCACACAGGGTGGCTTGAAAGACTGCCTGTAAAAAAGCAGTATGACGTAATGCTATAGCATTACGTCATAATGCAGGAGCGATCAAAGCATCGCATGTTAAAGTCCCACAGGGGGTCTTCAAAGTAAAGTAAAAAAAAGATCAATAAAGTTTTTTAAATTGTAAAAAAAAAAAAAGTTATAAAAGTTTAAATCACTCCCCTTTTGCCATATCCATTAATAAAAAATCTAAATCATAAAATAAAAATATGTATTGGATATCGCCGCGTCCGTAAAAGTCCGATCTATCGAAGTAGTGCATTATTTTTTCTGCACTGTGAACGTCGTCCGAAAAAAAAAATTAAGAACGCCAGAAATGCATTTTTTTAGTTACCCTGTCTTCCAGAAAAAACGCAATAACAAGCGATCAAAAAGTCGTATGTATTCCAAATTGATACTATCGGAAACTACAGGACATCCCACAAAAAATGAGCCCTTGCTCAACTACGTCGACGGAAAAATAAAAAAGTTATCGCACGCACAAAATGACCGCAGAAAATAATTGAAAAAAATTTAATATCTTAAAAAAAATACAAGTACTACAGCAAAAACAATACTATATAAGTTTGGTATCGTAGTAATCGTACTGAGCCATAGAATAAAAATATCAGGTCGTTTTTGTTGCAGTCGTAGAAACAGGACGCACCGAAAGATGGTGGAATGTCGTTTTTTTTTTCCATTTCTCTCCGCTAAGAATTTTTTAAAAGTTTTTCAGTACATTATATGGTACAATAAATAGTGCCATTGAAAAATACAACTTGTCCCGCAAAAAACAAGCCCTCATACAGCAACGTCGATGGATAAATAAAGGAGCTACGATTTTTTAAAAGGAAGTAGGAAAAAAGCAAAAAAGCCTGGTCACTAAGGGGTTAAGCAAACGTACTCTTCCGAGCTTGATGCTCATTCGAGTATTAGCATACTCAATGGTGCTCGCTACTCAAGCAAGGATCACGCCGTGTCGACCCCGCCCTGGTTTGGCCCCTCCCCGCTCCGACATGTCAGTTTTGACCCCTCCCCGCTGCGACGCGTTGCACGTCAACGGTAGTTTGTGGCTGGCTTGGGAGAGAGAGAGAGAGAGAGAGAGAGAGAAAAAAAAAGCTCGGCAACCGGCGGGTCCCATACAAAATTGCTCAAGTCTCCCATTGAAGTCATTGGGGTTCGTTACTCGAATAGAGCTCTTGAATTTTATGAAAAGCTCGACTCGAATAACGAGGACCCGAGCATTTTGGTGCTCGCTCATCTCTAGTAATAATGATAAGCTTTTGGTGACGTGTGCTGTATATATATGAGGGAGTGATGCAGGGTTTGTATACATACATGGAGGGTGCTGACTGACAAAGACATTTAACAACCGACTGTAGCTAAGGGATAAGAGATAGCTCTGATCCAAGCCATTAACTGTTTAAATGTCGTGGTCGCGGCTAATCACACTTTTAAATGCTTAAGGCCGGCTGCCCACGGGCGATGAGCTGCCGGCGAATCTCCGCCGGTTAGCCCTATCTAATAGATATGCTGACCGCGGAGAATCCGGGCAATTCACAGCATGCTGCGAAATTGCTTGCCGTAAGCAGAGAATCGCAATGATTCTCCGTTCGTAGACAGGTGCCGGCGATTTCCATAGCAATGCTATGCGAAGCGTCGGCCAGCGTGATTCGCCGGCGGTTTACCGCCAGCGAATAAGCTGCTGTGGACCGGGGGCCTAAGGCTGATTTCACATGGATGGGTTGGATTCTACATGTGGGAGCCAGTGAAATCTTGCATCTGACAACCCTGCGTACCTGTCATTTATTTACTGCGGATGATCGGCAATGTGAATTGCAGATGAGCCGCAGGTCGTACGGCTTCCACTGACTTTAATGAAAGCCGTCTGTACAGATCCTGCTGAAAAATAGAATATGCTGCAATTTAAAATCTGCTTGTGGAAATCGCAGTCGCTATCTGCTCATCTGAGCTGACTTGAGAATGTTCTATTCTTTCAATTTGTGCGGAATATCGCAGATCACAAATGCGGGTGACGATCACGGATTCCGCAATAGAAATCCAGTCGTGTGAGATCGGCCTAACAGACAAAGGAGGCTCCCTTTGTTCCCCAAATGGCTTCACCGCCACAAGATCGTTAAGTGCCATTCTTTTGACGTGGCAGTTTGGGGCCTTGCGAAAGCTGCCAGACTTGCCTTGAATTTCTTCTTAGTAAGCTCTGCCTGTGCCAAGACTTGGAAGGATGTTTGTAAAAGTACAATATGCTGCAATACTGAAGTATTATTTATTTTATATAGCACATACATATTCCACAGCGCTGTACTCATAGGGTTTTGTCCCCACTGTGGTTCACAATCTAAATTCTTTTTGAGTGTGGGAGAAAACCAAGGAAAATACAAACTCCATGCAGATGTTGTCCTTGGTCAGACTTGAACCCAGGACCCCAGCACTGCAAGGCAACAATGCTAAACCATAGGGCCATCATTCTACAATGTATGGTACAAGTTGAAGCGCCCTAGTGTTACTTTAAAAAAAAAAAGTAAAAATCACTTAAAGATTTTATGTAAACAAAATATACAAAAAGTTTTCCCTGTTACAATTTTTTTACGTGCAAAAATCACAGTCTGATCTATTAAAATAATGTATTATTTATCTCTCACTGTGAATGCCAGCAGAAAAAATACAAAATGCTAAAATGGTACTTTTTTGGTGACCTGTCTCCAAGAAACAGTTTTATATAAAGTGATCAAAATGTCTTATGCACCTAAAATAATAGGGGGAAAAATCACTTGCCCTGTAAACATCAAACCTGCACACAGCCCCATCGATGGAAAAATAATTAGTTATGCGGATCAGAATATGGCAACAGAATGTATTTTTAAAAAGTAGTACAACAAAAAAAAATTTGGTATTGCCATAATTGTAATGCGAATACTGTAAAAGCAAAACCCAAAAAGCAATGGCACAATTGCCTTTTCTTTTCATTTCACTTCAAGATTTTTATTAATATATATATATTTTTTTTATATATATTAAAAAAAACTAATCAATAGACCGCAAACATCAACCCTTGCAGTAGAGTGTTGCTTAATTATTGCATGTCCGATTCTGGTCCATGATATAGGCCAGAATAGGAAATACTGTGATCTTTTTCACACAGAGCATCGGTCCACCCATGTATATAGCCTAATTGGCTATAATTAGAGATGAGTGAACGTACTCGTTTCGAGTAATTACTCGATCGAGCACCGCGATTTTCGAGTACTTCAGTACTCGGGTGAAAAGATTCGGGGGGGCGGGGGTAGCAGCGGGGAACAGGGGGGAGCCCTCTCTCCCTCGCCCCCCGAATCTTTTCGCCCGAGTACGGAAGTACTCGAAAATCGCGGTACTCGGGTGAAAAAGGGGCGCGGCCGAGTACGCTCGCTCATCTCTAGCTATAATGAGTCCATGTGCTGTCCATGAAATACATACACAACAAACAGACTGGAAATGTGCCCATGTGAATGAGCTCTAAAATCAGTAATTGAAAGAACCAAATGAAATTCAACTAAATGACAAACCACTTTTAACTGTCATTCAACTTCATGTGGATATAGACAAAATGTGCATAACATTTGTGGGTGTATAAGAGGAAAGTCAGAGAAGCCATAGGGCATCAAATACGTCTCTGGGGTCCTTACATGTGGCGTGTGAAATTCTCTTTTTCATTTCTGCAAAAGATAGGTATGGGCCCACTTCCATTTGGAAGCAATACGAATTCTTGCAGTCATAACAATAAATAGTATGCTATTAGTCTTAAAATTGGTACCAGAGAATCTATTGCCCAGCAAGAAAACTGTGGGACTTAAAGGAAATTGCTCACCTAACCTTGTATTGAACGGGTCTATAATTTGCTTCCAGAATGCATGATCAATTGGACATGTCCACGAAACATGCAGAGGGCACCCAGTACTCGCATCCCCGAAAACACCCCAGGAAGGTTCAACACCCCAGAAACACTGAGTGGACAAAGTAGGCACAGTGGAGGATTTTGACATTGCTCTCCACAAGTGTAACCTGAAAGTTATCTCTGGTGACCATCTCACTGCAATACAACCGTTAGAGGAAAACAAAATATTTAGATCTGTCTTCCATTGGGACATAAAAGGACGTGTAGAGTCAGAGGGGTGTGTGTTGAAGATGGCATAGGGGATGGAAATTAAACCTTGTCTGGAGAGATTTAAGGAAATGATAGATTTGAGCGAAACTAAAGTTCTTCAATCTAGTTAACATATGTAGTAAGAACCAGAAAATAGACATTGACATGAAATGATTAGTTTCCCACCAGTAGAGGACTCCTGTCTGACAGCGAGGGGAGAACATAGGGTTTAAGAAAATCAGCGGGAGTCTTGAAGGATTGGTCTGTAAGGCATATTGAAATTATAAGGCCTCATGTCCACGGAGACAGATCCGCAGCGGACACCCGTAGATAGTTAAAGGGGAATTTATCATTTTTTTAGTTTTTGAATACATGGTATATTAAATGGTACAATTAAAAAATACAACTCGTCCTGCAAAAGAAAAAAGCTCTCATACAACTATGGCAATGGAAATGTAAAATGGCATGGCTCTTCAAAGGGATGAAGAAATGAATATAAAAAACAATTAATGGTTATTGAAGGGTTAAAAGCAGAGGAGAAGAAATAACATAGATGTGAATGTCATGCTTTTTGAAGCATAATGTTGTGGTAGATCAGCATGCTCTATGCATTGCATTTGTCATAGTTTTTTGAGACTTAACTGGGCAAAACAAAATCTCAGTTTTTCGTAGAAGTAGCTCAGGAATGTTTCCTGGAAATGCATTTTTTATTGTGAAATCTTAATTTTACAGTGACTTATATGCACCAAAAGTAAATGAAAAATCCAATCATTACTGCCTTACAGCCACTAGGGGGCAGCGGCATGCCACATTTTTCATCTCCCTTATTTGCATGCCACATTTCAGTGCAAAAACATCAACATGGAGAAGGAACAGTCTCCCAGCTCACACATTATAGTCAGTCCCCTAACGTGGTACACCCCCAATTTTGCCTTCAATAGCAGGTAGTATCTTTAAGTTGATATTAAACCTTTTTTATATCACAAAAAGAAAGTCCTTGGTTGCTTTGTTGGTCAAGGCTGTGCTCACACTAGAGATGGAGTTCTGCTTGTTTAGCTATTTATTTACATGTACAAATGTACCAATGTATAACTTGATAATGCATTAAAAAAAAGTCTGTTACAGTGTATGTCCTTTATCCCTCTAGCCCTCCCCCCTCTCTTGGTTAGAGAATAATCACTATGAAAACCCCTCTTGCCCCGCCCATGATCTCTCTAAATATGGGGAGATATGTGAGAGATACCCTGTAGCTCCCCCCCCCCCCCTCTCTCCTCACTATGAGGGATTCCAAACCTCTTTTGCGATCTTCTGCCATTGATTTCAATTGAAGACAATGTGCGATATTACAGATTTTTTTTAACGCAACTTGAAGGGAGTGAAAACATCGCAAATGAGAATGAAACTATTTAAAAACTTTGGTTTCAAAATCATGCGTTTTCACTTACTCCCGCATTGCAGGAAATATATGGCCAGTGTGGACGAGCCCTATGCCTATCAATAGCTTATGTTGTATTAAGTCGACTTGTTGTAAAAAGTTATCACAGTTAAAATACATCTGTAAATGGAAAAAGTTGTGGACAGTTTTATTGTTTTTGTCAGTTTGTATAGAGCCTTTATGAAAAATATATATTGTCATCATTGTCATGAGTTTATCACAAGTTTAGATAGATATTACTATGACAGCGAATAGAAAAAAAAACATGCAGACGCTAAATATGTTGACTTTCATGTAGAAAATAAAAAATATAAAGAAGTGCTTGTTTGTGACATGCATGGAAATGTGTACTGTGCTGCAAAGGATGGCAATAGATGGCTTTTATAACACAAAGCTGTCCCCATCTGAATAAACACTTGTATCCATTGCAGTGTCTGTTTCTATACTATTTTAGGACAAAAATAAATGGACCAAAAACTCTGAATACAAAACACAGATGTGTGCTCCCTTATAGTAATTTGGTTACAGTGGGTGTCCATTTAGAAAAAATGAGGAGCAATGTTTATTAGTGATTATGCAAGTAACATGCCTATGGCTTTTATTGTGGGTGCAGCTTTTGATCACCCCCACGTTCTATCCTGGAGCCACATGACCTAAAGACTCTGATGCTAAATGGATGCGGCAAGATGTCCATCTGCTAATCATGGGATCTTTTCGACTGCCTGTCCTGCCCCTTAGATGGAACGAAACAAACTGCCAGCTCCTTTCTACATCACAAGCGCACTGTATGGCGCAGTTGCAATAGGAGCCGTCAGCTGTCTCATTCCATCTAAGGGGCAGGATGAGCAGTTGAAAAGACCACGTGACTGGCAGATGGGCGTCCTGCCACATCTTTTAAACATCACAGCCTTCAGGTCACATAAGGCTTTGATAAGCGGGGGTCAAAGGCTGAAATCAATATAAAGGCCATTTGTAAGTTACTTGTATTATTATTTTAAATGGACAACCTCTTTAAGGCCCATTGCCCACGGACAGATCCCGGACCCAAATTCCACAGCAATGTCCGTCCATATCATATTATGTTAAAAGATTCTCCCCTGCCCACGACCGGAAATCAATCGCGATTTTCCGCTCACAGGGGAAAATCGCAGCATGCTCTATTTGGTGCGTGAAATCACACGGATGGCTTCCATTGCAGTCAATGGTAGCCGTCCAATCTGCAGCGATTCCAAAATGTCAATTTTGAAGTTGCTGTGAATCCACATCATCAACGGCGGGTCACACCCTATACTGCGCATGCGCGCCGGCCGAGACTTAGGCCTCATGTCCACGGGGAAAATCGGGCCCGCTACGGATTCTACATGTAGAATCTGCAGCGGGTCCCTCCTGCCCCGCGGACATGAGCGCTGAAAATAAGAATAAATAAGAATTTACCTATCCGTAGCGGGCGGCGAAGCTCTGCTCTTCCTCACGGCCGGATCTTCTTTTTCGGCCGGCGGATGAATTCCTGACGCCGGCGGCACGTCGTCGACGTGCCGCGCGCATGCGCCGGGCACATCCGCCGAGCCGAAGCATGGGAGATGCGGCCGTGAGGAAGAGAAGAGCTTCCCGGCCCGCTGCGGGTGAGTAAATGCTTTAAATTCCTATTTTAGGTCTCCCGCGGATCCGGACGGCTTCCATAGGCTTCAATAGAAGCCCGCGGGAGCCGTCCCCGCGGGAGACCCGCATGAAAATGGAGCATGGTCCAGATTTTTTCATGCTCCATTTTTTTTAAAATCACTTTTATTGACGATCCGCGGGTATTTATCTACCCGCGGGTGGTCAATGCATCCCTATGGGATGCGGATCCGCGCGCGGGAGAAGAGTTAAAATCCGCTGCGGATTTTAATTCTTATTTTCCCCGTGGACATGAGCCCTTAAGGCGGATTCAGACAGGTGAGTATGTGTCTCTGGCTGGGCACCGGGTATGATTTCGCAGTTGGAATCCGACCTGGCCGTGGGCATGAAGCCTAAGGATAACAATTTCTAGTATAAGCAATTCAACACAATATTGCAAAATGTTAGCAAAATCCTTGTGCAACACAACTACTGGTTGGTCATAAAGATCTTATAGCAAACAGGAATTTCATTATCCTATGAAGTGAATGACATTTTGTGGACTACTGCTCAATGGTCAATTCATAGAATCATAGAATCAATGTTAGCGTTGGAAGGGACGTCCAGAGTCATCTGGTCCAGCCAGTTGGGTTTAACTGTATGGTGCTGTACTGCCCTAGAAAGCAATGTTTCAATGGGATAATGCCTAGTAATACATAACATCCAATGGAACATGCCATGATTCTACTTTGCATTAGGCATGTTGCCAAGTTAAAGGGATTCTGTCATTAAAATATCAAAAATTAGCAAACCCCAAACATAAACATATCTGTGTAGAAAGAAAAAGCTATATAATAACTTATGCTTTGGCACATTGTATGCAAAAGAACCTGCCTCGAGTCATGGAGGTGGTCCACCAGTACCCAAGTCACACTGGCCTCCATCACTCATCTGGCTGCTGATATCAGCGCCCCGCTGATGTGCTGTGCGGCTCTCGGCCCCAGTTGGAAGCCGACGTGCACCGACGTCACAGTTTACACAGCTTTTCTATTGCAGACAGATACGTTTATGTTGTGATATATGGGTTTATGGTGCCTGCTAATTTTCAATATTCTTCTGACACTTTCTTTAATGATATCTTTGTATGTGTTCATGGCAAAAACAATAGTAACTTCTTCAAGATGAATCAAACAAACCCTATTTCTGTTCTAGAAAATTGTGGAACATATTTTCCTGCTATGAAGAACGACCCTAGCAAATATTTAAAGTCATGTCCTGAATCTTTGAAAAACTGGATAAGAAGTCTGAAAGATGCTGGAAAAACCCTTTTGTTAATCACTAGCTCGCACAGTGACTACTGCCGGCTTCTGTGTGAATACATTTTAGGGTAAGTTCGAATATTTTCTTTATACATTGTAATTACTTATGTCTCAGATTTCTCAGTTCCAGGAAGATGTTTTCCTGACTGAATGACCACAACTTATAGAGTACCTATCAGAGCTGTAGATGTTTATTAGATGCCATGCAGCCAGAAATTGTGTGGTTTTGGGATGTTTTTCCATCCCTTTGCTTTCCTTTGGAAAATACATGTTTTCTTTCTGTATGACTGCAGAGCAGACAGGCTCACCTTGGTGCGATGGTGGCACTGTGCTCGGCTATTTGGATGTCTCTGCATGTCTGCTTGTCCTGCTATCTCACAGCATGCAGTCTCACAGACATAGGGAAGGAGAGAAGCTGCAGTGTGAAGCTATATTTAGGCCGCTTTCACGTGGCCGAGAATCACGCAATTTGAATGGGCTCATAAACGTGAGCGTTTTTTTTTTCCTTCCCGCATCACATTGCATGGTAGTGCAGGAAAAATTGCGACATGTCCTATCTTTTTGGGTATTCCTTTTAAAAAGCCTGGCCCGTTGTTTTCAATGGGGTCGGCAAAGCATAGCACGGCATACAAGGTACACGCAAGTGTGATAAAATGCAAAGTTTATGGGAAACATTTGCCAATCCTCATATTTCCCTGAGGTGATGCAAGGCGTTTTTAACATAATAGCGCCTTGCATCTTCGAGGAAATTGTACATTCTCCAGTGCAATATCTGGACGAGCTTTACAACCTGACATCGCATTCGCCCCTTTGAAATTAGCCTTACACAGGTGACACTATTGTGTGAGTTCTGTGCATTGTGTGATGCACAAAACTCACACAAATATGAACTCCATTCTTTTGAACAGGCTTATTCACATGAGCAATTTATTTTTTTTGCACTCACAGCAATGATGTGAAGCAAAACAAATCACAGTATGTTCTATCTTTTGGTGATCCCCCGGAACGTCTCACCCATTGTTTTCAATGGGACCTTAAAAGACAAATCGCATGCCTGAGGATCTCAATCGGGAGGGGAAACATCATATCTTAGGGAGAGCATCAATAATGTGAGTGAGGAGACTTATAAGGCTATCCATGCTCCTCTGGGTAAAATGCAAACAAGGGAGATGGAATAATACCTCTGCAGCGCCACCTTTTGGATGGCAGCATTCCTTCATATCAATGCCTGACCCAGGTCTGTTGAGCAATGATTGGGAATTGAAAACCATCCAGAATCTATAAACAGACAGCTGTTTCGGGGGTTTTGCCCCTCATCAGTGTGCTGAGGATTGCAATTTCACAGTGATGAGAGGCATTTTTGAATGAAAAACACATAGCATCGGTGTAAAAAATGCACGTTGGCAAGCATGATATCTCACTCAGCCATGTGAATCCGGCTTTATATGCTGTGTGAATATGGCATTAGATGGAGGATGTGGAGGTCTCAAGACATTTCGAGGGAACCTGCAAGCAAAAAGAAGGCAACTGGAGATTACTGGAAGATGAAAAAAATGTATTTCCCTTGCCTTCACCAGCATGGGCTAGGTGTCACCCTGAGTCAAGGCCATGTCTCTCTCGCCCCTCCGTACACCCCCACCGCCGCCCCAAGCCTGCTCGGACGAGAATGCAGTTACTCGAGAAGAGCGATGCCCGCTCGAGTAACTGCCTTATCCGAGCGTGCTCGCTCATCTCTATACTAGATATAAAGAAAAAAACAATGCAATGATTTGGAAACCTCATATAACCACATTCCATCCACAATAGAACACATATCAGAAGGTGAAAGTGAATAATTTTCCATTTTATTTTAAAAAATTAACTAATTTAGAAATTGATGGCAGCAACACACCACACAAAAGGGGGGCAGGGTTATCAAAAGAATGGAAAAGTAAGTGGTAACTAATGAAAAACAACCATAGGGTTAACTAACATGATTGTGTATAAAAAGAGCATGTTAGAGAGGCAGAGTCTCTCAGAAGTAGTTTGGTTCACCAATCTGAGAAAAACTGCATCTAAAAATTGTGGAATATTTCATTATCTACGGTACATAATATCAGCAAAACATTCAGAGAATCTGGAGAAATTCTTGTGCACAAGGAACACAAGGCTGACGGCCAGTACTGGGCACTCGAGATCTAAAGGCCCTCAGGCGGTACTGCACCATATCCTGCGGACTGAAAACGAGAGGGACTATCCAGCTTGTTATCAGCGCACAGTTCAAAGCCTGCATCTCTGATGGTATGGGGTTGCATTAGTGCCTACGGCATGGGCAGCTTACACGTCTTAACAGGCACTAAAAAAAGCTGAGAAGTACATAGAGGTTTTAGAACAACATATTCTCCCATCCACACAATGTCTTTCAGGTAAGGCCTTGCATATTTTAGCAACACAATGGTAAGCCACATACTGCATCCATCACAACAGCATGGCTTCACAGAAGAAGAGTCCAGGTGCTGAACTGTCCAGACCTTCCGTCAATATAAAACTAGGTGTTTTGAGCGCAGGGACTGGTTATTGAAAATTGGGCTTTCAAAGTTATTTCCTTCTACATAATAACTGATGTTACTATGCCATTTTGCAGCGGTCCCAAATCATTTGTTCATCAAAAATGAGGTGTTGCTCAATTGGCACATCAACGTTATGCACATTCATCTTCAATAATATTTCTTTTAGCTGAAATGTTCATTAATGTCATTAGTTACTACATACGTGCTACCAGCGGATACTGTTGGTGAAATCACAACATTACATAGGGGGTCACTTACTTTTGCACTTTAAATTGAATAATCAAGTTGCGACCCCTTTCCTTTTCCTATTTACGAACAAAAGAATGGTCGGGCAAATTTCACGTTTGTGCGGTACAAATGTGTATTATTAGTTACATTACATAGGAGGTCACATACTTTCGCGCGTAGAATTCAATAATCAAGTTTGATTATTCCTATTTAGAACCTATTTACTACAGCACTATTAGGAATAGCAACCAATCGCAGCGTAGCTTTTATTTTACTTCAGCAGTAACGAAATGAAAGCTGAGCTGTGATTGGCAACAAAAATTACAGGGGAAGTCTCACCAAGTTTTCGATTTTTAATTATGCCAGTATTCATCGCCTGGTGACAAAGAACGCTCATGCTAATTTTCACTCAAATCAGACCAGAACTGTGGATTTGTGTACGACGTGTATATATATAATTTGTCACGTTATGAAATGAAAAATTCCGACAAAGACGACCCAGGACTGTTGAGCAGACGAGCATGGGACAACAGTCCTCTCCCAAAACTCCAACAATTGTTCTCCTCACTTCCCAGATGTTTACAGACTGGTGTAAAAAGAAGGAATGCTGCACAATGGTAGACATGGCTCTGGCCACACTTTTTTGAGATGTGCTATTGCCTATAATTTCTAAATGAGTTTTTTTTTTTTTTTTATAAAATGGAAAATGTCTCACTTTCACCTTCTGATATATGTTCTATTATGAATAAAATATGATTATATGAGATGTTTATTCATTGCACTCTTTTTTCTTTACTTTAAGTGCTAATGCCCACAAACAGATTATTGCTGCAGAATTCGAGGACAGATGCTCACCGCAAGTTCCACAGCAATGTCCGACCATAGACATGCAATGGTAAAAGATTCTCTCCTGCCCACGAGCGGAAATCAACTGCAGTTTTCTGCTTGTGGAGGAGAATTGCAGCATGTTCTAATGTGTGTAAAAGCGCATGGACATCTTCCATTGTAGTCAATGGAAGCCATCCGTCCTCGGATAGTTCCGCTGTGGGCACAACGGAAGTATCGCGGGAAATCACATCACCGCCCAGCGACGACGCGTCATGCGCTGCACTGCACATGCACACCGGCTCGCAGGCCAAGTCGCTTGCAGTGGATCCGGAGAGGTTAGTATGGGTTCTCTGTGAGATTTCGCATTTGGAATCCGACCCGGCCGTGTGGGCATGAGGCCTTATTTACATTTTTTAGGATTGTGGTTGTGCTTACCTATTTTCACATGATACCTGAACTAGACAAAACTGTTAAATTAAAAATAATAAGAAGGAATATTTAGCAGAATAAATTATGTCAAATAGGTGAAATTATATATTTTCAGATAGAAAAATGTAATGTCTTATAGAAGAAGTAACCACATTTCAATATAATTCTTTCTTTGTTTTTAGGAGGGATTTTGAGGGACTTTTTGACATAATAATTACTAATGCCTTGAAGCCGGGATTTTTCTCTCTTATTCCACAACAAAGACCATTCTGGACTCTTGGTAAGTTTGTTCTGTGTTCCTTCCTGTCATGACACTGTAAAGTATTCTAAATCTGAGTTTAAAGATCTGTAAGTAGGCCCTTTGTTTTTGGAGAGTTATAGTGCCAGCTTCAGAATTAAAATGTTGAATGTACAGTAATAAGGGATTTGGGTGAAATTTTTTTAACACGTATGCTAGGAGGTTGAAGGTGCTTACAGCAGGTATCAATAGTACCAATGAGAGATTCACAGCACTCTTATGAGTTTGCAGGACAGGTGGATCGGTAGGACATATGCCCGATTCTTCTGTGTACTGTCATACTGTAGCTTACTACTTTAATTTTAGTTATATAGTGCCAACATATTCTGTAATATATTAAATTAACGGAATTGTCACTTCCAGGTTTTATATTTCTTGACAGTGTTTTATTATCCTGCTAGAATATTGTGAACTTAATGTATATTTGATGTCAACAAGGAATCTGGAGCAATGGATATATTTGTCCTTTTAGGCCGGCTTCACACAGGCGATAAAATCACACAATTTTTTTGCGATGCCACAGTGTTACAAATCGCATGTATATAGGCATCACAGAAACTTGGTGGAATGATACACATGGTTGGACTACAAGGCTTGAAGGATGCAACTTATTTATAAGAAACAGAGCTAGAAAAAGGGGAGGAGGTATTGCGCTGTGTGTTAGGAAATCATTCATCTCCACAGAGATTCAAGCTTCAGAGCATGGGAGTTCTGTAGAAACAGTTTGGGTAAAAATATGAGGAAAGAACAACAGAAAGGACACCATTATAGGCATTTACTATAGGGTGCCTGGACAAGCAGAAGAGATGGATGAACTCTTTCTACATCAAATGGCCAAGCACTCTAAAAAAGCATGACATAGTGATTATGGGAGATTTTAACTATCCAGACGTTTGTTGGGAATCTCTCAGGTAAAAGTAATGGATCCAACAAATTCTTATCCGCTCTTGCAACAATTTTATCTTCCAAAAGGTAGAAGAGAAAACAAGAGGATCTGCTATCTTGGACCTAATTCTTACCAACAGGGAGGAAATGTTTGAGGAAGTAAGGGTGGCTGGGTCCTTAGGAGGCAGTGATCATGTTTTTCTTGAATTTTGGTTAAAAGGGGAAGGAAGACCTGAGAAAACTCAGACCTCAAGGTAACTACAGGCTGGTAAGTCTCACACTAATAATTGGAAAAATATTCAAGGGGTTTCTGAGAAATGCCATCCTAGAATACCTCAAGGAAAACAACAATATAACTTCTCATCAGCATGGGTTCACAAAGGGTTGCTCATGCCAGACCAATCTGATCAACTTCTACAATGAAGTAAGTTCTAGGCTGGACCTGGGAGAGTCTATTGATTTCATATATATGGATTTTTCTAAAGCATTTGACACTGTGCCGCATAATAGGCTGATATATAAAATGACAGTTCGGTCTGGGCAAAAACATATGTAACTGGGTAAAGAACTGTCTCAGAGATAGAAAGCGGAGGGTGCTAATAAATAGTTCGTACTCTGATTGGGCCACCGTTGCGAGTGGGGTGCCACATGGTTTAGTATTAGGCCCCATTCTGTTCAATATATTTGTTAATGACCTGATAGAAGGATTACACAGTAAAATATCAATATTTGCAGACAATACGAAATTATACAACATAATTAATACAAAGGAGGACAATATGCAGCTACAAACAGATCTAGATAAGTTGGGGGCTTGGGTTGAAAAATGGCAAATGAAGTTCAATATTGATAAATGTAAGGTTATGCACATGGGCAGGAGAAATGGATGCCACCAATATGCCCTAAATGGGGTACTGCTATGGAAAAGTGAGATGGAAAAAGTCCTAGGGGTACTAGTTGACTATAGAATTAATTGAAGCTGTCATTGCCAGTCAGCTGCTACAAAAGCAAATAAAGTTTTGGGGTGCATTAAAAAAGGTATAGGGGTGAGGGATGAGAACATTATTCTTCCGATTATATAAGGCACTTGTCAGGCCTCACATGGAATACTGTGTACACTTCTGGACATCGGTGCTAAGGAAAGATGTTGCAGTGCTTGAAGGGGTCCAAAGATGGGCAACTAAATTAATAAATGGAATGAGAGGACTGGAATACCCAGAGAGGCTAACAAAATTGAGATTATTCATCCTGGGAAAAATACGGCTAAGGGGCGACCAAATAACTATGTATAAATACATTAGGAGACAATACAAGAATCTCTCCCACGATCTACTTATGCCCAGGACTGCGAAGGTAACAAGAGGGAATCCTCTACATCTATATGAAGGCAGGTTTTATCACCAAAACAGAAAGGGGTTCTTCACCATAAGAGCAGTGAGACTGTGAAACTCTCTGCCAGGGGACGTGGTGATGGCAAAATCAGTAGAGAACTTTAGAGCACTATGATATTACAGGTAACCAGCAGAGTTGTTGACCTGGGGCTTGGAGTTAGGTAGAACTCAAACGTTGATGCAGGGATTATTCTGACTGCCATTATGGAGTCAGGAAGGCTTTTTTTCCTCCAAATGAGCTAAATTGGCATCTGCCTCCTTGTTTTTTTCCCCCTTCCACTAGGTGGACATTGTCCGCATTCAGCCTAACATACTAGGAAGAATCCAATGGCTGGATGTTCTTAAGGACAGAAATGTCCAAGAAGGTTGGGAAATATTGCAGTATGAGCCTCTCAAAGCAAAATCGTTAACAATCCCTAAAAGAAGGAAGAATGGAAAGCATTTAAAGAGACCAGGATGGATGAACACAGAACTTGCACACATGTTAAAAAGGAAGAAAAATATGTTTATCAAATGGAAAGAGGGGGGAATATCTGAAGAAGAACATAATGCAGTCTGCAGAAACTGTAGGACAGTTTCAGAAAAGCTAAAGCTAAAAATGAATTGAGGCTTGCAACAAAGTCCAAAAGCAATAAAAAAGGATTTGGGGGGTATGTCAAAAGCAAAAGAAAAGTCAAAGATGCTATTGGATACTTGCAAGATGAAAATGTTGAATTGGTTAAGAATGATGTTGAGAAGGCCGAACTTTTAAATTCCTATTTTGTATCTGTTTTCTCTCAGAAAGTAGATTTAACATCAACTGATCGTCCCTGTGCTTTTGGGGAAATAAAAGAATGCGAGCTATCTATAAGCAGAGAGATGGTAAGGAGAAACTTAGCCGATGTAAATGAATTCAAATCTCAAGGTCCAGATGAATTACATCATAGGATACTAAAGGAAGCACCGGAGGAAAATACTGAACCACTTGCCGTAATCTTGGAAAATTCCTGGAGAACAGGAGAAGCCCCAGAAGATTGGAAAAGAGCAAATTTTGTCCCTATCTTCAAGAAATGGAAGAAGGTGGATCCAGGAAACTACAGGCCTGTGAGCCTGACTTCTATACCGGGAAAGATCTTTGAACAAATTATTAAACAGCATGTATGCAAGTACTTGGATAAAAATTGAGCAATTAACCAAAGCCAGCATGATTTTTTAACAAACAAGTCATCATAGACAAATCTAATTTCCTTCTATGACAGAATCACTGACTGGGTTGATCAGGGAAATGCGGTGGATATAGTATACCTTGCTATACCTTTAGTAAAGCATGTGATGAAGTATCACATACCATACTTATTTTAAAAATGACCAAATATGGGATTGACAAGGCAACTGTTAGGTGGATTCACAACTGGCTGAGTGATCAAATTCAAAGAGTGGTCATAAGGGGATGCACATCCAAGTGGAAGAATGTATCAAGTGGGGTACCACAAGGCTCTGTCCTAGGCCCAGTGTTGTTCAACATTTTTATAAATGATCTGGAGGAGGGAATTAATGGGAAACTGATCAAGTTTGCCCACGACACAAAGCTAGGAGGGATAGCTAACACTAGGGAAGAGAAAGAGTATTCAAAAGTATCTAGACAAACTGGAGCAAGTTCAGAGAAGAGTTACCAAGATGGTGAGCTGCCTGCAAATCAGGTCCTATGAGGAATAGTTAAAGGATCTGGGAAGGTTTAGCTTGAAAGAAAGAAGGCTAAGAGGAGACTAAATAGCTGTCTTCAAATATCTGAAGGGCTGTCACAGTGCAGAGGGATCAGCCCTATTCTCATTTGCACAAGGAAAGACTAGAAGCAATGGGATAAAACTGAAAGGGAGGAGATACAAATTAGATATTAGAAATACTTTCTGACAGTGAGGTGATCAATGAGTGGAACAGGTTACCACAGGAGGTGGTGAGTTCTCCTTCAATGGAAGTGTTCAAACAAAGGCAGGACAAATATCTGGGATGATTTAGTGAATCCTGCACTGAGCACGGGGTTGGATCAGATGACCCTAGAGGTCCCTTCCAACTCTACCATTCTTTATTATTATATCAGTAAACCAAGCCCATTCATGGCAGAAAATACCCTCTTCCATTACCTGCAAATTTGTGTGGTCATTGATTGTTATGGGTGGACATGGTTTAGTCTCATGTGGTCAGCTGCCATGTGTTTCCACCCTTAACCTGTTTATCTATTTAGTATAAATATTGTGCCAGAAATAAGCTTACTGAATAGATACAATACCAGAATTGAGGTTTCTGCATAGATATGGTACTAGAATAAGCTCATTATTAAGATACATTACTAGAACTCACTATTTAGATACAGTACTAAAACTAAGCTTACTAGATATAATGGAATTTACAGAACCAATCTTACTGCATAGACACATCATCAGAATCAAGCTTACTAAATAGATATGATTGTTGAGCTTAGTACGTTTCTACAGTAACAGAACCAAGCTTATTGCACAGATACAGTACCAAAACCAAGTTTACTACGTAGCTATGGGAACAGAACTAAGCTAACTAAATAGATACGGGAACAGAACCATGCTTACTACATAGTTACAGGAACAGAACTAAGCTTACTGTATGGATATGGTAACAAAACTGAAAAAAGGATAAACTGTGTATAGTTGCAATTTGCATCCCATTCTTTTGTAGTTATACCTGGATATATTTCAAAACACGATGAAAATCTATCCTTAAAGTGGTTTTACTAGAACACCAAGTTATCCCCTATCCACAGGATCGGTGGAAGTCTCACGACTGAAACCCCCTTGAGAATGGGACTCCCATGTGCCATTCTCCTGTCACACACGGAGTTACTTCATCCCCAGCAGTGGCATCACTCTGTGATACTGTGAAGGATTTCTCATGAAAATAAAGAGGCCTATTTAGACATAATGATTATCACTCAGAATTCGCTCAAAATTCGTCTTTTAAGCGATAATCGTTGTCTAATTGCACTGACATTGTGCAGTTTTCGTTAAGCCGTCACTCATTCTTGTCTTTCAAAATGCTGAAAGACAACGGTGAGCCTTGTCAGGAATTCACAACGGGATACAGCTGATACTATTGTTTCAGCTGTATCCCGCTCCTTGAACACAGGCAGGGTATAAAGAATAGAGCGGTCCAGCTGCATTCTTCATACCCTGCTCAGAGCGCTCGGCTGTATAACAGCCAGGCACTCCAAGCAGAGAAAAACTGGATGCATACGACAAGCGGGGCCACCCCACTTGTTTTCTGCCTCCTCTGCTCGGAGCACTCGGTTGTATAACAGCCGAACGCTCTGAGTGGGAAACAGCTGGATGCAGAAGACAAGCAGCTACGCTTGTCTTCTGCATCCCCTTCTCTGAGCGCAAGATGATTGCTCAACATTTGAGCAATCACCTTGCGCTGTAATGGATACAACGATGATCGCTCAAAAGACGTCTTTTGAGTGATAATCGTTGTGTCAAAATAAGCCTTTACAGAAGCACTCTTTATTTTAATGAGAAATCCATCATAGTATCAAAGAGTCACGTCACTGCTGGGGAAGAAGTAACCCAAGCAGTGACAGCTGCAATAGCACTGCAATCAATCTTCATACATACCCCGACGCTGCAGGACGCAAATGTACGCCCTGCAGGGTTAAGGGGTTAAAGGAGTTTTTCAGGACAGACCGCTTGTCACTCCATCTATTGCAGTTGCAATGATTACTAATGAGTTCTCCCAGTACCCAGATAACACCAGTCTATACAGTAGGGCTGAATTACGTAACAGTTAAATGAGCATCAAAGCACATAGACACCAATAGGACACACAAATGTAATAACAACCTGCCAAACTTAACTCTAATGCTAGCTCTCAGTCAGTCGAACAAATCGTTGCCTCTAAATGCACAGCCATTGTACACTATTCGTTTGCAGTTCACTTGCTTTCAACCAGCATGAAAATCATTGCTGGCTCGCTGACTTCTCACTGAAAGTAAACGCTGCCCGCTCAGGTTTCACATAGAATGTGAAGCGCTGAGTGATAAACCAGAGGTAATCTGCCTGTCTAAACACTCTGCATGAGCACTAACAACCTAGCGGTGACATCAGTGCAATCATTTAGACGACTGTCATCCCGTCTAAATGGGACTTAAGACATCCCCTTAAATTCGTTTCATTTGAGAAGATAAACGTTCCTACATGCATATCTTTTTAGGATTTAAAAAAGGAATTGCTCACAGTGAAGAATTTAATAAAACTTTTTCTGATAAATAAGGGGTTATTCATAAAGGACTCACATCTTTCTATAGAACTAGGGTGGGCAGGGCGGAGTTAAAGATTTCCTGAGAATATATTCTTTTGTGCATGCAGGGGCCGTTTACACAAACCTCATGTTGCAATCAATTTTGCTTGGTTATTTAAAGTTTTTAGATCACTGAAACATGTTGTATCCATTAGAAATTGCAATTGTTGAAATGCATTCATTTATATGCGGAGCTTGACATCCACCACTCAGTATCTTTACTTGTCTTTAACTTTCTGATATTGCTTTGGGAAAATACAAAAAATAATCCACACAGAACTTTACAGGATAAATTCATACATGGAAGGTTGGAGGCCGAATTAATAAACCCAATTTCACAGAAGCAGGTAGGTCTATAGTATTTAAGTTTGGCCCTTCACAGTTATAGACTAAAATAATAATTTTTATTAGATCCTTTTAAAAAACAGATATGGGCTATAAAGACTCACAAAAACATAAAGACAAGGGGATATAAAGAACCCCTTTCACACAACGATTCTTATAGTCAAGAGGCACTGATCATCAAGATCCTGGAATTATCCAGTATCCTTGACAGGATCGTGTTTATGGTCAATACCTATGGTATCAAAAGTGGATAGACTCAAGCACTTTATACTGGAATCCCTTTAAAAATATAGTATGAGGGATAGAGATTTCGACTGTCAATGCAAATTTCGGTGCTTAGTCAAAATTCTCTTGACATATATTATATATGGTCAGATAAATGTGATCAGCAGAAGTATCGATAGGTCAAAAGCGATTTTAGACCCATAGATGGTCTAGGACATACAGATGGGTCTGTCGATGCGAGCTCAAATTCTGGCTCTTATTACGGCTCCAAATAAGTGTGATCAATAGAAGTAACGATAGATCTAAGCGATTGTAAACCCAGCAATGGTCTGGGGCACGCGAATAGATCTACCGGTGTGAGCTCAAATTTCTGGCTCGATTAAGGCTCGACGCGTTTCCCCACATATGAGTGGTTCATCAGGAGCAGAGCTTGTATTGGGCTGTCAAGTGTACAATATTCTGTGTTGTGTGACTGAGAGTCCTATCAACCACTGATATTAATTACGTTTATACGTATGAAATGCAGATTATCAGCGTTTTGTGCTAGTTTCCAAATATGGTTTAAAGACCAAGGAGAGACTAGATACCGTCCCCTTTTTTTATTGTGTCAAACCATAGAATGGAATCTCTTGCATATGGTGAGCATACGACAGAGCCGCTGATTAGATGAAGAGGAACCTCACTATATTATCAGAGGTTTCCAAGGCAGCAGTTATGTCTAAAGTGCTCAACGTCCAAAGCTGAAGGGGTTGAATCTGCAGATCATTGACGTTAGCTATCTAGACCCCAATATAGGCGCCTCAGTGAAGTATAATCTCTGATTGCATAGCAGACTATCAGAGACACATAACATCCATTGACCCATAGAATTGTCAACAAGGTTTGGATGTAAGGTCAGTGGTAGCAAAATTTAGCCTCTAAAAATTGTAAATAGAGCTGATTCTTTACAAAGTGCTAAGCAAAATCAGATTACTGAGTGCGTCACAAATTCTGATATCTCTAGATAGCTTTTTTGATGTATCAAAATGGAGATAGGATAAATCAAATAATAAAGTAAAAATAAAAAATGGTGCAGCGCCTGTAGCTCTGATGGTGAGCTAGAGACATATGTGGCAGTCACTGCATGAGTGCATTATATAGCCCGCAAAAGTACACCCCTCAGGGAGGAGTCCATCAGTTGGACCTATCCTGATCAAGGGGGCATGTCTGGGGGGGTGGTCCTGGAAGTCTTCCAGATATTAGGTTCCATGTTCGTTAAATAGAAGAATAGAAAAAGACAAACGGTGATCGTATGGATAGAGACCTTTATTCTTGATAGATCGCCGCTTTGCGATTGCTCTGTATCCCCGCCGATTGCCTGGTGCGGAGCGTTGTAAGCCGGAGGGGAAAAGACACTTCCGTATTCTACTGCGCATGCGCGAGCAGCGTAATGACGTCATTCCGTTCGTCATGTGATGCATGCGCACCATACTGTCGTGGTGCGTTCCACAGTGCCGGAATGACGTTTCTAATGGGGAGGTTTCGTTGTTTACTAGTTGCTAAGCAGCGCAGGCACGATCTTTTTGTCCATAACGGAAGTATTGCAAGTCGCAGACTATGGGTCAAATTAAGTGCTCACCACATTGTCTCCGGTGTATATCATATACCAATTAGAAACATGGATACTCAGTGTAGATAGTAGGTAAGATAGCTGATGATCTTTTTTGATGTTTATAGTCAATATAGACTTCATAATTGATATTAGGCAATTATCTGCTAAACAGCAGTTATTATCTCAATAGAAGCAGCTACATTAATATGTATTCTGATCCAGGACATTTTCAGATTGCAAAGATGAGGATCATATTGTTTGGTTGTCAGAGGTTTTAATGCATTACCAATGCATATTTGGCAGAAATCAAATTATTCCATGACTCGAGCGATGTTCTCAGAAGAGATCACTAGTTTTGAAGTTGAATTAAGACAAGGTTTTACAGAAAGCAATTGAAGCATAAATTGACGTTGAGGCCTGACGGACTGAGTGACTCCATGCGATATATCCATGCCGTTTCCTTCTGTAAGAGGCGTTTGTCTAAATTGCCTCTGCGACCGTATGATTTTAGTAGCTCAATGCCTTGAAATTTTAAACATGACGGATCGCCATTGTGTTCCGACCAAACATGGTCTGCCAATGGCGTCGACTCGTGGCGTTCGATGTTACCAATATGTCCCTGAATTCTACGGCGAAATTGCTGTATAGTTTTGCCAATGTAGTTTTTTGGACAAGGACACGTTGCCATGTATACAATGTATTTGGATCTACAGTTGATAAATTCTCGGCATTGATATACTTTATGAGTTACGGCGCAGGTAAAAGTATTCCCTTTTAGAATTAGCGGACAGACAGAACATCCCTGACAGGGAAAGGTGCCACATGGTTTATTAGTTCCCAACCAGGTTTTTCTTCTCTCATCCGTGTGAAGGTGGCTCTTAACGAGATGATCTTTTAAATTTCGTCCCCTCCGAAACGTGATGAGAGGTGATGGTGGTATAAATTCCCCAATGTCTGGATCATTTTTCAATATGTCCCAGTAGTGTGATAGGATGTCTCGTACTTTGCCAGATGCCGTATCATAGGTGCCGATCACTCTGACAAGTTGGTCAGTCTGGCGTTCTTTCGGTGTTAGAAGAGTGGATCTATGTTGTTGTGATGCAAAACTACAAGCTTCCTGAACAACTTTCTCTGGATAGTCTCTCGCCCTGAACCTCTCTGTCAATTTCCTCGCTTCTTCCTTAAAGGATGTATCATCGGAGCAATTGCGCCTAATGCGCAGAAATTGGCCTTTTGGTATCCCTCTCTTAAGAGGGGTTGGATGGAAACTTTGCCACCCAAGGAGACTGTTTGTGGCGGTCTCTTTTCGATATAGTGTAGTAGAGATAAGGCCATTTTCTTCTTTTCGAATGAGTAAGTCTAGGAAGGGGAGGGTGGTAGTGCTGATTTCATAGGTGACATGGAGATTCAGGGTGTTGACGTTTAGCATATCCACAAAATTAGAGAAGGATTCACTCGAGCCATTCCAAAAAATCAAGATATCATCGATATACCTGAGCCACATGATGATATTGTCTGACCATGTGATGTTATTCATGACGATCCTTTCCTCCCACCAGCCCAGGTACAGGTTGGCATAGGATGGGGCACACGGTGTCCCCATCGCTGTACCCCTGAGCTGGTGGAAGTACTTGGTATCGAACATGAAATAATTGTGGCTCAGTGTATATTCTAAGAATCTCAGAACGCATAGATTGTGGTTTGAAAAGTGAACCCCGCGTTGTTCTAGGAAGTACTTGGTTGCATTTAGACCCCCCTCGTGTGGAATGGAGCTGTATAGCGATTCTACATCAAGTGATGCTAGAATGGTGTTGGAGTCGACTGTAACACCATCCAGCAAACGTAATACGTCCATTGTGTCTCTTACATAAGAGCGCAAAGATGTAACATGCGGACGCAAGATTCTGTCAATGTAGATGCTAAGATTCTGTGTCAAGTTGTCGACTCCCGACACAATAGGTCTCCCTTTGATAGGGTTAGTGCCCTTGTGCACTTTTGGTAGGGCATAAAAAGTTGCTATTGTTGGATTTGAAGGGTATATAAATTGATATTCCTTATCGCTAATACAGCCCATTCCAAGTTCGTGTAACAGCAAAGTTTTCAATTCTGACAAAAAGGAAGCTGTAGGGTCATTTGGCAAGATGCCATATGTTGATGTGTCGTTCAAAAGTCTCTGGCACATCTCCGTGTACTGGCATCTGTCCATCAGGACAACATTACCGCCTTTATCGGCAGGTTTAAGAATTAATTGGGAATTTGTTTCTAAGTTTTTTAGAGCACGGAGTTCACCCTGAGATAGATTTTTGTGTCTTGATTTCATTTGATGTAATGCTTTCAAATCGCTCCTGACTAGCTTCTCAAAAATGTCAATTTCTGCACTCTTTAGTGAAGGTGGATTGGAAGTGTTAGGGGGTTTTAGTGATGTAAAAGGACCATCCCCTAGAGGACTGCAGTTCTCTTCCTCAAGATCTTGAAGAGCTTGGAGACCAGGTAGGTCTGTTAACTCAAGACCCAGCTCACTCATCCTTTCTCTATTCTTGATGGTAAAATATTTCTTCCATCTCAGTTTTCTCGTGAAGAGGGAGATGTCCTTCGTCCACACGAACGGATCAAATCGGGTCGTGGGGACGAAGGACAGCCCCCTCTCCAGTAAGTTCTGTTCCTGTTTGGTAAGTATATGACAGGACAGATTAACAACTTGCAGTCTCTTTTCGTTTTGGTTCGGGTAAGTATTGTATTGACTTTCAGGGATTTGATTCCTAGCAACTGGCTGGAGATCAGGGACCGATACGTGCACGGGCATCATATTGCACAATGTCATATCTGTGCCTGAATATCCCGTCTCCCCCTCAAAAAATATTGGGAAATTGGTGGCTCAGTGAAGCCCCCCTCTTGGGGTCTTCTACCTCGTCCTCTATTCCGAGGGGGGAAGCGACCCCTAAAGCGTCTAGATGTATATCTGCTGGACGAGGAGGTGTCACCCTCCGAGAGGTCTGAGGAGCTGATATCAGTTTCAGTTCGATTTTTATTTTCGGCGTAGGCTCTGTTCTCCTTAAAATCTAACAAATCCCGGCTAAATTGGGAATGTTTTCTCTCTTTTATCTGAATAGTATATTTTTCAATATTTGAATGAAGAGTCTTTTCTTTTTCTAGAAATTCAGGGTCTGCGTTGAACGTTTTAGTACGTTCGATCAGTTCCTCCAATTGTTTTTGGTTGGTACCTAGAGTTGACTTCTCCTCGTCCAGCAGTAAATTGATTAATCTTAAAGAGGACGCCGTTGACTCCTCTTCCCACTTTTTTAGGAAATTCGGACTTTGTAACCGTTTAGGGGGTAATATGGGGTTACGTAGGCCTCTTGGTATTATACGATGCTCCAAATATTTCTGGAGTCCCTGTACCTCCCACCAGTTGCGTATAAATTCCCTATACTGATAGGTTAGGTCCTTAAAACATTTTTGTATAGAGGGAGTTTGAGAAGAAGCTGTGAAATCACCTTCAGAGAACACCGACCCAGCCTCTGACAGCCATAGGGTAGAGTTGAGATCTTTAGAAAGAAAGCCTGCCATAGAGTGTCAAAACCAATTTCACAGAAGCAGGTAGGTCTATAGTATTTAAGTTTGGCCCTTCACAGTTATAGACTAAAATAATAATTTTTATTAGATCCTTTTAAAAAACAGATATGGGCTATAAAGACTCACAAAAACATAAAGACAAGGGGATATAAAGAACCCCTTTCACACAACGATTCTTATAGTCAAGAGGCACTGATCATCAAGATCCTGGAATTATCCAGTATCCTTGACAGGATCGTGTTTATGGTCAATACCTATGGTATCAAAAGTGGATAGACTCAAGCACTTTATACTGGAATCCCTTTAAAAATATAGTATGAGGGATAGAGATTTCGACTGTCAATGCAAATTTCGGTGCTTAGTCAAAATTCTCTTGACATATATTATATATGGTCAGATAAATGTGATCAGCAGAAGTATCGATAGGTCAAAAGCGATTTTAGACCCATAGATGGTCTAGGACATACAGATGGGTCTGTCGATGCGAGCTCAAATTCTGGCTCTTATTACGGCTCCAAATAAGTGTGATCAATAGAAGTAACGATAGATCTAAGCGATTGTAAACCCAGCAATGGTCTGGGGCACGCGAATAGATCTACCGGTGTGAGCTCAAATTTCTGGCTCGATTAAGGCTCGACGCGTTTCCCCACATATGAGTGGTTCATCAGGAGCAGAGCTTGTATTGGGCTGTCAAGTGTACAATATTCTGTGTTGTGTGACTGAGAGTCCTATCAACCACTGATATTAATTACGTTTATACGTATGAAATGCAGATTATCAGCGTTTTGTGCTAGTTTCCAAATATGGTTTAAAGACCAAGGAGAGACTAGATACCGTCCCCTTTTTTTATTGTGTCAAACCATAGAATGGAATCTCTTGCATATGGTGAGCATACGACAGAGCCGCTGATTAGATGAAGAGGAACCTCACTATATTATCAGAGGTTTCCAAGGCAGCAGTTATGTCTAAAGTGCTCAACGTCCAAAGCTGAAGGGGTTGAATCTGCAGATCATTGACGTTAGCTATCTAGACCCCAATATAGGCGCCTCAGTGAAGTATAATCTCTGATTGCATAGCAGACTATCAGAGACACATAACATCCATTGACCCATAGAATTGTCAACAAGGTTTGGATGTAAGGTCAGTGGTAGCAAAATTTAGCCTCTAAAAATTGTAAATAGAGCTGATTCTTTACAAAGTGCTAAGCAAAATCAGATTACTGAGTGCGTCACAAATTCTGATATCTCTAGATAGCTTTTTTGATGTATCAAAATGGAGATAGGATAAATCAAATAATAAAGTAAAAATAAAAAATGGTGCAGCGCCTGTAGCTCTGATGGTGAGCTAGAGACATATGTGGCAGTCACTGCATGAGTGCATTATATAGCCCGCAAAAGTACACCCCTCAGGGAGGAGTCCATCAGTTGGACCTATCCTGATCAAGGGGGCATGTCTGGGGGGGTGGTCCTGGAAGTCTTCCAGATATTAGGTTCCATGTTCGTTAAATAGAAGAATAGAAAAAGACAAACGGTGATCGTATGGATAGAGACCTTTATTCTTGATAGATCGCCGCTTTGCGATTGCTCTGTATCCCCGCCGATTGCCTGGTGCGGAGCGTTGTAAGCCGGAGGGGAAAAGACACTTCCGTATTCTACTGCGCATGCGCGAGCAGCGTAATGACGTCATTCCGTTCGTCATGTGATGCATGCGCACCATACTGTCGTGGTGCGTTCCACAGTGCCGGAATGACGTTTCTAATGGGGAGGTTTCGTTGTTTACTAGTTGCTAAGCAGCGCAGGCACGATCTTTTTGTCCATAACGGAAGTATTGCAAGTCGCAGACTATGGGTCAAATTAAGTGCTCACCACATTGTCTCCGGTGTATATCATATACCAATTAGAAACATGGATACTCAGTGTAGATAGTAGGTAAGATAGCTGATGATCTTTTTTGATGTTTATAGTCAATATAGACTTCATAATTGATATTAGGCAATTATCTGCTAAACAGCAGTTATTATCTCAATAGAAGCAGCTACATTAATATGTATTCTGATCCAGGACATTTTCAGATTGCAAAGATGAGGATCATATTGTTTGGTTGTCAGAGGTTTTAATGCATTACCAATGCATATTTGGCAGAAATCAAATTATTCCATGACTCGAGCGATGTTCTCAGAAGAGATCACTAGTTTTGAAGTTGAATTAAGACAAGGTTTTACAGAAAGCAATTGAAGCATAAATTGACGTTGAGGCCTGACGGACTGAGTGACTCCATGCGATATATCCATGCCGTTTCCTTCTGTAAGAGGCGTTTGTCTAAATTGCCTCTGCGACCGTATGATTTTAGTAGCTCAATGCCTTGAAATTTTAAACATGACGGATCGCCATTGTGTTCCGACCAAACATGGTCTGCCAATGGCGTCGACTCGTGGCGTTCGATGTTACCAATATGTCCCTGAATTCTACGGCGAAATTGCTGTATAGTTTTGCCAATGTAGTTTTTTGGACAAGGACACGTTGCCATGTATACAATGTATTTGGATCTACAGTTGATAAATTCTCGGCATTGATATACTTTATGAGTTACGGCGCAGGTAAAAGTATTCCCTTTTAGAATTAGCGGACAGACAGAACATCCCTGACAGGGAAAGGTGCCACATGGTTTATTAGTTCCCAACCAGGTTTTTCTTCTCTCATCCGTGTGAAGGTGGCTCTTAACGAGATGATCTTTTAAATTTCGTCCCCTCCGAAACGTGATGAGAGGTGATGGTGGTATAAATTCCCCAATGTCTGGATCATTTTTCAATATGTCCCAGTAGTGTGATAGGATGTCTCGTACTTTGCCAGATGCCGTATCATAGGTGCCGATCACTCTGACAAGTTGGTCAGTCTGGCGTTCTTTCGGTGTTAGAAGAGTGGATCTATGTTGTTGTGATGCAAAACTACAAGCTTCCTGAACAACTTTCTCTGGATAGTCTCTCGCCCTGAACCTCTCTGTCAATTTCCTCGCTTCTTCCTTAAAGGATGTATCATCGGAGCAATTGCGCCTAATGCGCAGAAATTGGCCTTTTGGTATCCCTCTCTTAAGAGGGGTTGGATGGAAACTTTGCCACCCAAGGAGACTGTTTGTGGCGGTCTCTTTTCGATATAGTGTAGTAGAGATAAGGCCATTTTCTTCTTTTCGAATGAGTAAGTCTAGGAAGGGGAGGGTGGTAGTGCTGATTTCATAGGTGACATGGAGATTCAGGGTGTTGACGTTTAGCATATCCACAAAATTAGAGAAGGATTCACTCGAGCCATTCCAAAAAATCAAGATATCATCGATATACCTGAGCCACATGATGATATTGTCTGACCATGTGATGTTATTCATGACGATCCTTTCCTCCCACCAGCCCAGGTACAGGTTGGCATAGGATGGGGCACACGGTGTCCCCATCGCTGTACCCCTGAGCTGGTGGAAGTACTTGGTATCGAACATGAAATAATTGTGGCTCAGTGTATATTCTAAGAATCTCAGAACGCATAGATTGTGGTTTGAAAAGTGAACCCCGCGTTGTTCTAGGAAGTACTTGGTTGCATTTAGACCCCCCTCGTGTGGAATGGAGCTGTATAGCGATTCTACATCAAGTGATGCTAGAATGGTGTTGGAGTCGACTGTAACACCATCCAGCAAACGTAATACGTCCATTGTGTCTCTTACATAAGAGCGCAAAGATGTAACATGCGGACGCAAGATTCTGTCAATGTAGATGCTAAGATTCTGTGTCAAGTTGTCGACTCCCGACACAATAGGTCTCCCTTTGATAGGGTTAGTGCCCTTGTGCACTTTTGGTAGGGCATAAAAAGTTGCTATTGTTGGATTTGAAGGGTATATAAATTGATATTCCTTATCGCTAATACAGCCCATTCCAAGTTCGTGTAACAGCAAAGTTTTCAATTCTGACAAAAAGGAAGCTGTAGGGTCATTTGGCAAGATGCCATATGTTGATGTGTCGTTCAAAAGTCTCTGGCACATCTCCGTGTACTGGCATCTGTCCATCAGGACAACATTACCGCCTTTATCGGCAGGTTTAAGAATTAATTGGGAATTTGTTTCTAAGTTTTTTAGAGCACGGAGTTCACCCTGAGATAGATTTTTGTGTCTTGATTTCATTTGATGTAATGCTTTCAAATCGCTCCTGACTAGCTTCTCAAAAATGTCAATTTCTGCACTCTTTAGTGAAGGTGGATTGGAAGTGTTAGGGGGTTTTAGTGATGTAAAAGGACCATCCCCTAGAGGACTGCAGTTCTCTTCCTCAAGATCTTGAAGAGCTTGGAGACCAGGTAGGTCTGTTAACTCAAGACCCAGCTCACTCATCCTTTCTCTATTCTTGATGGTAAAATATTTCTTCCATCTCAGTTTTCTCGTGAAGAGGGAGATGTCCTTCGTCCACACGAACGGATCAAATCGGGTCGTGGGGACGAAGGACAGCCCCCTCTCCAGTAAGTTCTGTTCCTGTTTGGTAAGTATATGACAGGACAGATTAACAACTTGCAGTCTCTTTTCGTTTTGGTTCGGGTAAGTATTGTATTGACTTTCAGGGATTTGATTCCTAGCAACTGGCTGGAGATCAGGGACCGATACGTGCACGGGCATCATATTGCACAATGTCATATCTGTGCCTGAATATCCCGTCTCCCCCTCAAAAAATATTGGGAAATTGGTGGCTCAGTGAAGCCCCCCTCTTGGGGTCTTCTACCTCGTCCTCTATTCCGAGGGGGGAAGCGACCCCTAAAGCGTCTAGATGTATATCTGCTGGACGAGGAGGTGTCACCCTCCGAGAGGTCTGAGGAGCTGATATCAGTTTCAGTTCGATTTTTATTTTCGGCGTAGGCTCTGTTCTCCTTAAAATCTAACAAATCCCGGCTAAATTGGGAATGTTTTCTCTCTTTTATCTGAATAGTATATTTTTCAATATTTGAATGAAGAGTCTTTTCTTTTTCTAGAAATTCAGGGTCTGCGTTGAACGTTTTAGTACGTTCGATCAGTTCCTCCAATTGTTTTTGGTTGGTACCTAGAGTTGACTTCTCCTCGTCCAGCAGTAAATTGATTAATCTTAAAGAGGACGCCGTTGACTCCTCTTCCCACTTTTTTAGGAAATTCGGACTTTGTAACCGTTTAGGGGGTAATATGGGGTTACGTAGGCCTCTTGGTATTATACGATGCTCCAAATATTTCTGGAGTCCCTGTACCTCCCACCAGTTGCGTATAAATTCCCTATACTGATAGGTTAGGTCCTTAAAACATTTTTGTATAGAGGGAGTTTGAGAAGAAGCTGTGAAATCACCTTCAGAGAACACCGACCCAGCCTCTGACAGCCATAGGGTAGAGTTGAGATCTTTAGAAAGAAAGCCTGCCATAGAGTGTCAAAACCAATTTCACAGAAGCAGGTAGGTCTATAGTATTTAAGTTTGGCCCTTCACAGTTATAGACTAAAATAATAATTTTTATTAGATCCTTTTAAAAAACAGATATGGGCTATAAAGACTCACAAAAACATAAAGACAAGGGGATATAAAGAACCCCTTTCACACAACGATTCTTATAGTCAAGAGGCACTGATCATCAAGATCCTGGAATTATCCAGTATCCTTGACAGGATCGTGTTTATGGTCAAGACCTATGGTATCAAAAGTGGATAGACTCAAGCACTTTATACTGGAATCCCTTTAAAAATATAGTATGAGGGATAGAGATTTCGACTGTCAATGCAAATTTCGGTGCTTAGTCAAAATTCTCTTGACATATATTATATATGGTCAGATAAATGTGATCAGCAGAAGTATCGATAGGTCAAAAGCGATTTTAGACCCATAGATGGTCTAGGACATACAGATGGGTCTGTCGATGCGAGCTCAAATTCTGGCTCTTATTACGGCTCCAAATAAGTGTGATCAATAGAAGTAACGATAGATCTAAGCGATTGTAAACCCAGCAATGGTCTGGGGCACGCGAATAGATCTACCGGTGTGAGCTCAAATTTCTGGCTCGATTAAGGCTCGACGCGTTTCCCCACATATGAGTGGTTCATCAGGAGCAGAGCTTGTATTGGGCTGTCAAGTGTACAATATTCTGTGTTGTGTGACTGAGAGTCCTATCAACCACTGATATTAATTACGTTTATACGTATGAAATGCAGATTATCAGCGTTTTGTGCTAGTTTCCAAATATGGTTTAAAGACCAAGGAGAGACTAGATACCGTCCCCTTTTTTTATTGTGTCAAACCATAGAATGGAATCTCTTGCATATGGTGAGCATACGACAGAGCCGCTGATTAGATGAAGAGGAACCTCACTATATTATCAGAGGTTTCCAAGGCAGCAGTTATGTCTAAAGTGCTCAACGTCCAAAGCTGAAGGGGTTGAATCTGCAGATCATTGACGTTAGCTATCTAGACCCCAATATAGGCGCCTCAGTGAAGTATAATCTCTGATTGCATAGCAGACTATCAGAGACACATAACATCCATTGACCCATAGAATTGTCAACAAGGTTTGGATGTAAGGTCAGTGGTAGCAAAATTTAGCCTCTAAAAATTGTAAATAGAGCTGATTCTTTACAAAGTGCTAAGCAAAATCAGATTACTGAGTGCGTCACAAATTCTGATATCTCTAGATAGCTTTTTTGATGTATCAAAATGGAGATAGGATAAATCAAATAATAAAGTAAAAATAAAAAATGGTGCAGCGCCTGTAGCTCTGATGGTGAGCTAGATACATATGTGGCAGTCACTGCATGAGTGCATTATATAGCCCGCAAAAGTACACCCCTCAGGGAGGAGTCCATCAGTTGGACCTATCCTGATCAAGGGGGCATGTCTGGGGGGGTGGTCCTGGAAGTCTTCCAGATATTAGGTTCCATGTTCGTTAAATAGAAGAATAGAAAAAGACAAACGGTGATCGTATGGATAGAGACCTTTATTCTTGATAGATCGCCGCTTTGCGATTGCTCTGTATCCCCGCCGATTGCCTGGTGCGGAGCGTTGTAAGCCGGAGGGGAAAAGACACTTCCGTATTCTACTGCGCATGCGCGAGCAGCGTAATGACGTCATTCCGTTCGTCATGTGATGCATGCGCACCATACTGTCGTGGTGCGTTCCACAGTGCCGGAATGACGTTTCTAATGGGGAGGTTTCGTTGTTTACTAGTTGCTAAGCAGCGCAGGCACGATCTTTTTGTCCATAACGGAAGTATTGCAAGTCGCAGACTATGGGTCAAATTAAGTGCTCACCACATTGTCTCCGGTGTATATCATATACCAATTAGAAACATGGATACTCAGTGTAGATAGTAGGTAAGATTACTGATGATCTTTTTTGATGTTTATAGTCAATATAGACTTCATAATTGATATTAGGCAATTATCTGCTAAACAGCAGTTATTATCTCAATAGAAGCAGCTACATTAATATGTATTCTGATCCAGGACATTTTCAGATTGCAAAGATGAGGATCATATTGTTTGGTTGTCAGAGGTTTTAATGCATTACCAATGCATATTTGGCAGAAATCAAATTATTCCATGACTCGAGCGATGTTCTCAGAAGAGATCACTAGTTTTGAAGTTGAATTAAGACAAGGTTTTACAGAAAGCAATTGAAGCATAAATTGACGTTGAGGCCTGACGGACTGAGTGACTCCATGCGATATATCCATGCCGTTTCCTTCTGTAAGAGGCGTTTGTCTAAATTGCCTCTGCGACCGTATGATTTTAGTAGCTCAATGCCTTGAAATTTTAAACATGACGGATCGCCATTGTGTTCCGACCAAACATGGTCTGCCAATGGCGTCGACTCGTGGCGTTCGATGTTACCAATATGTCCCTGAATTCTACGGCGAAATTGCTGTATAGTTTTGCCAATGTAGTTTTTTGGACAAGGACACGTTGCCATGTATACAATGTATTTGGATCTACAGTTGATAAATTCTCGGCATTGATATACTTTATGAGTTACGGCGCAGGTAAAAGTATTCCCTTTTAGAATTAGCGGACAGACAGAACATCCCTGACAGGGAAAGGTGCCACATGGTTTATTAGTTCCCAACCAGGTTTTTCTTCTCTCATCCGTGTGAAGGTGGCTCTTAACGAGATGATCTTTTAAATTTCGTCCCCTCCGAAACGTGATGAGAGGTGATGGTGGTATAAATTCCCCAATGTCTGGATCATTTTTCAATATGTCCCAGTAGTGTGATAGGATGTCTCGTACTTTGCCAGATGCCGTATCATAGGTGCCGATCACTCTGACAAGTTGGTCAGTCTGGCGTTCTTTCGGTGTTAGAAGAGTGGATCTATGTTGTTGTGATGCAAAACTACAAGCTTCCTGAACAACTTTCTCTGGATAGTCTCTCGCCCTGAACCTCTCTGTCAATTTCCTCGCTTCTTCCTTAAAGGATGTATCATCGGAGCAATTGCGCCTAATGCGCAGAAATTGGCCTTTTGGTATCCCTCTCTTAAGAGGGGTTGGATGGAAACTTTGCCACCCAAGGAGACTGTTTGTGGCGGTCTCTTTTCGATATAGTGTAGTAGAGATAAGGCCATTTTCTTCTTTTCGAATGAGTAAGTCTAGGAAGGGGAGGGTGGTAGTGCTGATTTCATAGGTGACATGGAGATTCAGGGTGTTGACGTTTAGCATATCCACAAAATTAGAGAAGGATTCACTCGAGCCATTCCAAAAAATCAAGATATCATCGATATACCTGAGCCACATGATGATATTGTCTGACCATGTGATGTTATTCATGACGATCCTTTCCTCCCACCAGCCCAGGTACAGGTTGGCATAGGATGGGGCACACGGTGTCCCCATCGCTGTACCCCTGAGCTGGTGGAAGTACTTGGTATCGAACATGAAATAATTGTGGCTCAGTGTATATTCTAAGAATCTCAGAACGCATAGATTGTGGTTTGAAAAGTGAACCCCGCGTTGTTCTAGGAAGTACTTGGTTGCATTTAGACCCCCCTCGTGTGGAATGGAGCTGTATAGCGATTCTACATCAAGTGATGCTAGAATGGTGTTGGAGTCGACTGTAACACCATCCAGCAAACGTAATACGTCCATTGTGTCTCTTACATAAGAGCGCAAAGATGTAACATGCGGACGCAAGATTCTGTCAATGTAGATGCTAAGATTCTGTGTCAAGTTGTCGACTCCCGACACAATAGGTCTCCCTTTGATAGGGTTAGTGCCCTTGTGCACTTTTGGTAGGGCATAAAAAGTTGCTATTGTTGGATTTGAAGGGTATATAAATTGATATTCCTTATCGCTAATACAGCCCATTCCAAGTTCGTGTAACAGCAAAGTTTTCAATTCTGACAAAAAGGAAGCTGTAGGGTCATTTGGCAAGATGCCATATGTTGATGTGTCGTTCAAAAGTCTCTGGCACATCTCCGTGTACTGGCATCTGTCCATCAGGACAACATTACCGCCTTTATCGGCAGGTTTAAGAATTAATTGGGAATTTGTTTCTAAGTTTTTTAGAGCACGGAGTTCACCCTGAGATAGATTTTTGTGTCTTGATTTCATTTGATGTAATGCTTTCAAATCGCTCCTGACTAGCTTCTCAAAAATGTCAATTTCTGCACTCTTTAGTGAAGGTGGATTGGAAGTGTTAGGGGGTTTTAGTGATGTAAAAGGACCATCCCCTAGAGGACTGCAGTTCTCTTCCTCAAGATCTTGAAGAGCTTGGAGACCAGGTAGGTCTGTTAACTCAAGACCCAGCTCACTCATCCTTTCTCTATTCTTGATGGTAAAATATTTCTTCCATCTCAGTTTTCTCGTGAAGAGGGAGATGTCCTTCGTCCACACGAACGGATCAAATCGGGTCGTGGGGACGAAGGACAGCCCCCTCTCCAGTAAGTTCTGTTCCTGTTTGGTAAGTATATGACAGGACAGATTAACAACTTGCAGTCTCTTTTCGTTTTGGTTCGGGTAAGTATTGTATTGACTTTCAGGGATTTGATTCCTAGCAACTGGCTGGAGATCAGGGACCGATACGTGCACGGGCATCATATTGCACAATGTCATATCTGTGCCTGAATATCCCGTCTCCCCCTCAAAAAATATTGGGAAATTGGTGGCTCAGTGAAGCCCCCCTCTTGGGGTCTTCTACCTCGTCCTCTATTCCGAGGGGGGAAGCGACCCCTAAAGCGTCTAGATGTATATCTGCTGGACGAGGAGGTGTCACCCTCCGAGAGGTCTGAGGAGCTGATATCAGTTTCAGTTCGATTTTTATTTTCGGCGTAGGCTCTGTTCTCCTTAAAATCTAACAAATCCCGGCTAAATTGGGAATGTTTTCTCTCTTTTATCTGAATAGTATATTTTTCAATATTTGAATGAAGAGTCTTTTCTTTTTCTAGAAATTCAGGGTCTGCGTTGAACGTTTTAGTACGTTCGATCAGTTCCTCCAATTGTTTTTGGTTGGTACCTAGAGTTGACTTCTCCTCGTCCAGCAGTAAATTGATTAATCTTAAAGAGGACGCCGTTGACTCCTCTTCCCACTTTTTTAGGAAATTCGGACTTTGTAACCGTTTAGGGGGTAATATGGGGTTACGTAGGCCTCTTGGTATTATACGATGCTCCAAATATTTCTGGAGTCCCTGTACCTCCCACCAGTTGCGTATAAATTCCCTATACTGATAGGTTAGGTCCTTAAAACATTTTTGTATAGAGGGAGTTTGAGAAGAAGCTGTGAAATCACCTTCAGAGAACACCGACCCAGCCTCTGACAGCCATAGGGTAGAGTTGAGATCTTTAGAAAGAAAGCCTGCCATAGAGTGTCAAAACCAATTTCACAGAAGCAGGTAGGTCTATAGTATTTAAGTTTGGCCCTTCACAGTTATAGACTAAAATAATAATTTTTATTAGATCCTTTTAAAAAACAGATATGGGCTATAAAGACTCACAAAAACATAAAGACAAGGGGATATAAAGAACCCCTTTCACACAACGATTCTTATAGTCAAGAGGCACTGATCATCAAGATCCTGGAATTATCCAGTATCCTTGACAGGATCGTGTTTATGGTCAATACCTATGGTATCAAAAGTGGATAGACTCAAGCACTTTATACTGGAATCCCTTTAAAAATATAGTATGAGGGATAGAGATTTCGACTGTCAATGCAAATTTCGGTGCTTAGTCAAAATTCTCTTGACATATATTATATATGGTCAGATAAATGTGATCAGCAGAAGTATCGATAGGTCAAAAGCGATTTTAGACCCATAGATGGTCTAGGACATACAGATGGGTCTGTCGATGCGAGCTCAAATTCTGGCTCTTATTACGGCTCCAAATAAGTGTGATCAATAGAAGTAACGATAGATCTAAGCGATTGTAAACCCAGCAATGGTCTGGGGCACGCGAATAGATCTACCGGTGTGAGCTCAAATTTCTGGCTCGATTAAGGCTCGACGCGTTTCCCCACATATGAGTGGTTCATCAGGAGCAGAGCTTGTATTGGGCTGTCAAGTGTACAATATTCTGTGTTGTGTGACTGAGAGTCCTATCAACCACTGATATTAATTACGTTTATACGTATGAAATGCAGATTATCAGCGTTTTGTGCTAGTTTCCAAATATGGTTTAAAGACCAAGGAGAGACTAGATACCGTCCCCTTTTTTTATTGTGTCAAACCATAGAATGGAATCTCTTGCATATGGTGAGCATACGACAGAGCCGCTGATTAGATGAAGAGGAACCTCACTATATTATCAGAGGTTTCCAAGGCAGCAGTTATGTCTAAAGTGCTCAACGTCCAAAGCTGAAGGGGTTGAATCTGCAGATCATTGACGTTAGCTATCTAGACCCCAATATAGGCGCCTCAGTGAAGTATAATCTCTGATTGCATAGCAGACTATCAGAGACACATAACATCCATTGACCCATAGAATTGTCAACAAGGTTTGGATGTAAGGTCAGTGGTAGCAAAATTTAGCCTCTAAAAATTGTAAATAGAGCTGATTCTTTACAAAGTGCTAAGCAAAATCAGATTACTGAGTGCGTCACAAATTCTGATATCTCTAGATAGCTTTTTTGATGTATCAAAATGGAGATAGGATAAATCAAATAATAAAGTAAAAATAAAAAATGGTGCAGCGCCTGTAGCTCTGATGGTGAGCTAGAGACATATGTGGCAGTCACTGCATGAGTGCATTATATAGCCCGCAAAAGTACACCCCTCAGGGAGGAGTCCATCAGTTGGACCTATCCTGATCAAGGGGGCATGTCTGGGGGGGTGGTCCTGGAAGTCTTCCAGATATTAGGTTCCATGTTCGTTAAATAGAAGAATAGAAAAAGACAAACGGTGATCGTATGGATAGAGACCTTTATTCTTGATAGATCGCCGCTTTGCGATTGCTCTGTATCCCCGCCGATTGCCTGGTGCGGAGCGTTGTAAGCCGGAGGGGAAAAGACACTTCCGTATTCTACTGCGCATGCGCGAGCAGCGTAATGACGTCATTCCGTTCGTCATGTGATGCATGCGCACCATACTGTCGTGGTGCGTTCCACAGTGCCGGAATGACGTTTCTAATGGGGAGGTTTCGTTGTTTACTAGTTGCTAAGCAGCGCAGGCACGATCTTTTTGTCCATAACGGAAGTATTGCAAGTCGCAGACTATGGGTCAAATTAAGTGCTCACCACATTGTCTCCGGTGTATATCATATACCAATTAGAAACATGGATACTCAGTGTAGATAGTAGGTAAGATAGCTGATGATCTTTTTTGATGTTTATAGTCAATATAGACTTCATAATTGATATTAGGCAATTATCTGCTAAACAGCAGTTATTATCTCAATAGAAGCAGCTACATTAATATGTATTCTGATCCAGGACATTTTCAGATTGCAAAGATGAGGATCATATTGTTTGGTTGTCAGAGGTTTTAATGCATTACCAATGCATATTTGGCAGAAATCAAATTATTCCATGACTCGAGCGATGTTCTCAGAAGAGATCACTAGTTTTGAAGTTGAATTAAGACAAGGTTTTACAGAAAGCAATTGAAGCATAAATTGACGTTGAGGCCTGACGGACTGAGTGACTCCATGCGATATATCCATGCCGTTTCCTTCTGTAAGAGGCGTTTGTCTAAATTGCCTCTGCGACCGTATGATTTTAGTAGCTCAATGCCTTGAAATTTTAAACATGACGGATCGCCATTGTGTTCCGACCAAACATGGTCTGCCAATGGCGTCGACTCGTGGCGTTCGATGTTACCAATATGTCCCTGAATTCTACGGCGAAATTGCTGTATAGTTTTGCCAATGTAGTTTTTTGGACAAGGACACGTTGCCATGTATACAATGTATTTGGATCTACAGTTGATAAATTCTCGGCATTGATATACTTTATGAGTTACGGCGCAGGTAAAAGTATTCCCTTTTAGAATTAGCGGACAGACAGAACATCCCTGACAGGGAAAGGTGCCACATGGTTTATTAGTTCCCAACCAGGTTTTTCTTCTCTCATCCGTGTGAAGGTGGCTCTTAACGAGATGATCTTTTAAATTTCGTCCCCTCCGAAACGTGATGAGAGGTGATGGTGGTATAAATTCCCCAATGTCTGGATCATTTTTCAATATGTCCCAGTAGTGTGATAGGATGTCTCGTACTTTGCCAGATGCCGTATCATAGGTGCCGATCACTCTGACAAGTTGGTCAGTCTGGCGTTCTTTCGGTGTTAGAAGAGTGGATCTATGTTGTTGTGATGCAAAACTACAAGCTTCCTGAACAACTTTCTCTGGATAGTCTCTCGCCCTGAACCTCTCTGTCAATTTCCTCGCTTCTTCCTTAAAGGATGTATCATCGGAGCAATTGCGCCTAATGCGCAGAAATTGGCCTTTTGGTATCCCTCTCTTAAGAGGGGTTGGATGGAAACTTTGCCACCCAAGGAGACTGTTTGTGGCGGTCTCTTTTCGATATAGTGTAGTAGAGATAAGGCCATTTTCTTCTTTTCGAATGAGTAAGTCTAGGAAGGGGAGGGTGGTAGTGCTGATTTCATAGGTGACATGGAGATTCAGGGTGTTGACGTTTAGCATATCCACAAAATTAGAGAAGGATTCACTCGAGCCATTCCAAAAAATCAAGATATCATCGATATACCTGAGCCACATGATGATATTGTCTGACCATGTGATGTTATTCATGACGATCCTTTCCTCCCACCAGCCCAGGTACAGGTTGGCATAGGATGGGGCACACGGTGTCCCCATCGCTGTACCCCTGAGCTGGTGGAAGTACTTGGTATCGAACATGAAATAATTGTGGCTCAGTGTATATTCTAAGAATCTCAGAACGCATAGATTGTGGTTTGAAAAGTGAACCCCGCGTTGTTCTAGGAAGTACTTGGTTGCATTTAGACCCCCCTCGTGTGGAATGGAGCTGTATAGCGATTCTACATCAAGTGATGCTAGAATGGTGTTGGAGTCGACTGTAACACCATCCAGCAAACGTAATACGTCCATTGTGTCTCTTACATAAGAGCGCAAAGATGTAACATGCGGACGCAAGATTCTGTCAATGTAGATGCTAAGATTCTGTGTCAAGTTGTCGACTCCCGACACAATAGGTCTCCCTTTGATAGGGTTAGTGCCCTTGTGCACTTTTGGTAGGGCATAAAAAGTTGCTATTGTTGGATTTGAAGGGTATATAAATTGATATTCCTTATCGCTAATATAGCCCATTCCAAGTTCGTGTAACAGCAAAGTTTTCAATTCTGACAAAAAGGAAGCTGTAGGGTCATTTGGCAAGATGCCATATGTTGATGTGTCGTTCAAAAGTCTCTGGCACATCTCCGTGTACTGGCATCTGTCCATCAGGACAACATTACCGCCTTTATCGGCAGGTTTAAGAATTAATTGGGAATTTGTTTCTAAGTTTTTTAGAGCACGGAGTTCACCCTGAGATAGATTTTTGTGTCTTGATTTCATTTGATGTAATGCTTTCAAATCGCTCCTGACTAGCTTCTCAAAAATGTCAATTTCTGCACTCTTTAGTGAAGGTGGATTGGAAGTGTTAGGGGGTTTTAGTGATGTAAAAGGACCATCCCCTAGAGGACTGCAGTTCTCTTCCTCAAGATCTTGAAGAGCTTGGAGACCAGGTAGGTCTGTTAACTCAAGACCCAGCTCACTCATCCTTTCTCTATTCTTGATGGTAAAATATTTCTTCCATCTCAGTTTTCTCGTGAAGAGGGAGATGTCCTTCGTCCACACGAACGGATCAAATCGGGTCGTGGGGACGAAGGACAGCCCCCTCTCCAGTAAGTTCTGTTCCTGTTTGGTAAGTATATGACAGGACAGATTAACAACTTGCAGTCTCTTTTCGTTTTGGTTCGGGTAAGTATTGTATTGACTTTCAGGGATTTGATTCCTAGCAACTGGCTGGAGATCAGGGACCGATACGTGCACGGGCATCATATTGCACAATGTCATATCTGTGCCTGAATATCCCGTCTCCCCCTCAAAAAATATTGGGAAATTGGTGGCTCAGTGAAGCCCCCCTCTTGGGGTCTTCTACCTCGTCCTCTATTCCGAGGGGGGAAGCGACCCCTAAAGCGTCTAGATGTATATCTGCTGGACGAGGAGGTGTCACCCTCCGAGAGGTCTGAGGAGCTGATATCAGTTTCAGTTCGATTTTTATTTTCGGCGTAGGCTCTGTTCTCCTTAAAATCTAACAAATCCCGGCTAAATTGGGAATGTTTTCTCTCTTTTATCTGAATAGTATATTTTTCAATATTTGAATGAAGAGTCTTTTCTTTTTCTAGAAATTCAGGGTCTGCGTTGAACGTTTTAGTACGTTCGATCAGTTCCTCCAATTGTTTTTGGTTGGTACCTAGAGTTGACTTCTCCTCGTCCAGCAGTAAATTGATTAATCTTAAAGAGGACGCCGTTGACTCCTCTTCCCACTTTTTTAGGAAATTCGGACTTTGTAACCGTTTAGGGGGTAATATGGGGTTACGTAGGCCTCTTGGTATTATACGATGCTCCAAATATTTCTGGAGTCCCTGTACCTCCCACCAGTTGCGTATAAATTCCCTATACTGATAGGTTAGGTCCTTAAAACATTTTTGTATAGAGGGAGTTTGAGAAGAAGCTGTGAAATCACCTTCAGAGAACACCGACCCAGCCTCTGACAGCCATAGGGTAGAGTTGAGATCTTTAGAAAGAAAGCCTGCCATAGAGTGTCAAAACCAATTTCACAGAAGCAGGTAGGTCTATAGTATTTAAGTTTGGCCCTTCACAGTTATAGACTAAAATAATAATTTTTATTAGATCCTTTTAAAAAACAGATATGGGCTATAAAGACTCACAAAAACATAAAGACAAGGGGATATAAAGAACCCCTTTCACACAACGATTCTTATAGTCAAGAGGCACTGATCATCAAGATCCTGGAATTATCCAGTATCCTTGACAGGATCGTGTTTATGGTCAATACCTATGGTATCAAAAGTGGATAGACTCAAGCACTTTATACTGGAATCCCTTTAAAAATATAGTATGAGGGATAGAGATTTCGACTGTCAATGCAAATTTCGGTGCTTAGTCAAAATTCTCTTGACATATATTATATATGGTCAGATAAATGTGATCAGCAGAAGTATCGATAGGTCAAAAGCGATTTTAGACCCATAGATGGTCTAGGACATACAGATGGGTCTGTCGATGCGAGCTCAAATTCTGGCTCTTATTACGGCTCCAAATAAGTGTGATCAATAGAAGTAACGATAGATCTAAGCGATTGTAAACCCAGCAATGGTCTGGGGCACGCGAATAGATCTACCGGTGTGAGCTCAAATTTCTGGCTCGATTAAGGCTCGACGCGTTTCCCCACATATGAGTGGTTCATCAGGAGCAGAGCTTGTATTGGGCTGTCAAGTGTACAATATTCTGTGTTGTGTGACTGAGAGTCCTATCAACCACTGATATTAATTACGTTTATACGTATGAAATGCAGATTATCAGCGTTTTGTGCTAGTTTCCAAATATGGTTTAAAGACCAAGGAGAGACTAGATACCGTCCCCTTTTTTTATTGTGTCAAACCATAGAATGGAATCTCTTGCATATGGTGAGCATACGACAGAGCCGCTGATTAGATGAAGAGGAACCTCACTATATTATCAGAGGTTTCCAAGGCAGCAGTTATGTCTAAAGTGCTCAACGTCCAAAGCTGAAGGGGTTGAATCTGCAGATCATTGACGTTAGCTATCTAGACCCCAATATAGGCGCCTCAGTGAAGTATAATCTCTGATTGCATAGCAGACTATCAGAGACACATAACATCCATTGACCCATAGAATTGTCAACAAGGTTTGGATGTAAGGTCAGTGGTAGCAAAATTTAGCCTCTAAAAATTGTAAATAGAGCTGATTCTTTACAAAGTGCTAAGCAAAATCAGATTACTGAGTGCGTCACAAATTCTGATATCTCTAGATAGCTTTTTTGATGTATCAAAATGGAGATAGGATAAATCAAATAATAAAGTAAAAATAAAAAATGGTGCAGCGCCTGTAGCTCTGATGGTGAGCTAGAGACATATGTGGCAGTCACTGCATGAGTGCATTATATAGCCCGCAAAAGTACACCCCTCAGGGAGGAGTCCATCAGTTGGACCTATCCTGATCAAGGGGGCATGTCTGGGGGGGTGGTCCTGGAAGTCTTCCAGATATTAGGTTCCATGTTCGTTAAATAGAAGAATAGAAAAAGACAAACGGTGATCGTATGGATAGAGACCTTTATTCTTGATAGATCGCCGCTTTGCGATTGCTCTGTATCCCCGCCGATTGCCTGGTGCGGAGCGTTGTAAGCCGGAGGGGAAAAGACACTTCCGTATTCTACTGCGCATGCGCGAGCAGCGTAATGACGTCATTCCGTTCGTCATGTGATGCATGCGCACCATACTGTCGTGGTGCGTTCCACAGTGCCGGAATGACGTTTCTAATGGGGAGGTTTCGTTGTTTACTAGTTGCTAAGCAGCGCAGGCACGATCTTTTTGTCCATAACGGAAGTATTGCAAGTCGCAGACTATGGGTCAAATTAAGTGCTCACCACATTGTCTCCGGTGTATATCATATACCAATTAGAAACATGGATACTCAGTGTAGATAGTAGGTAAGATAGCTGATGATCTTTTTTGATGTTTATAGTCAATATAGACTTCATAATTGATATTAGGCAATTATCTGCTAAACAGCAGTTATTATCTCAATAGAAGCAGCTACATTAATATGTATTCTGATCCAGGACATTTTCAGATTGCAAAGATGAGGATCATATTGTTTGGTTGTCAGAGGTTTTAATGCATTACCAATGCATATTTGGCAGAAATCAAATTATTCCATGACTCGAGCGATGTTCTCAGAAGAGATCACTAGTTTTGAAGTTGAATTAAGACAAGGTTTTACAGAAAGCAATTGAAGCATAAATTGACGTTGAGGCCTGACGGACTGAGTGACTCCATGCGATATATCCATGCCGTTTCCTTCTGTAAGAGGCGTTTGTCTAAATTGCCTCTGCGACCGTATGATTTTAGTAGCTCAATGCCTTGAAATTTTAAACATGACGGATCGCCATTGTGTTCCGACCAAACATGGTCTGCCAATGGCGTCGACTCGTGGCGTTCGATGTTACCAATATGTCCCTGAATTCTACGGCGAAATTGCTGTATAGTTTTGCCAATGTAGTTTTTTGGACAAGGACACGTTGCCATGTATACAATGTATTTGGATCTACAGTTGATAAATTCTCGGCATTGATATACTTTATGAGTTACGGCGCAGGTAAAAGTATTCCCTTTTAGAATTAGCGGACAGACAGAACATCCCTGACAGGGAAAGGTGCCACATGGTTTATTAGTTCCCAACTAGGTTTTTCTTCTCTCATCCGTGTGAAGGTGGCTCTTAACGAGATGATCTTTTAAATTTCGTCCCCTCCGAAACGTGATGAGAGGTGATGGTGGTATAAATTCCCCAATGTCTGGATCATTTTTCAATATGTCCCAGTAGTGTGATAGGATGTCTCGTACTTTGCCAGATGCCGTATCATAGGTGCCGATCACTCTGACAAGTTGGTCAGTCTGGCGTTCTTTCGGTGTTAGAAGAGTGGATCTATGTTGTTGTGATGCAAAACTACAAGCTTCCTGAACAACTTTCTCTGGATAGTCTCTCGCCCTGAACCTCTCTGTCAATTTCCTCGCTTCTTCCTTAAAGGATGTATCATCGGAGCAATTGCGCCTAATGCGCAGAAATTGGCCTTTTGGTATCCCTCTCTTAAGAGGGGTTGGATGGAAACTTTGCCACCCAAGGAGACTGTTTGTGGCGGTCTCTTTTCGATATAGTGTAGTAGAGATAAGGCCATTTTCTTCTTTTCGAATGAGTAAGTCTAGGAAGGGGAGGGTGGTAGTGCTGATTTCATAGGTGACATGGAGATTCAGGGTGTTGACGTTTAGCATATCCACAAAATTAGAGAAGGATTCACTCGAGCCATTCCAAAAAATCAAGATATCATCGATATACCTGAGCCACATGATGATATTGTCTGACCATGTGATGTTATTCATGACGATCCTTTCCTCCCACCAGCCCAGGTACAGGTTGGCATAGGATGGGGCACACGGTGTCCCCATCGCTGTACCCCTGAGCTGGTGGAAGTACTTGGTATCGATCATGAAATAATTGTGGCTCAGTGTATATTCTAAGAATCTCAGAACGCATAGATTGTGGTTTGAAAAGTGAACCCCGCGTTGTTCTAGGAAGTACTTGGTTGCATTTAGACCCCCCTCGTGTGGAATGGAGCTGTATAGCGATTCTACATCAAGTGATGCTAGAATGGTGTTGGAGTCGACTGTAACACCATCCAGCAAACGTAATACGTCCATTGTGTCTCTTACATAAGAGCGCAAAGATGTAACATGCGGACGCAAGATTCTGTCAATGTAGATGCTAAGATTCTGTGTCAAGTTGTCGACTCCCGACACAATAGGTCTCCCTTTGATAGGGTTAGTGCCCTTGTGCACTTTTGGTAGGGCATAAAAAGTTGCTATTGTTGGATTTGAAGGGTATATAAATTGATATTCCTTATCGCTAATACAGCCCATTCCAAGTTCGTGTAACAGCAAAGTTTTCAATTCTGACAAAAAGGAAGCTGTAGGGTCATTTGGCAAGATGCCATATGTTGATGTGTCGTTCAAAAGTCTCTGGCACATCTCCGTGTACTGGCATCTGTCCATCAGGACAACATTACCGCCTTTATCGGCAGGTTTAAGAATTAATTGGGAATTTGTTTCTAAGTTTTTTAGAGCACGGAGTTCACCCTGAGATAGATTTTTGTGTCTTGATTTCATTTGATGTAATGCTTTCAAATCGCTCCTGACTAGCTTCTCAAAAATGTCAATTTCTGCACTCTTTAGTGAAGGTGGATTGGAAGTGTTAGGGGGTTTTAGTGATGTAAAAGGACCATCCCCTAGAGGACTGCAGTTCTCTTCCTCAAGATCTTGAAGAGCTTGGAGACCAGGTAGGTCTGTTAACTCAAGACCCAGCTCACTCATCCTTTCTCTATTCTTGATGGTAAAATATTTCTTCCATCTCAGTTTTCTCGTGAAGAGGGAGATGTCCTTCGTCCACACGAACGGATCAAATCGGGTCGTGGGGACGAAGGACAGCCCCCTCTCCAGTAAGTTCTGTTCCTGTTTGGTAAGTATATGACAGGACAGATTAACAACTTGCAGTCTCTTTTCGTTTTGGTTCGGGTAAGTATTGTATTGACTTTCAGGGATTTGATTCCTAGCAACTGGCTGGAGATCAGGGACCGATACGTGCACGGGCATCATATTGCACAATGTCATATCTGTGCCTGAATATCCCGTCTCCCCCTCAAAAAATATTGGGAAATTGGTGGCTCAGTGAAGCCCCCCTCTTGGGGTCTTCTACCTCGTCCTCTATTCCGAGGGGGGAAGCGACCCCTAAAGCGTCTAGATGTATATCTGCTGGACGAGGAGGTGTCACCCTCCGAGAGGTCTGAGGAGCTGATATCAGTTTCAGTTCGATTTTTATTTTCGGCGTAGGCTCTGTTCTCCTTAAAATCTAACAAATCCCGGCTAAATTGGGAATGTTTTCTCTCTTTTATCTGAATAGTATATTTTTCAATATTTGAATGAAGAGTCTTTTCTTTTTCTAGAAATTCAGGGTCTGCGTTGAACGTTTTAGTACGTTCGATCAGTTCCTCCAATTGTTTTTGGTTGGTACCTAGAGTTGACTTCTCCTCGTCCAGCAGTAAATTGATTAATCTTAAAGAGGACGCCGTTGACTCCTCTTCCCACTTTTTTAGGAAATTCGGACTTTGTAACCGTTTAGGGGGTAATATGGGGTTACGTAGGCCTCTTGGTATTATACGATGCTCCAAATATTTCTGGAGTCCCTGTACCTCCCACCAGTTGCGTATAAATTCCCTATACTGATAGGTTAGGTCCTTAAAACATTTTTGTATAGAGGGAGTTTGAGAAGAAGCTGTGAAATCACCTTCAGAGAACACCGACCCAGCCTCTGACAGCCATAGGGTAGAGTTGAGATCTTTAGAAAGAAAGCCTGCCATAGAGTGTCAAAACCAATTTCACAGAAGCAGGTAGGTCTATAGTATTTAAGTTTGGCCCTTCACAGTTATAGACTAAAATAATAATTTTTATTAGATCCTTTTAAAAAACAGATATGGGCTATAAAGACTCACAAAAACATAAAGACAAGGGGATATAAAGAACCCCTTTCACACAACGATTCTTATAGTCAAGAGGCACTGATCATCAAGATCCTGGAATTATCCAGTATCCTTGACAGGATCGTGTTTATGGTCAATACCTATGGTATCAAAAGTGGATAGACTCAAGCACTTTATACTGGAATCCCTTTAAAAATATAGTATGAGGGATAGAGATTTCGACTGTCAATGCAAATTTCGGTGCTTAGTCAAAATTCTCTTGACATATATTATATATGGTCAGATAAATGTGATCAGCAGAAGTATCGATAGGTCAAAAGCGATTTTAGACCCATAGATGGTCTAGGACATACAGATGGGTCTGTCGATGCGAGCTCAAATTCTGGCTCTTATTACGGCTCCAAATAAGTGTGATCAATAGAAGTAACGATAGATCTAAGCGATTGTAAACCCAGCAATGGTCTGGGGCACGCGAATAGATCTACCGGTGTGAGCTCAAATTTCTGGCTCGATTAAGGCTCGACGCGTTTCCCCACATATGAGTGGTTCATCAGGAGCAGAGCTTGTATTGGGCTGTCAAGTGTACAATATTCTGTGTTGTGTGACTGAGAGTCCTATCAACCACTGATATTAATTACGTTTATACGTATGAAATGCAGATTATCAGCGTTTTGTGCTAGTTTCCAAATATGGTTTAAAGACCAAGGAGAGACTAGATACCGTCCCCTTTTTTTATTGTGTCAAACCATAGAATGGAATCTCTTGCATATGGTGAGCATACGACAGAGCCGCTGATTAGATGAAGAGGAACCTCACTATATTATCAGAGGTTTCCAAGGCAGCAGTTATGTCTAAAGTGCTCAACGTCCAAAGCTGAAGGGGTTGAATCTGCAGATCATTGACGTTAGCTATCTAGACCCCAATATAGGCGCCTCAGTGAAGTATAATCTCTGATTGCATAGCAGACTATCAGAGACACATAACATCCATTGACCCATAGAATTGTCAACAAGGTTTGGATGTAAGGTCAGTGGTAGCAAAATTTAGCCTCTAAAAATTGTAAATAGAGCTGATTCTTTACAAAGTGCTAAGCAAAATCAGATTACTGAGTGCGTCACAAATTCTGATATCTCTAGATAGCTTTTTTGATGTATCAAAATGGAGATAGGATAAATCAAATAATAAAGTAAAAATAAAAAATGGTGCAGCGCCTGTAGCTCTGATGGTGAGCTAGAGACATATGTGGCAGTCACTGCATGAGTGCATTATATAGCCCGCAAAAGTACACCCCTCAGGGAGGAGTCCATCAGTTGGACCTATCCTGATCAAGGGGGCATGTCTGGGGGGGTGGTCCTGGAAGTCTTCCAGATATTAGGTTCCATGTTCGTTAAATAGAAGAATAGAAAAAGACAAACGGTGATCGTATGGATAGAGACCTTTATTCTTGATAGATCGCCGCTTTGCGATTGCTCTGTATCCCCGCCGATTGCCTGGTGCGGAGCGTTGTAAGCCGGAGGGGAAAAGACACTTCCGTATTCTACTGCGCATGCGCGAGCAGCGTAATGACGTCATTCCGTTCGTCATGTGATGCATGCGCACCATACTGTCGTGGTGCGTTCCACAGTGCCGGAATGACGTTTCTAATGGGGAGGTTTCGTTGTTTACTAGTTGCTAAGCAGCGCAGGCACGATCTTTTTGTCCATAACGGAAGTATTGCAAGTCGCAGACTATGGGTCAAATTAAGTGCTCACCACATTGTCTCCGGTGTATATCATATACCAATTAGAAACATGGATACTCAGTGTAGATAGTAGGTAAGATAGCTGATGATCTTTTTTGATGTTTATAGTCAATATAGACTTCATAATTGATATTAGGCAATTATCTGCTAAACAGCAGTTATTATCTCAATAGAAGCAGCTACATTAATATGTATTCTGATCCAGGACATTTTCAGATTGCAAAGATGAGGATCATATTGTTTGGTTGTCAGAGGTTTTAATGCATTACCAATGCATATTTGGCAGAAATCAAATTATTCCATGACTCGAGCGATGTTCTCAGAAGAGATCACTAGTTTTGAAGTTGAATTAAGACAAGGTTTTACAGAAAGCAATTGAAGCATAAATTGACGTTGAGGCCTGACGGACTGAGTGACTCCATGCGATATATCCATGCCGTTTCCTTCTGTAAGAGGCGTTTGTCTAAATTGCCTCTGCGACCGTATGATTTTAGTAGCTCAATGCCTTGAAATTTTAAACATGACGGATCGCCATTGTGTTCCGACCAAACATGGTCTGCCAATGGCGTCGACTCGTGGCGTTCGATGTTACCAATATGTCCCTGAATTCTACGGCGAAATTGCTGTATAGTTTTGCCAATGTAGTTTTTTGGACAAGGACACGTTGCCATGTATACAATGTATTTGGATCTACAGTTGATAAATTCTCGGCATTGATATACTTTATGAGTTACGGCGCAGGTAAAAGTATTCCCTTTTAGAATTAGCGGACAGACAGAACATCCCTGACAGGGAAAGGTGCCACATGGTTTATTAGTTCCCAACCAGGTTTTTCTTCTCTCATCCGTGTGAAGGTGGCTCTTAACGAGATGATCTTTTAAATTTCGTCCCCTCCGAAACGTGATGAGAGGTGATGGTGGTATAAATTCCCCAATGTCTGGATCATTTTTCAATATGTCCCAGTAGTGTGATAGGATGTCTCGTACTTTGCCAGATGCCGTATCATAGGTGCCGATCACTCTGACAAGTTGGTCAGTCTGGCGTTCTTTCGGTGTTAGAAGAGTGGATCTATGTTGTTGTGATGCAAAACTACAAGCTTCCTGAACAACTTTCTCTGGATAGTCTCTCGCCCTGAACCTCTCTGTCAATTTCCTCGCTTCTTCCTTAAAGGATGTATCATCGGAGCAATTGCGCCTAATGCGCAGAAATTGGCCTTTTGGTATCCCTCTCTTAAGAGGGGTTGGATGGAAACTTTGCCACCCAAGGAGACTGTTTGTGGCGGTCTCTTTTCGATATAGTGTAGTAGAGATAAGGCCATTTTCTTCTTTTCGAATGAGTAAGTCTAGGAAGGGGAGGGTGGTAGTGCTGATTTCATAGGTGACATGGAGATTCAGGGTGTTGACGTTTAGCATATCCACAAAATTAGAGAAGGATTCACTCGAGCCATTCCAAAAAATCAAGATATCATCGATATACCTGAGCCACATGATGATATTGTCTGACCATGTGATGTTATTCATGACGATCCTTTCCTCCCACCAGCCCAGGTACAGGTTGGCATAGGATGGGGCACACGGTGTCCCCATCGCTGTACCCCTGAGCTGGTGGAAGTACTTGGTATCGAACATGAAATAATTGTGGCTCAGTGTATATTCTAAGAATCTCAGAACGCATAGATTGTGGTTTGAAAAGTGAACCCCGCGTTGTTCTAGGAAGTACTTGGTTGCATTTAGACCCCCCTCGTGTGGAATGGAGCTGTATAGCGATTCTACATCAAGTGATGCTAGAATGGTGTTGGAGTCGACTGTAACACCATCCAGCAAACGTAATACGTCCATTGTGTCTCTTACATAAGAGCGCAAAGATGTAACATGCGGACGCAAGATTCTGTCAATGTAGATGCTAAGATTCTGTGTCAAGTTGTCGACTCCCGACACAATAGGTCTCCCTTTGATAGGGTTAGTGCCCTTGTGCACTTTTGGTAGGGCATAAAAAGTTGCTATTGTTGGATTTGAAGGGTATATAAATTGATATTCCTTATCGCTAATATAGCCCATTCCAAGTTCGTGTAACAGCAAAGTTTTCAATTCTGACAAAAAGGAAGCTGTAGGGTCATTTGGCAAGATGCCATATGTTGATGTGTCGTTCAAAAGTCTCTGGCACATCTCCGTGTACTGGCATCTGTCCATCAGGACAACATTACCGCCTTTATCGGCAGGTTTAAGAATTAATTGGGAATTTGTTTCTAAGTTTTTTAGAGCACGGAGTTCACCCTGAGATAGATTTTTGTGTCTTGATTTCATTTGATGTAATGCTTTCAAATCGCTCCTGACTAGCTTCTCAAAAATGTCAATTTCTGCACTCTTTAGTGAAGGTGGATTGGAAGTGTTAGGGGGTTTTAGTGATGTAAAAGGACCATCCCCTAGAGGACTGCAGTTCTCTTCCTCAAGATCTTGAAGAGCTTGGAGACCAGGTAGGTCTGTTAACTCAAGACCCAGCTCACTCATCCTTTCTCTATTCTTGATGGTAAAATATTTCTTCCATCTCAGTTTTCTCGTGAAGAGGGAGATGTCCTTCGTCCACACGAACGGATCAAATCGGGTCGTGGGGACGAAGGACAGCCCCCTCTCCAGTAAGTTCTGTTCCTGTTTGGTAAGTATATGACAGGACAGATTAACAACTTGCAGTCTCTTTTCGTTTTGGTTCGGGTAAGTATTGTATTGACTTTCAGGGATTTGATTCCTAGCAACTGGCTGGAGATCAGGGACCGATACGTGCACGGGCATCATATTGCACAATGTCATATCTGTGCCTGAATATCCCGTCTCCCCCTCAAAAAATATTGGGAAATTGGTGGCTCAGTGAAGCCCCCCTCTTGGGGTCTTCTACCTCGTCCTCTATTCCGAGGGGGGAAGCGACCCCTAAAGCGTCTAGATGTATATCTGCTGGACGAGGAGGTGTCACCCTCCGAGAGGTCTGAGGAGCTGATATCAGTTTCAGTTCGATTTTTATTTTCGGCGTAGGCTCTGTTCTCCTTAAAATCTAACAAATCCCGGCTAAATTGGGAATGTTTTCTCTCTTTTATCTGAATAGTATATTTTTCAATATTTGAATGAAGAGTCTTTTCTTTTTCTAGAAATTCAGGGTCTGCGTTGAACGTTTTAGTACGTTCGATCAGTTCCTCCAATTGTTTTTGGTTGGTACCTAGAGTTGACTTCTCCTCGTCCAGCAGTAAATTGATTAATCTTAAAGAGGACGCCGTTGACTCCTCTTCCCACTTTTTTAGGAAATTCGGACTTTGTAACCGTTTAGGGGGTAATATGGGGTTACGTAGGCCTCTTGGTATTATACGATGCTCCAAATATTTCTGGAGTCCCTGTACCTCCCACCAGTTGCGTATAAATTCCCTATACTGATAGGTTAGGTCCTTAAAACATTTTTGTATAGAGGGAGTTTGAGAAGAAGCTGTGAAATCACCTTCAGAGAACACCGACCCAGCCTCTGACAGCCATAGGGTAGAGTTGAGATCTTTAGAAAGAAAGCCTGCCATAGAGTGTCAAAACCAATTTCACAGAAGCAGGTAGGTCTATAGTATTTAAGTTTGGCCCTTCACAGTTATAGACTAAAATAATAATTTTTATTAGATCCTTTTAAAAAACAGATATGGGCTATAAAGACTCACAAAAACATAAAGACAAGGGGATATAAAGAACCCCTTTCACACAACGATTCTTATAGTCAAGAGGCACTGATCATCAAGATCCTGGAATTATCCAGTATCCTTGACAGGATCGTGTTTATGGTCAATACCTATGGTATCAAAAGTGGATAGACTCAAGCACTTTATACTGGAATCCCTTTAAAAATATAGTATGAGGGATAGAGATTTCGACTGTCAATGCAAATTTCGGTGCTTAGTCAAAATTCTCTTGACATATATTATATATGGTCAGATAAATGTGATCAGCAGAAGTATCGATAGGTCAAAAGCGATTTTAGACCCATAGATGGTCTAGGACATACAGATGGGTCTGTCGATGCGAGCTCAAATTCTGGCTCTTATTACGGCTCCAAATAAGTGTGATCAATAGAAGTAACGATAGATCTAAGCGATTGTAAACCCAGCAATGGTCTGGGGCACGCGAATAGATCTACCGGTGTGAGCTCAAATTTCTGGCTCGATTAAGGCTCGACGCGTTTCCCCACATATGAGTGGTTCATCAGGAGCAGAGCTTGTATTGGGCTGTCAAGTGTACAATATTCTGTGTTGTGTGACTGAGAGTCCTATCAACCACTGATATTAATTACGTTTATACGTATGAAATGCAGATTATCAGCGTTTTGTGCTAGTTTCCAAATATGGTTTAAAGACCAAGGAGAGACTAGATACCGTCCCCTTTTTTTATTGTGTCAAACCATAGAATGGAATCTCTTGCATATGGTGAGCATACGACAGAGCCGCTGATTAGATGAAGAGGAACCTCACTATATTATCAGAGGTTTCCAAGGCAGCAGTTATGTCTAAAGTGCTCAACGTCCAAAGCTGAAGGGGTTGAATCTGCAGATCATTGACGTTAGCTATCTAGACCCCAATATAGGCGCCTCAGTGAAGTATAATCTCTGATTGCATAGCAGACTATCAGAGACACATAACATCCATTGACCCATAGAATTGTCAACAAGGTTTGGATGTAAGGTCAGTGGTAGCAAAATTTAGCCTCTAAAAATTGTAAATAGAGCTGATTCTTTACAAAGTGCTAAGCAAAATCAGATTACTGAGTGCGTCACAAATTCTGATATCTCTAGATAGCTTTTTTGATGTATCAAAATGGAGATAGGATAAATCAAATAATAAAGTAAAAATAAAAAACGGTGCAGCGCCTGTAGCTCTGATGGTGAGCTAGAGACATATGTGGCAGTCACTGCATGAGTGCATTATATAGCCCGCAAAAGTACACCCCTCAGGGAGGAGTCCATCAGTTGGACCTATCCTGATCAAGGGGGCATGTCTGGGGGGGTGGTCCTGGAAGTCTTCCAGATATTAGGTTCCATGTTCGTTAAATAGAAGAATAGAAAAAGACAAACGGTGATCGTATGGATAGAGACCTTTATTCTTGATAGATCGCCGCTTTGCGATTGCTCTGTATCCCCGCCGATTGCCTGGTGCGGAGCGTTGTAAGCCGGAGGGGAAAAGACACTTCCGTATTCTACTGCGCATGCGCGAGCAGCGTAATGACGTCATTCCGTTCGTCATGTGATGCATGCGCACCATACTGTCGTGGTGCGTTCCACAGTGCCGGAATGACGTTTCTAATGGGGAGGTTTCGTTGTTTACTAGTTGCTAAGCAGCGCAGGCACGATCTTTTTGTCCATAACGGAAGTATTGCAAGTCGCAGACTATGGGTCAAATTAAGTGCTCACCACATTGTCTCCGGTGTATATCATATACCAATTAGAAACATGGATACTCAGTGTAGATAGTAGGTAAGATAGCTGATGATCTTTTTTGATGTTTATAGTCAATATAGACTTCATAATTGATATTAGGCAATTATCTGCTAAACAGCAGTTATTATCTCAATAGAAGCAGCTACATTAATATGTATTCTGATCCAGGACATTTTCAGATTGCAAAGATGAGGATCATATTGTTTGGTTGTCAGAGGTTTTAATGCATTACCAATGCATATTTGGCAGAAATCAAATTATTCCATGACTCGAGCGATGTTCTCAGAAGAGATCACTAGTTTTGAAGTTGAATTAAGACAAGGTTTTACAGAAAGCAATTGAAGCATAAATTGACGTTGAGGCCTGACGGACTGAGTGACTCCATGCGATATATCCATGCCGTTTCCTTCTGTAAGAGGCGTTTGTCTAAATTGCCTCTGCGACCGTATGATTTTAGTAGCTCAATGCCTTGAAATTTTAAACATGACGGATCGCCATTGTGTTCCGACCAAACATGGTCTGCCAATGGCGTCGACTCGTGGCGTTCGATGTTACCAATATGTCCCTGAATTCTACGGCGAAATTGCTGTATAGTTTTGCCAATGTAGTTTTTTGGACAAGGACACGTTGCCATGTATACAATGTATTTGGATCTACAGTTGATAAATTCTCGGCATTGATATACTTTATGAGTTACGGCGCAGGTAAAAGTATTCCCTTTTAGAATTAGCGGACAGACAGAACATCCCTGACAGGGAAAGGTGCCACATGGTTTATTAGTTCCCAACTAGGTTTTTCTTCTCTCATCCGTGTGAAGGTGGCTCTTAACGAGATGATCTTTTAAATTTCGTCCCCTCCGAAACGTGATGAGAGGTGATGGTGGTATAAATTCCCCAATGTCTGGATCATTTTTCAATATGTCCCAGTAGTGTGATAGGATGTCTCGTACTTTGCCAGATGCCGTATCATAGGTGCCGATCACTCTGACAAGTTGGTCAGTCTGGCGTTCTTTCGGTGTTAGAAGAGTGGATCTATGTTGTTGTGATGCAAAACTACAAGCTTCCTGAACAACTTTCTCTGGATAGTCTCTCGCCCTGAACCTCTCTGTCAATTTCCTCGCTTCTTCCTTAAAGGATGTATCATCGGAGCAATTGCGCCTAATGCGCAGAAATTGGCCTTTTGGTATCCCTCTCTTAAGAGGGGTTGGATGGAAACTTTGCCACCCAAGGAGACTGTTTGTGGCGGTCTCTTTTCGATATAGTGTAGTAGAGATAAGGCCATTTTCTTCTTTTCGAATGAGTAAGTCTAGGAAGGGGAGGGTGGTAGTGCTGATTTCATAGGTGACATGGAGATTCAGGGTGTTGACGTTTAGCATATCCACAAAATTAGAGAAGGATTCACTCGAGCCATTCCAAAAAATCAAGATATCATCGATATACCTGAGCCACATGATGATATTGTCTGACCATGTGATGTTATTCATGACGATCCTTTCCTCCCACCAGCCCAGGTACAGGTTGGCATAGGATGGGGCACACGGTGTCCCCATCGCTGTACCCCTGAGCTGGTGGAAGTACTTGGTATCGAACATGAAATAATTGTGGCTCAGTGTATATTCTAAGAATCTCAGAACGCATAGATTGTGGTTTGAAAAGTGAACCCCGCGTTGTTCTAGGAAGTACTTGGTTGCATTTAGACCCCCCTCGTGTGGAATGGAGCTGTATAGCGATTCTACATCAAGTGATGCTAGAATGGTGTTGGAGTCGACTGTAACACCATCCAGCAAACGTAATACGTCCATTGTGTCTCTTACATAAGAGCGCAAAGATGTAACATGCGGACGCAAGATTCTGTCAATGTAGATGCTAAGATTCTGTGTCAAGTTGTCGACTCCCGACACAATAGGTCTCCCTTTGATAGGGTTAGTGCCCTTGTGCACTTTTGGTAGGGCATAAAAAGTTGCTATTGTTGGATTTGAAGGGTATATAAATTGATATTCCTTATCGCTAATACAGCCCATTCCAAGTTCGTGTAACAGCAAAGTTTTCAATTCTGACAAAAAGGAAGCTGTAGGGTCATTTGGCAAGATGCCATATGTTGATGTGTCGTTCAAAAGTCTCTGGCACATCTCCGTGTACTGGCATCTGTCCATCAGGACAACATTACCGCCTTTATCGGCAGGTTTAAGAATTAATTGGGAATTTGTTTCTAAGTTTTTTAGAGCACGGAGTTCACCCTGAGATAGATTTTTGTGTCTTGATTTCATTTGATGTAATGCTTTCAAATCGCTCCTGACTAGCTTCTCAAAAATGTCAATTTCTGCACTCTTTAGTGAAGGTGGATTGGAAGTGTTAGGGGGTTTTAGTGATGTAAAAGGACCATCCCCTAGAGGACTGCAGTTCTCTTCCTCAAGATCTTGAAGAGCTTGGAGACCAGGTAGGTCTGTTAACTCAAGACCCAGCTCACTCATCCTTTCTCTATTCTTGATGGTAAAATATTTCTTCCATCTCAGTTTTCTCGTGAAGAGGGAGATGTCCTTCGTCCACACGAACGGATCAAATCGGGTCGTGGGGACGAAGGACAGCCCCCTCTCCAGTAAGTTCTGTTCCTGTTTGGTAAGTATATGACAGGACAGATTAACAACTTGCAGTCTCTTTTCGTTTTGGTTCGGGTAAGTATTGTATTGACTTTCAGGGATTTGATTCCTAGCAACTGGCTGGAGATCAGGGACCGATACGTGCACGGGCATCATATTGCACAATGTCATATCTGTGCCTGAATATCCCGTCTCCCCCTCAAAAAATATTGGGAAATTGGTGGCTCAGTGAAGCCCCCCTCTTGGGGTCTTCTACCTCGTCCTCTATTCCGAGGGGGGAAGCGACCCCTAAAGCGTCTAGATGTATATCTGCTGGACGAGGAGGTGTCACCCTCCGAGAGGTCTGAGGAGCTGATATCAGTTTCAGTTCGATTTTATTTTACAACGCTCCGCACCAGGCAATCGGCGGGGATACAGAGCAATCGCAAAGCGGCGATCTATCAAGAATAAAGGTCTCTATCCATACGATCACCGTTTGTCTTTTTCTATTCTTCTATTTAACGAACATGGAACCTAATATCTGGAAGACTTCCAGGACCACCCCCCCAGACATGCCCCCTTGATCAGGATAGGTCCAACTGATGGACTCCTCCCTGAGGGGTGTACTTTTGCGGGCTATATAATGCACTCATGCAGTGACTGCCACATATGTCTCTAGCTCACCATCAGAGCTACAGGCGCTGCACCATTTTTTATTTTTACTTTATTATTTGATTTATCCTATCTCCATTTTGATACATCAAAAAAGCTATCTAGAGATATCAGAATTTGTGACGCACTCAGTAATCTGATTTTGCTTAGCACTTTGTAAAGAATCAGCTCTATTTACAATTTTTAGAGGCTAAATTTTGCTACCACTGACCTTACATCCAAACCTTGTTGACAATTCTATGGGTCAATGGATGTTATGTGTCTCTGATAGTCTGCTATGCAATCAGAGATTATACTTCACTGAGGCGCCTATATTGGGGTCTAGATAGCTAACGGGGTCTAGATAGCTAACGTCAATGATCTGCAGATTCAACCCCTTCAGCTTTGGACGTTGAGCACTTTAGACATAACTGCTGCCTTGGAAACCTCTGATAATATAGTGAGGTTCCTCTTCATCTAATCAGCGGCTCTGTCGTATGCTCACCATATGCAAGAGATTCCATTCTATGGTTTGACACAATAAAAAAAGGGGACGGTATCTAGTCTCTCCTTGGTCTTTAAACCATATTTGGAAACTAGCACAAAACGCTGATAATCTGCATTTCATACGTATAAACGTAATTAATATCAGTGGTTGATAGGACTCTCAGTCACACAACACAGAATATTGTACACTTGACAGCCCAATACAAGCTCTGCTCCTGATGAACCACTCATATGTGGGGAAACGCGTCGAGCCTTAATCGAGCCAGAAATTTGAGCTCACACCGGTAGATCTATTCGCGTGCCCCAGACCATTGCTGGGTTTACAATCGCTTAGATCTATCGTTACTTCTATTGATCACACTTATTTGGAGCCGTAATAAGAGCCAGAATTTGAGCTCGCATCGACAGACCCATCTGTATGTCCTAGACCATCTATGGGTCTAAAATCGCTTTTGACCTATCGATACTTCTGCTGATCACATTTATCTGACCATATATAATATATGTCAAGAGAATTTTGACTAAGCACCGAAATTTGCATTGACAGTCGAAATCTCTATCCCTCATACTATATTTTTAAAGGGATTCCAGTATAAAGTGCTTGAGTCTATCCACTTTTGATACCATAGGTATTGACCATAAACACGATCCTGTCAAGGATACTGGATAATTCCAGGATCTTGATGATCAGTGCCTCTTGACTATAAGAATCGTTGTGTGAAAGGGGTTCTTTATATCCCCTTGTCTTTATGTTTTTGTGAGTCTTTATAGCCCATATCTGTTTTTTAAAAGGATCTAATAAAAATTATTATTTTAGTCTATAACTGTGAAGGGCCAAACTTAAATACTATAGACCTACCTGCTTCTGTGAAATTGGTTTTGACACTCTATGGCAGGCTTTCTTTCTAAAGATCTCAACTCTACCCTATGGCTGTCAGAGGCTGGGTCGGTGTTCTCTGAAGGTGATTTCACAGCTTCTTCTCAAACTCCCTCTATACAAAAATGTTTTAAGGACCTAACCTATCAGTATAGGGAATTTATACGCAACTGGTGGGAGGTACAGGGACTCCAGAAATATTTGGAGCATCGTATAATACCAAGAGGCCTACGTAACCCCATATTACCCCCTAAACGGTTACAAAGTCCGAATTTCCTAAAAAAGTGGGAAGAGGAGTCAACGGCGTCCTCTTTAAGATTAATCAATTTACTGCTGGACGAGGAGAAGTCAACTCTAGGTACCAACCAAAAACAATTGGAGGAACTGATCGAACGTACTAAAACGTTCAACGCAGACCCTGAATTTCTAGAAAAAGAAAAGACTCTTCATTCAAATATTGAAAAATATACTATTCAGATAAAAGAGAGAAAACATTCCCAATTTAGCCGGGATTTGTTAGATTTTAAGGAGAACAGAGCCTACGCCGAAAATAAAAATCGAACTGAAACTGATATCAGCTCCTCAGACCTCTCGGAGGGTGACACCTCCTCGTCCAGCAGATATACATCTAGACGCTTTAGGGGTCGCTTCCCCCCTCGGAATAGAGGACGAGGTAGAAGACCCCAAGAGGGGGGCTTCACTGAGCCACCAATTTCCCAATATTTTTTGAGGGGGAGACGGGATATTCAGGCACAGATATGACATTGTGCAATATGATGCCCGTGCACGTATCGGTCCCTGATCTCCAGCCAGTTGCTAGGAATCAAATCCCTGAAAGTCAATACAATACTTACCCGAACCAAAACGAAAAGAGACTGCAAGTTGTTAATCTGTCCTGTCATATACTTACCAAACAGGAACAGAACTTACTGGAGAGGGGGCTGTCCTTCGTCCCCACGACCCGATTTGATCCGTTCGTGTGGACGAAGGACATCTCCCTCTTCACGAGAAAACTGAGATGGAAGAAATATTTTACCATCAAGAATAGAGAAAGGATGAGTGAGCTGGGTCTTGAGTTAACAGACCTACCTGGTCTCCAAGCTCTTCAAGATCTTGAGGAAGAGAACTGCAGTCCTCTAGGGGATGGTCCTTTTACATCACTAAAACCCCCTAACACTTCCAATCCACCTTCACTAAAGAGTGCAGAAATTGACATTTTTGAGAAGCTAGTCAGGAGCGATTTGAAAGCATTACATCAAATGAAATCAAGACACAAAAATCTATCTCAGGGTGAACTCCGTGCTCTAAAAAACTTAGAAACAAATTCCCAATTAATTCTTAAACCTGCCGATAAAGGCGGTAATGTTGTCCTGATGGACAGATGCCAGTACACGGAGATGTGCCAGAGACTTTTGAACGACACATCAACATATGGCATCTTGCCAAATGACCCTACAGCTTCCTTTTTGTCAGAATTGAAAACTTTGCTGTTACACGAACTTGGAATGGGCTGTATTAGCGATAAGGAATATCAATTTATATACCCTTCAAATCCAACAATAGCAACTTTTTATGCCCTACCAAAAGTGCACAAGGGCACTAACCCTATCAAAGGGAGACCTATTGTGTCGGGAGTCGACAACTTGACACAGAATCTTAGCATCTACATTGACAGAATCTTGCGTCCGCATGTTACATCTTTGCGCTCTTATGTAAGAGACACAATGGACGTATTACGTTTGCTGGATGGTGTTACAGTCGACTCCAACACCATTCTAGCATCACTTGATGTAGAATCGCTATACAGCTCCATTCCACACGAGGGGGGTCTAAATGCAACCAAGTACTTCCTAGAACAACGCGGGGTTCACTTTTCAAACCACAATCTATGCGTTCTGAGATTCTTAGAATATACACTGAGCCACAATTATTTCATGTTCGATACCAAGTACTTCCACCAGCTCAGGGGTACAGCGATGGGGACACCGTGTGCCCCATCCTATGCCAACCTGTACCTGGGCTGGTGGGAGGAAAGGATCGTCATGAATAACATCACATGGTCAGACAATATCATCATGTGGCTCAGGTATATCGATGATATCTTGATTTTTTGGAATGGCTCGAGTGAATCCTTCTCTAATTTTGTGGATATGCTAAACGTCAACACCCTGAATCTCCATGTCACCTATGAAATCAGCACTACCACCCTCCCCTTCCTAGACTTACTCATTCGAAAAGAAGAAAATGGCCTTATCTCTACTACACTATATCGAAAAGAGACCGCCACAAACAGTCTCCTTGGGTGGCAAAGTTTCCATCCAACCCCTCTTAAGAGAGGGATACCAAAAGGCCAATTTCTGCGCATTAGGCGCAATTGCTCCGATGATACATCCTTTAAGGAAGAAGCGAGGAAATTGACAGAGAGGTTCAGGGCGAGAGACTATCCAGAGAAAGTTGTTCAGGAAGCTTGTAGTTTTGCATCACAACAACATAGATCCACTCTTCTAACACCGAAAGAACGCCAGACTGACCAACTTGTCAGAGTGATCGGCACCTATGATACGGCATCTGGCAAAGTACGAGACATCCTATCACACTACTGGGACATATTGAAAAATGATCCAGACATTGGGGAATTTATACCACCATCACCTCTCATCACGTTTCGGAGGGGACGAAATTTAAAAGATCATCTCGTTAAGAGCCACCTTCACACGGATGAGAGAAGAAAAACCTGGTTGGGAACTAATAAACCATGTGGCACCTTTCCCTGTCAGGGATGTTCTGTCTGTCCGCTAATTCTAAAAGGGAATACTTTTACCTGCGCCGTAACTCATAAAGTATATCAATGCCGAGAATTTATCAACTGTAGATCCAAATACATTGTATACATGGCAACGTGTCCTTGTCCAAAAAACTACATTGGCAAAACTATACAGCAATTTCGCCGTAGAATTCAGGGACATATTGGTAACATCGAACGCCACGAGTCGACGCCATTGGCAGACCATGTTTGGTCGGAACACAATGGCGATCCGTCATGTTTAAAATTTCAAGGCATTGAGCTACTAAAATCATACGGTCGCAGAGGCAATTTAGACAAACGCCTCTTACAGAAGGAAACGGCATGGATATATCGCATGGAGTCACTCAGTCCGTCAGGCCTCAACGTCAATTTATGCTTCAATTGCTTTCTGTAAAACCTTGTCTTAATTCAACTTCAAAACTAGTGATCTCTTCTGAGAACATCGCTCGAGTCATGGAATAATTTGATTTCTGCCAAATATGCATTGGTAATGCATTAAAACCTCTGACAACCAAACAATATGATCCTCATCTTTGCAATCTGAAAATGTCCTGGATCAGAATACATATTAATGTAGCTGCTTCTATTGAGATAATAACTGCTGTTTAGCAGATAATTGCCTAATATCAATTATGAAGTCTATATTGACTATAAACATCAAAAAAGATCATCAGCTATCTTACCTACTATCTACACTGAGTATCCATGTTTCTAATTGGTATATGATATACACCGGAGACAATGTGGTGAGCACTTAATTTGACCCATAGTCTGCGACTTGCAATACTTCCGTTATGGACAAAAAGATCGTGCCTGCGCTGCTTAGCAACTAGTAAACAACGAAACCTCCCCATTAGAAACGTCATTCCGGCACTGTGGAACGCACCACGACAGTATGGTGCGCATGCATCACATGACGAACGGAATGACGTCATTACGCTGCTCGCGCATGCGCAGTAGAATACGGAAGTGTCTTTTCCCCTCCGGCTTACAACGCTCCGCACCAGGCAATCGGCGGGGATACAGAGCAATCGCAAAGCGGCGATCTATCAAGAATAAAGGTCTCTATCCATACGATCACCGTTTGTCTTTTTCTATTCTTCTATTTAACGAACATGGAACCTAATATCTGGAAGACTTCCAGGACCACCCCCCCAGACATGCCCCCTTGATCAGGATAGGTCCAACTGATGGACTCCTCCCTGAGGGGTGTACTTTTGCGGGCTATATAATGCACTCATGCAGTGACTGCCACATATGTCTCTAGCTCACCATCAGAGCTACAGGCGCTGCACCATTTTTTATTTTTACTTTATTATTTGATTTATCCTATCTCCATTTTGATACATCAAAAAAGCTATCTAGAGATATCAGAATTTGTGACGCACTCAGTAATCTGATTTTGCTTAGCACTTTGTAAAGAATCAGCTCTATTTACAATTTTTAGAGGCTAAATTTTGCTACCACTGACCTTACATCCAAACCTTGTTGACAATTCTATGGGTCAATGGATGTTATGTGTCTCTGATAGTCTGCTATGCAATCAGAGATTATACTTCACTGAGGCGCCTATATTGGGGTCTAGATAGCTAACGTCAATGATCTGCAGATTCAACCCCTTCAGCTTTGGACGTTGAGCACTTTAGACATAACTGCTGCCTTGGAAACCTCTGATAATATAGTGAGGTTCCTCTTCATCTAATCAGCGGCTCTGTCGTATGCTCACCATATGCAAGAGATTCCATTCTATGGTTTGACACAATAAAAAAAGGGGACGGTATCTAGTCTCTCCTTGGTCTTTAAACCATATTTGGAAACTAGCACAAAACGCTGATAATCTGCATTTCATACGTATAAACGTAATTAATATCAGTGGTTGATAGGACTCTCAGTCACACAACACAGAATATTGTACACTTGACAGCCCAATACAAGCTCTGCTCCTGATGAACCACTCATATGTGGGGAAACGCGTCGAGCCTTAATCGAGCCAGAAATTTGAGCTCACACCGGTAGATCTATTCGCGTGCCCCAGACCATTGCTGGGTTTACAATCGCTTAGATCTATCGTTACTTCTATTGATCACACTTATTTGGAGCCGTAATAAGAGCCAGAATTTGAGCTCGCATCGACAGACCCATCTGTATGTCCTAGACCATCTATGGGTCTAAAATCGCTTTTGACCTATCGATACTTCTGCTGATCACATTTATCTGACCATATATAATATATGTCAAGAGAATTTTGACTAAGCACCGAAATTTGCATTGACAGTCGAAATCTCTATCCCTCATACTATATTTTTAAAGGGATTCCAGTATAAAGTGCTTGAGTCTATCCACTTTTGATACCATAGGTATTGACCATAAACACGATCCTGTCAAGGATACTGGATAATTCCAGGATCTTGATGATCAGTGCCTCTTGACTATAAGAATCGTTGTGTGAAAGGGGTTCTTTATATCCCCTTGTCTTTATGTTTTTGTGAGTCTTTATAGCCCATATCTGTTTTTTAAAAGGATCTAATAAAAATTATTATTTTAGTCTATAACTGTGAAGGGCCAAACTTAAATACTATAGACCTACCTGCTTCTGTGAAATTGGTTTTGACACTCTATGGCAGGCTTTCTTTCTAAAGATCTCAACTCTACCCTATGGCTGTCAGAGGCTGGGTCGGTGTTCTCTGAAGGTGATTTCACAGCTTCTTCTCAAACTCCCTCTATACAAAAATGTTTTAAGGACCTAACCTATCAGTATAGGGAATTTATACGCAACTGGTGGGAGGTACAGGGACTCCAGAAATATTTGGAGCATCGTATAATACCAAGAGGCCTACGTAACCCCATATTACCCCCTAAACGGTTACAAAGTCCGAATTTCCTAAAAAAGTGGGAAGAGGAGTCAACGGCGTCCTCTTTAAGATTAATCAATTTACTGCTGGACGAGGAGAAGTCAACTCTAGGTACCAACCAAAAACAATTGGAGGAACTGATCGAACGTACTAAAACGTTCAACGCAGACCCTGAATTTCTAGAAAAAGAAAAGACTCTTCATTCAAATATTGAAAAATATACTATTCAGATAAAAGAGAGAAAACATTCCCAATTTAGCCGGGATTTGTTAGATTTTAAGGAGAACAGAGCCTACGCCGAAAATAAAAATCGAACTGAAACTGATATCAGCTCCTCAGACCTCTCGGAGGGTGACACCTCCTCGTCCAGCAGATATACATCTAGACGCTTTAGGGGTCGCTTCCCCCCTCGGAATAGAGGACGAGGTAGAAGACCCCAAGAGGGGGGCTTCACTGAGCCACCAATTTCCCAATATTTTTTGAGGGGGAGACGGGATATTCAGGCACAGATATGACATTGTGCAATATGATGCCCGTGCACGTATCGGTCCCTGATCTCCAGCCAGTTGCTAGGAATCAAATCCCTGAAAGTCAATACAATACTTACCCGAACCAAAACGAAAAGAGACTGCAAGTTGTTAATCTGTCCTGTCATATACTTACCAAACAGGAACAGAACTTACTGGAGAGGGGGCTGTCCTTCGTCCCCACGACCCGATTTGATCCGTTCGTGTGGACGAAGGACATCTCCCTCTTCACGAGAAAACTGAGATGGAAGAAATATTTTACCATCAAGAATAGAGAAAGGATGAGTGAGCTGGGTCTTGAGTTAACAGACCTACCTGGTCTCCAAGCTCTTCAAGATCTTGAGGAAGAGAACTGCAGTCCTCTAGGGGATGGTCCTTTTACATCACTAAAACCCCCTAACACTTCCAATCCACCTTCACTAAAGAGTGCAGAAATTGACATTTTTGAGAAGCTAGTCAGGAGCGATTTGAAAGCATTACATCAAATGAAATCAAGACACAAAAATCTATCTCAGGGTGAACTCCGTGCTCTAAAAAACTTAGAAACAAATTCCCAATTAATTCTTAAACCTGCCGATAAAGGCGGTAATGTTGTCCTGATGGACAGATGCCAGTACACGGAGATGTGCCAGAGACTTTTGAACGACACATCAACATATGGCATCTTGCCAAATGACCCTACAGCTTCCTTTTTGTCAGAATTGAAAACTTTGCTGTTACACGAACTTGGAATGGGCTGTATTAGCGATAAGGAATATCAATTTATATACCCTTCAAATCCAACAATAGCAACTTTTTATGCCCTACCAAAAGTGCACAAGGGCACTAACCCTATCAAAGGGAGACCTATTGTGTCGGGAGTCGACAACTTGACACAGAATCTTAGCATCTACATTGACAGAATCTTGCGTCCGCATGTTACATCTTTGCGCTCTTATGTAAGAGACACAATGGACGTATTACGTTTGCTGGATGGTGTTACAGTCGACTCCAACACCATTCTAGCATCACTTGATGTAGAATCGCTATACAGCTCCATTCCACACGAGGGGGGTCTAAATGCAACCAAGTACTTCCTAGAACAACGCGGGGTTCACTTTTCAAACCACAATCTATGCGTTCTGAGATTCTTAGAATATACACTGAGCCACAATTATTTCATGTTCGATACCAAGTACTTCCACCAGCTCAGGGGTACAGCGATGGGGACACCGTGTGCCCCATCCTATGCCAACCTGTACCTGGGCTGGTGGGAGGAAAGGATCGTCATGAATAACATCACATGGTCAGACAATATCATCATGTGGCTCAGGTATATCGATGATATCTTGATTTTTTGGAATGGCTCGAGTGAATCCTTCTCTAATTTTGTGGATATGCTAAACGTCAACACCCTGAATCTCCATGTCACCTATGAAATCAGCACTACCACCCTCCCCTTCCTAGACTTACTCATTCGAAAAGAAGAAAATGGCCTTATCTCTACTACACTATATCGAAAAGAGACCGCCACAAACAGTCTCCTTGGGTGGCAAAGTTTCCATCCAACCCCTCTTAAGAGAGGGATACCAAAAGGCCAATTTCTGCGCATTAGGCGCAATTGCTCCGATGATACATCCTTTAAGGAAGAAGCGAGGAAATTGACAGAGAGGTTCAGGGCGAGAGACTATCCAGAGAAAGTTGTTCAGGAAGCTTGTAGTTTTGCATCACAACAACATAGATCCACTCTTCTAACACCGAAAGAACGCCAGACTGACCAACTTGTCAGAGTGATCGGCACCTATGATACGGCATCTGGCAAAGTACGAGACATCCTATCACACTACTGGGACATATTGAAAAATGATCCAGACATTGGGGAATTTATACCACCATCACCTCTCATCACGTTTCGGAGGGGACGAAATTTAAAAGATCATCTCGTTAAGAGCCACCTTCACACGGATGAGAGAAGAAAAACCTGGTTGGGAACTAATAAACCATGTGGCACCTTTCCCTGTCAGGGATGTTCTGTCTGTCCGCTAATTCTAAAAGGGAATACTTTTACCTGCGCCGTAACTCATAAAGTATATCAATGCCGAGAATTTATCAACTGTAGATCCAAATACATTGTATACATGGCAACGTGTCCTTGTCCAAAAAACTACATTGGCAAAACTATACAGCAATTTCGCCGTAGAATTCAGGGACATATTGGTAACATCGAACGCCACGAGTCGACGCCATTGGCAGACCATGTTTGGTCGGAACACAATGGCGATCCGTCATGTTTAAAATTTCAAGGCATTGAGCTACTAAAATCATACGGTCGCAGAGGCAATTTAGACAAACGCCTCTTACAGAAGGAAACGGCATGGATATATCGCATGGAGTCACTCAGTCCGTCAGGCCTCAACGTCAATTTATGCTTCAATTGCTTTCTGTAAAACCTTGTCTTAATTCAACTTCAAAACTAGTGATCTCTTCTGAGAACATCGCTCGAGTCATGGAATAATTTGATTTCTGCCAAATATGCATTGGTAATGCATTAAAACCTCTGACAACCAAACAATATGATCCTCATCTTTGCAATCTGAAAATGTCCTGGATCAGAATACATATTAATGTAGCTGCTTCTATTGAGATAATAACTGCTGTTTAGCAGATAATTGCCTAATATCAATTATGAAGTCTATATTGACTATAAACATCAAAAAAGATCATCAGCTATCTTACCTACTATCTACACTGAGTATCCATGTTTCTAATTGGTATATGATATACACCGGAGACAATGTGGTGAGCACTTAATTTGACCCATAGTCTGCGACTTGCAATACTTCCGTTATGGACAAAAAGATCGTGCCTGCGCTGCTTAGCAACTAGTAAACAACGAAACCTCCCCATTAGAAACGTCATTCCGGCACTGTGGAACGCACCACGACAGTATGGTGCGCATGCATCACATGACGAACGGAATGACGTCATTACGCTGCTCGCGCATGCGCAGTAGAATACGGAAGTGTCTTTTCCCCTCCGGCTTACAACGCTCCGCACCAGGCAATCGGCGGGGATACAGAGCAATCGCAAAGCGGCGATCTATCAAGAATAAAGGTCTCTATCCATACGATCACCGTTTGTCTTTTTCTATTCTTCTATTTAACGAACATGGAACCTAATATCTGGAAGACTTCCAGGACCACCCCCCCAGACATGCCCCCTTGATCAGGATAGGTCCAACTGATGGACTCCTCCCTGAGGGGTGTACTTTTGCGGGCTATATAATGCACTCATGCAGTGACTGCCACATATGTCTCTAGCTCACCATCAGAGCTACAGGCGCTGCACCATTTTTTATTTTTACTTTATTATTTGATTTATCCTATCTCCATTTTGATACATCAAAAAAGCTATCTAGAGATATCAGAATTTGTGACGCACTCAGTAATCTGATTTTGCTTAGCACTTTGTAAAGAATCAGCTCTATTTACAATTTTTAGAGGCTAAATTTTGCTACCACTGACCTTACATCCAAACCTTGTTGACAATTCTATGGGTCAATGGATGTTATGTGTCTCTGATAGTCTGCTATGCAATCAGAGATTATACTTCACTGAGGCGCCTATATTGGGGTCTAGATAGCTAACGTCAATGATCTGCAGATTCAACCCCTTCAGCTTTGGACGTTGAGCACTTTAGACATAACTGCTGCCTTGGAAACCTCTGATAATATAGTGAGGTTCCTCTTCATCTAATCAGCGGCTCTGTCGTATGCTCACCATATGCAAGAGATTCCATTCTATGGTTTGACACAATAAAAAAAGGGGACGGTATCTAGTCTCTCCTTGGTCTTTAAACCATATTTGGAAACTAGCACAAAACGCTGATAATCTGCATTTCATACGTATAAACGTAATTAATATCAGTGGTTGATAGGACTCTCAGTCACACAACACAGAATATTGTACACTTGACAGCCCAATACAAGCTCTGCTCCTGATGAACCACTCATATGTGGGGAAACGCGTCGAGCCTTAATCGAGCCAGAAATTTGAGCTCACACCGGTAGATCTATTCGCGTGCCCCAGACCATTGCTGGGTTTACAATCGCTTAGATCTATCGTTACTTCTATTGATCACACTTATTTGGAGCCGTAATAAGAGCCAGAATTTGAGCTCGCATCGACAGACCCATCTGTATGTCCTAGACCATCTATGGGTCTAAAATCGCTTTTGACCTATCGATACTTCTGCTGATCACATTTATCTGACCATATATAATATATGTCAAGAGAATTTTGACTAAGCACCGAAATTTGCATTGACAGTCGAAATCTCTATCCCTCATACTATATTTTTAAAGGGATTCCAGTATAAAGTGCTTGAGTCTATCCACTTTTGATACCATAGGTATTGACCATAAACACGATCCTGTCAAGGATACTGGATAATTCCAGGATCTTGATGATCAGTGCCTCTTGACTATAAGAATCGTTGTGTGAAAGGGGTTCTTTATATCCCCTTGTCTTTATGTTTTTGTGAGTCTTTATAGCCCATATCTGTTTTTTAAAAGGATCTAATAAAAATTATTATTTTAGTCTATAACTGTGAAGGGCCAAACTTAAATACTATAGACCTACCTGCTTCTGTGAAATTGGTTTTGACACTCTATGGCAGGCTTTCTTTCTAAAGATCTCAACTCTACCCTATGGCTGTCAGAGGCTGGGTCGGTGTTCTCTGAAGGTGATTTCACAGCTTCTTCTCAAACTCCCTCTATACAAAAATGTTTTAAGGACCTAACCTATCAGTATAGGGAATTTATACGCAACTGGTGGGAGGTACAGGGACTCCAGAAATATTTGGAGCATCGTATAATACCAAGAGGCCTACGTAACCCCATATTACCCCCTAAACGGTTACAAAGTCCGAATTTCCTAAAAAAGTGGGAAGAGGAGTCAACGGCGTCCTCTTTAAGATTAATCAATTTACTGCTGGACGAGGAGAAGTCAACTCTAGGTACCAACCAAAAACAATTGGAGGAACTGATCGAACGTACTAAAACGTTCAACGCAGACCCTGAATTTCTAGAAAAAGAAAAGACTCTTCATTCAAATATTGAAAAATATACTATTCAGATAAAAGAGAGAAAACATTCCCAATTTAGCCGGGATTTGTTAGATTTTAAGGAGAACAGAGCCTACGCCGAAAATAAAAATCGAACTGAAACTGATATCAGCTCCTCAGACCTCTCGGAGGGTGACACCTCCTCGTCCAGCAGATATACATCTAGACGCTTTAGGGGTCGCTTCCCCCCTCGGAATAGAGGACGAGGTAGAAGACCCCAAGAGGGGGGCTTCACTGAGCCACCAATTTCCCAATATTTTTTGAGGGGGAGACGGGATATTCAGGCACAGATATGACATTGTGCAATATGATGCCCGTGCACGTATCGGTCCCTGATCTCCAGCCAGTTGCTAGGAATCAAATCCCTGAAAGTCAATACAATACTTACCCGAACCAAAACGAAAAGAGACTGCAAGTTGTTAATCTGTCCTGTCATATACTTACCAAACAGGAACAGAACTTACTGGAGAGGGGGCTGTCCTTCGTCCCCACGACCCGATTTGATCCGTTCGTGTGGACGAAGGACATCTCCCTCTTCACGAGAAAACTGAGATGGAAGAAATATTTTACCATCAAGAATAGAGAAAGGATGAGTGAGCTGGGTCTTGAGTTAACAGACCTACCTGGTCTCCAAGCTCTTCAAGATCTTGAGGAAGAGAACTGCAGTCCTCTAGGGGATGGTCCTTTTACATCACTAAAACCCCCTAACACTTCCAATCCACCTTCACTAAAGAGTGCAGAAATTGACATTTTTGAGAAGCTAGTCAGGAGCGATTTGAAAGCATTACATCAAATGAAATCAAGACACAAAAATCTATCTCAGGGTGAACTCCGTGCTCTAAAAAACTTAGAAACAAATTCCCAATTAATTCTTAAACCTGCCGATAAAGGCGGTAATGTTGTCCTGATGGACAGATGCCAGTACACGGAGATGTGCCAGAGACTTTTGAACGACACATCAACATATGGCATCTTGCCAAATGACCCTACAGCTTCCTTTTTGTCAGAATTGAAAACTTTGCTGTTACACGAACTTGGAATGGGCTGTATTAGCGATAAGGAATATCAATTTATATACCCTTCAAATCCAACAATAGCAACTTTTTATGCCCTACCAAAAGTGCACAAGGGCACTAACCCTATCAAAGGGAGACCTATTGTGTCGGGAGTCGACAACTTGACACAGAATCTTAGCATCTACATTGACAGAATCTTGCGTCCGCATGTTACATCTTTGCGCTCTTATGTAAGAGACACAATGGACGTATTACGTTTGCTGGATGGTGTTACAGTCGACTCCAACACCATTCTAGCATCACTTGATGTAGAATCGCTATACAGCTCCATTCCACACGAGGGGGGTCTAAATGCAACCAAGTACTTCCTAGAACAACGCGGGGTTCACTTTTCAAACCACAATCTATGCGTTCTGAGATTCTTAGAATATACACTGAGCCACAATTATTTCATGTTCGATACCAAGTACTTCCACCAGCTCAGGGGTACAGCGATGGGGACACCGTGTGCCCCATCCTATGCCAACCTGTACCTGGGCTGGTGGGAGGAAAGGATCGTCATGAATAACATCACATGGTCAGACAATATCATCATGTGGCTCAGGTATATCGATGATATCTTGATTTTTTGGAATGGCTCGAGTGAATCCTTCTCTAATTTTGTGGATATGCTAAACGTCAACACCCTGAATCTCCATGTCACCTATGAAATCAGCACTACCACCCTCCCCTTCCTAGACTTACTCATTCGAAAAGAAGAAAATGGCCTTATCTCTACTACACTATATCGAAAAGAGACCGCCACAAACAGTCTCCTTGGGTGGCAAAGTTTCCATCCAACCCCTCTTAAGAGAGGGATACCAAAAGGCCAATTTCTGCGCATTAGGCGCAATTGCTCCGATGATACATCCTTTAAGGAAGAAGCGAGGAAATTGACAGAGAGGTTCAGGGCGAGAGACTATCCAGAGAAAGTTGTTCAGGAAGCTTGTAGTTTTGCATCACAACAACATAGATCCACTCTTCTAACACCGAAAGAACGCCAGACTGACCAACTTGTCAGAGTGATCGGCACCTATGATACGGCATCTGGCAAAGTACGAGACATCCTATCACACTACTGGGACATATTGAAAAATGATCCAGACATTGGGGAATTTATACCACCATCACCTCTCATCACGTTTCGGAGGGGACGAAATTTAAAAGATCATCTCGTTAAGAGCCACCTTCACACGGATGAGAGAAGAAAAACCTGGTTGGGAACTAATAAACCATGTGGCACCTTTCCCTGTCAGGGATGTTCTGTCTGTCCGCTAATTCTAAAAGGGAATACTTTTACCTGCGCCGTAACTCATAAAGTATATCAATGCCGAGAATTTATCAACTGTAGATCCAAATACATTGTATACATGGCAACGTGTCCTTGTCCAAAAAACTACATTGGCAAAACTATACAGCAATTTCGCCGTAGAATTCAGGGACATATTGGTAACATCGAACGCCACGAGTCGACGCCATTGGCAGACCATGTTTGGTCGGAACACAATGGCGATCCGTCATGTTTAAAATTTCAAGGCATTGAGCTACTAAAATCATACGGTCGCAGAGGCAATTTAGACAAACGCCTCTTACAGAAGGAAACGGCATGGATATATCGCATGGAGTCACTCAGTCCGTCAGGCCTCAACGTCAATTTATGCTTCAATTGCTTTCTGTAAAACCTTGTCTTAATTCAACTTCAAAACTAGTGATCTCTTCTGAGAACATCGCTCGAGTCATGGAATAATTTGATTTCTGCCAAATATGCATTGGTAATGCATTAAAACCTCTGACAACCAAACAATATGATCCTCATCTTTGCAATCTGAAAATGTCCTGGATCAGAATACATATTAATGTAGCTGCTTCTATTGAGATAATAACTGCTGTTTAGCAGATAATTGCCTAATATCAATTATGAAGTCTATATTGACTATAAACATCAAAAAAGATCATCAGCTATCTTACCTACTATCTACACTGAGTATCCATGTTTCTAATTGGTATATGATATACACCGGAGACAATGTGGTGAGCACTTAATTTGACCCATAGTCTGCGACTTGCAATACTTCCGTTATGGACAAAAAGATCGTGCCTGCGCTGCTTAGCAACTAGTAAACAACGAAACCTCCCCATTAGAAACGTCATTCCGGCACTGTGGAACGCACCACGACAGTATGGTGCGCATGCATCACATGACGAACGGAATGACGTCATTACGCTGCTCGCGCATGCGCAGTAGAATACGGAAGTGTCTTTTCCCCTCCGGCTTACAACGCTCCGCACCAGGCAATCGGCGGGGATACAGAGCAATCGCAAAGCGGCGATCTATCAAGAATAAAGGTCTCTATCCATACGATCACCGTTTGTCTTTTTCTATTCTTCTATTTAACGAACATGGAACCTAATATCTGGAAGACTTCCAGGACCACCCCCCCAGACATGCCCCCTTGATCAGGATAGGTCCAACTGATGGACTCCTCCCTGAGGGGTGTACTTTTGCGGGCTATATAATGCACTCATGCAGTGACTGCCACATATGTCTCTAGCTCACCATCAGAGCTACAGGCGCTGCACCATTTTTTATTTTTACTTTATTATTTGATTTATCCTATCTCCATTTTGATACATCAAAAAAGCTATCTAGAGATATCAGAATTTGTGACGCACTCAGTAATCTGATTTTGCTTAGCACTTTGTAAAGAATCAGCTCTATTTACAATTTTTAGAGGCTAAATTTTGCTACCACTGACCTTACATCCAAACCTTGTTGACAATTCTATGGGTCAATGGATGTTATGTGTCTCTGATAGTCTGCTATGCAATCAGAGATTATACTTCACTGAGGCGCCTATATTGGGGTCTAGATAGCTAACGTCAATGATCTGCAGATTCAACCCCTTCAGCTTTGGACGTTGAGCACTTTAGACATAACTGCTGCCTTGGAAACCTCTGATAATATAGTGAGGTTCCTCTTCATCTAATCAGCGGCTCTGTCGTATGCTCACCATATGCAAGAGATTCCATTCTATGGTTTGACACAATAAAAAAAGGGGACGGTATCTAGTCTCTCCTTGGTCTTTAAACCATATTTGGAAACTAGCACAAAACGCTGATAATCTGCATTTCATACGTATAAACGTAATTAATATCAGTGGTTGATAGGACTCTCAGTCACACAACACAGAATATTGTACACTTGACAGCCCAATACAAGCTCTGCTCCTGATGAACCACTCATATGTGGGGAAACGCGTCGAGCCTTAATCGAGCCAGAAATTTGAGCTCACACCGGTAGATCTATTCGCGTGCCCCAGACCATTGCTGGGTTTACAATCGCTTAGATCTATCGTTACTTCTATTGATCACACTTATTTGGAGCCGTAATAAGAGCCAGAATTTGAGCTCGCATCGACAGACCCATCTGTATGTCCTAGACCATCTATGGGTCTAAAATCGCTTTTGACCTATCGATACTTCTGCTGATCACATTTATCTGACCATATATAATATATGTCAAGAGAATTTTGACTAAGCACCGAAATTTGCATTGACAGTCGAAATCTCTATCCCTCATACTATATTTTTAAAGGGATTCCAGTATAAAGTGCTTGAGTCTATCCACTTTTGATACCATAGGTATTGACCATAAACACGATCCTGTCAAGGATACTGGATAATTCCAGGATCTTGATGATCAGTGCCTCTTGACTATAAGAATCGTTGTGTGAAAGGGGTTCTTTATATCCCCTTGTCTTTATGTTTTTGTGAGTCTTTATAGCCCATATCTGTTTTTTAAAAGGATCTAATA